>NC_058408.1:10231417-10264506 GCF_002201575.2 Neomonachus schauinslandi | reverse complement strand
GTGTGGATGGGTAGGTGTGAATGGGCAGGTGTGGATGGGCAGGTGTGGATGGGTAAGTGTGGATGGGCAGGTATGGATGGGTAGGTGTGGATGGGTAGGTGTGGATGGGCAGGTGTGGATGGGCAGGTGTGGATGGGCAGGTGTGGATGGGTAGGTGTGGATGGGCAGGTGTGGATGGGTAGGTGTGGATGGGTAGGTACAGATGAGCCAGTGTGTAGGTGGGTAGATGTAGATATACGTATGGGTAGATATAGATTACAAAGATAAATATAGATATATTTAATCTATACACTTATTTTGACTAAGAATGTGCTATGTCAGACAGAACTGCCCCCTACTTCTTCCACGCCCCTTACAAATTTCTAGCATAGCACTTGCTAGAGCACCCAGAATGAGAGGGGTCCCTGTTCACATATCTCATGCTCAAATCATAACCAGATTTCAAAGTTAAAATAATAACATCTCTACAAAGTTTTCCCTGACCCTACCAGCTAAAACACTAGTGTCCAAACTCTCAGTACATGGTCCCTGTGGTCTGACAAATCTTTGTAAGGACACCAATCTCCCCTCCAAGCTCTAAACACCTGAACCAGGATTCTGGTGTGAGTCATCTTAGTCACTTGGTGGTTAGAAACATGGGCTTTGAGATCTAACAGAACTGAGGTTGATTCTCTCCTCTGTCATTTGCAAGCTGTGTGGCCTTTAGGCAAGTTCATTAAACTCTTTGCCTTAACTTCCCCCTGTTGATGCTGCCTATCTTAAAGTTTAATGGAAGAACCAAATGAAAAGTTGCAAATAAAACACTTAATCCAGTTCCTAACACAAAATCCAAGCTCAATAAGTGGTAGTTACCATCACAACTGTTATCCTCATTACTACCAAGCACCTGAGCAGAACAGGGCACAGTCCCTTAAACACTGGGCATTCAGTAATCGTGCAGTGAATGAATGAGCCTCAGAAAGGCCAACTGCCTTGCCCAAGGCCATCTGACTGGTCAGTGTCAAGGCTCTACTTGAACCCAAGCCTTCTCTATGGCCTATCTTCTCTAAAACTCTGCTTGCTGAGACTTTTGGAAAAATTGCCATTTATAAGGCTTAAACAGTAAGGTAAGTGGGACTGGGGGAATTTCCCTATCACTTCAATTACAGAAGTAGGAATCACATATATGGGGAAGGGCTGTGTCAATCCTCTATCTCCCAATACCCCAGCTTGGTGGCGGTGGTGGTGGGAAAGTTCCACAAAACAAAATACACATAAAGTACTTGGATCTGTGTCAACACATACCAAGTATATGAATTTCTGTGATTATTATTACCCCCTGAGCCCACAGGCACAGAGTTTTGGCGTCTTCCCACGTAAAGCAACTACCTCCTCAGCCTGAAGAAAACCTCAATTTGAACAACTTCCCAACGCCTTTCAAATGAGGCCGTTCAGATTCAGTAAAACACAATCTTTGTGACCCAAAAAAACTTGTGGAAGCTCGTTAAAATGTTCCAAAGGCTTCATGAACATCAAATGGCTTTTTGCAGTCAGTATTTTCATGCTCTGGAGCGAAAGAATTGCAATCATGAAGATCAAACATACTCTTCCTTAAAAATAAAAGAAGAAATCTGTCTAACTGAACAGGAAGAACTGAGGAGTCACAGAATACATGTGGGAGTGACCATGTTCTACTTCCCAGGAAAGGTCCAGCACATTGGTCATTTCATGTCCACAGACCTGGGCTGAGGGAGGAGCATCTGGAGACCAGGCAGGACCATGCAGGTGATGTACCTAGAGCCACCAGATCATGGATTGCAGTTAAGAAAGGAAGAGAAGTAGAATATCTAGAGAAAGTTTGAAATGATAGTGTGAATAAAACTGTGTCTCCAAAATCAAAAGTCTAGGTGACCAGGAGTATGTCATCATTCAGGGCTCAATGAGGGTCAAGCAGTTTGGGAAGAAAGGCCCTGAACTGAGCCCAACAATCAAGAGCTGCCTTTAAGTGAAGACGGCCTACAAAGGGGAAGCTGGGAACATTTGTACCAACTTCAAGCTCTTCTCAAATCCTTGGAAATACTGTTTTCTGTTTTCTTGTGGTGCCAGGACCCCAAAAACTATCCACCCAGACTAGCTAGCAGGTATGAGTAAATGACAGTGAAGGGGACACTCAGTGCCCACTGAATGCACACAAGGCCAAGAGCGTGTTTGACTTGAGAGCGTGGAGCTTCTTGGGGTGCCTATGTCCCATGGGGTGAGGGCAGCAATGACATGATTTAATTACACAGCAAGGGCCTATGGGATGTTCCAGCGGAGGCAGATTGGCTGAAAAGAGGAGAGTTAGAGGCAAGGCAGGCAGTCAGCAGAGATCTTTCTGAAACACAGGGCTGATGAACTCCACTCACTAGAAAACAGATCAGATGCTGTCTATTCCTTGCATGGTTTTGTTGCAGTTGCCGCAGGAGGCCCACCAGGACCCACAGGCTCAGGCCACAGCCTCAAGGACGTTTTAGCTTCTCCAGTAAAATCTGCTCCCAACCATGGCAGAGATGGACCTGCCTGGACTGATAGAGACCCAAATCTTAACAAAGGCCTAATTTGCATGGGATAGCAAGGCCAGACCTGGGAGAAGGAGCTCTGAAGAGCTCCATGAAACTGTGTTCATGCTCGGCAAAGGCAAACCCTACTGTACTGGGGAGTCCTCACTGGCACCCCCCTTCTCATGAGCTGTCAGCACACTCTGCAGCAGAACCACCCTCCAGGCTTTGTGGGTCCCCAGCACCAGGAGGTGCAAACGAAGAATCCTGTTTCTCTGCTCCTTTGCCATAGGTATGCCCAGTGTATATTTATCTCAGAGGCATCATTCAGGCAGAACCCTCTAGCCCCCCCTCCCATGGCACATTACCAGCCCATCCATCTTTTTTTTTTTTTAATTTTATTTATTTATTTGAGAGAGAGAATGAGACAGAGAGAGAGAGAGCAGGAGAGGGGGGAGGGTCAGAGGGAGAAGCAGACTCCCTGCTGAGCAGGGAGTCCGATGCGGGACTCGATCCCGGGACTCCAGGATCATGACCCGAGCCGAAGGCAGTCGCTTAACCAACTGAGCCACCCAGGTGCCCCTACCAGCCCATCCATCTTAACACCATGCCTGTAGTCGGGGCACAGAAGGACTTTGATCGCAGTTAAGCACCAAGTAATCGATCCAATCGTTGGTGATAAATCCAATCCTGGCACCTTAATGACAGAGCAGTTAAAGATACCCAGTGGCACTGCCTAGTCACGGCTATTTCAGTCTTGACTGCATTTGTGCTCAAGGTGGGAGAGGTTCGGGGCCCACGGCTGACCTATAAGCAGAAAAAAACAAAATAAAAATTTTTAATACAAAACAGTGGCGTTTTGCTCAGTTCCCCAGGTAAATGTTCATCCCAGCTTCTTGACGCAGTCAGACTTTTTGCCTAGACTGGGAGCTTGTTCTCAGAAATAAATGATGAATTTGCCTGAAGCTGGATCAGGAGGCGGGGCTGTGATTTACTGGGTAAAATGCAGGTCACCCTTCTGTAAAAGCATCAATGCCAGTTATTCTCAGCCTGCATGAAGACTGCATTGTGGGCTTCATGCCAGATCTTACCCCCATTTTGTTCCCCACTCCTCATCTGCCTGCTTTTTTCATCCAAAGGATTCGATGAGACCCGGTGGGTTGTAAGTAAGCAGCAGATTGGGGGAAGGAGGAGCTCAACCTACTGTAATGGCAGGTGCTTCAGTGACTGGCTGGTTCTGAGTCAAACAATGACGTCACTGTCATCCAGGGAATGAAAGAAAGCACAACTTCCTCCCTCACTACAGGACCCATAATGCACACATCCAAAGTCCCATTGTCTTCTGGTTCTGGTTGTTATTCCCCCAGCTTGAACCCAGAGCTGATGAGAGAGACGAGGGCATCATCACCCTTTCTCTCCCATCCTCCTAAGCCCACACCCCCAAGCAGAGGGTGTGAAGCCTGGGAAGCAGCTGGCACATGGGATTCACTGCAGACCTACACTTCATCTGTAAGAAGCAGGACAGCATGAAGTGAATGAGGACAGCAGTAGATCCAGAAATGCCCCAGCCCTGGGAGCCTGGATCACCAGCCAGAACAATCAACAACACATTTGAATGTGGAGATCCTACGTATGGCCCAGGAAATACACTAAAGCAGGTAATCTAGAGCATTAGGGATATACCGCCTGGCAGAATCATGCTGAGGTCCCAACCTGCCTTTTAGTTCTTGGTAACCCTGAGCAAGGCACACAGTGTCTGAGCCTTGGTCTCCTTATCTGTAAAACGGGATCCACTCATTTAGTTATTTATGAAATGTTTACTCATTGCCTCCTGGGTGTCAGACACTGGCTATCCATACATAGTCAGAAGAGACAAAGTTCCAGCCCTCCCGTGGCCCATGGTCTACTGGGGGAAGTAGATAATTAACAAAGAAAACACACAGATCCATGTCAGGTGGTGATATGCTCTAGGAAAAAAAGACAAAGCAAGTTAAGAAGAGAGGCAGTGGGAAGGGTGATTGTTTACAGAGAGTTCCAAGAAGAACTCTCCAAGAATATTACATGGATATGTGGGGGGAAAATGCTTCAGGTAAAAGGAAATGCCAAGTGCACAAGACCTGAAGACAGAAATTAGGTTGGCTGGCTCAGGAATAGAAAGATCAGCAATACGTTCTTCGCTATCCTGGAGGTAGAGTGAGGTTATTAGTGTCATTGCCTCATATGAGCATACACTTGATTTCACTTTTGTTAGGAGTTTGGGCAGACAAAGGGCAGCAAGGGCAAAAATGAACTATTGGGACTTCATTAAGACAAAAAGCTTTTGCACAGCAAAGGAAACAGTCAATAAAACCAAAAGACAACAGACAGAATGGGAGAAGACATTTGCAAATGACATATCAGATAAAGGGCTAGTATCCAAAATCTATGAAGAACTTATCAAACTCAACACCCAAAGAACAAATAATCCAATCAAGGAATGGGCAGAAGACATGAACAGATATTTTTCCAAAGAAGACATCCAAATGGCCAACAGACACATGAAAAAGTGCTCAACATCGCTCAGCGTCAAGGAAATCCAAATCAAAACCTCAATGAGATACCACCTCACACCAGTCAGAATGGCTAAAATTAACAAGTCAGGAAACAACAGCTGTTGGCAAGGATGCAGAGAAAGGGGAACCCTCCTACACTGTTGGTGGGAATGCAAGCTGGTGCAGCCACTCTGGAAAACAGTATGGAGGTTCCTCAAAAAGTTGAAAATAGAGCTACCCTGTGACCCAGCAATTGCACTACTGGGTATTTACCTTAAAGATACAAATGTAGTGATCCAAAGGGGTACATGCACCCCAATGTTTATAGCAGCAATGTCCACAATAGCCGAACTATGGAAAGAGCCAAGATGTCCATCAACAGATGAATGGATAAAGAACATGTGGTGTATATATACAATGGAATATTATGCAGCCATCAAAAAAAATCTTTTTTTTTTATCCACAACGTGGATAGAACTAGAAGGTATTATGCTAAGCGAAATAAGTCATTAAGAGAAAGACAAGTATCATATGATCTCACTGATATGAGGAATTCTTAATCTCAGGAAACAAACAGGGTTGCTGAGTGGTGGGGGGTGGGAGGGATGGGGTGGCTGGGTGATAGACATTGGGGAGGGTATGTGTTATTGTGAGCACTGTGAATTGTGTAAGACTGATGAATCACAGATCTGTACCTCTGAAACAAATAATACATTATATGTTAAAAAGAAGAAGAAGAAGAAGATAGTAGGAAGGGAAAAATGAAGGGGGAGAATCGGAGAGGGAGACAAACCATGAGAGACTATGGACTCTGAGAAACAAACTGAGGGTTTTAGAGGGGTGGGGGTGGGGGGATGGGTTAGCCCGGTGATGGATATTAAGGAGGGCATGTATTGAATGGAGCACTGGGTGTTATATGCAAACAATGAATCATGGATCACTACATCAAAAACTAATGATGTAATGTATGGTGACTAACATAACATAATAAAATAAAATTTTTTAAAAAAGAGTTTGGGCAGACAACTCAAAGCAGAACAAGGAGGAAGGAGAAGAACATGGGCCACAGCCTTACAGGTACCCAGATAAGGCAGGAGACCTGGTGTGAGGCGGGTGGGATGCGGGCAATAACACCAGCACTCAGCTCCAGGGCTTTGGCTTCAGGTAAGTGACAATTTTGCTGGATCTCAATCTGCACATCTAGTAACATGGAATGACCACACATGTCTTCAATACTAATGTTTGTCCTCACGGATCAATAAGCTATTTGGCCTGAAACTATTCATGTACTTCTTTTAGTCCTTACAACCCTGCTCTGAGGTAGGTCTCATTTTACAGATATTTTGAGGTTCAGAACAATTAAGTAACTTTCCCAGGGGCACAGAGATGTATAAAAGAGAAAACAAACAGAATATTCAAGCTCCCCCAAAATGGAAATTATTTAATCTCATTATTCTCTCTTTTAAAATTTTTTATTTAAATTTAATTTAGTTAACATAAAGCATATTATTTCAGGGGTAGAATTCAGTGATTCACCAGTTGCATATAACACCCAGTGCTCATCACATCACATGTCCTCCTTAATGCCCATCACCCAATTACCCCACCCCCCTCCCACCTCCCCTCCAGCAACCCTCAGTTCGTTCCCTGTAGTTAAGAGTTCCTTATGGTTTGCCTCCCTCTCTGTTTTTATCTTATTTTATTTTTCCTTCCCTTCCCCTATGTTCATCTGTATTATTTCTTAAATTCCACATATAAGTGAAGTCGTATGGTATTTGTCTTTCTATGACTGACTTATCTTGCTTAGCATAATACCCTCTAGTTCCATCCACATCATAGCAAATGGGAAGATTTAATTCTTTTCAATGGCTGAGTAATATTCCGTTGAATATATATACCACATCTTCTTTATCCATTCCTCTGTCAATGGATATCTGGGCTCTTTCCATATTTTGGCTATTGTGGACATTGCTGCTATAAACATTGGGGTGCAGGTGCCCCTTTGAATCACTATGTTTGTATCCTTTGGATAAATACCTAGTAGTGCAATTGCTGGGTCATAGGGTAGTTCTATTTTTAACTTCTTGAGGAACCCCATACTGTTTTCCAGAGTGGCTGCACCAGCTTGCATTCCCACCAACAGTGTAGGAGGGTTCCCCTTTCACATCCTCGCCAACATCTGTCATTTCTTGACTTGTTGATTTTAACCTTTCTGACTGGTGTGAGGTGGTATCTCATCGTGGTTTTGATTTGGATTTCCCTGATGCCAAGTGATGTTGAGCATTTTTTCATGTGTGTTGGCCATTTCTATGTCTTCGTTGGAGAAATGTCTGTTCATGTCATCTGTCCATTTCTTGACTGGATTTTTTGTTTTTTGGGTGTTGAGTTTGTTAAGCTCCTTATAGATGTCATTATTCTCAAATCTGACATCAGTGTAATCCTTTCTTCTAATGAAATGTTACCTAAAAGCCCAGTGAATGATATGATATGGATTTAGAAGCTTTGGTTTTGTTGGGGAGAGGGTTCCAGCCTTGCCTATGAGATAGCCACCTTCATCTTCCAGCAGATCTCGATGCTTAGGTTTTCATGGGCTACAGTTGGAAAACTCATCTAGTTTAATCCTTCCTTTGCCACAAAACATGGGGCCCAGGGACATGGTCGCTACAACAGAGCTCCAGGGAAAAAGAAGAGACAGAGAGAGAGAGACAAACTGAATTGGTCAAATGATGGGCATGCAAAAAGAAATGTTAAAAACTGCCCTGGCAGATTTTCCCCCCCTCACAGTGAGGAATGGGAAGACAAAATGCATCCAAAGAGCAGAGCTGGGGAGGGTGAGCAGTGTGAGGGGGTGAACTCGGTGCTTGCCACCCTGCTCAGTCTACCACATTTAAAACATGTCTGCTGTGAGTCATCCCACTTGAGATACCAGGTTGATGGATCTCAATGCAAGGCCTGTGGAGGAGGAAAGTTCACAGTAAACAGGTAAATACGTGCCATTTATAACAATGATTTGCATGCATTGAGCACCGTGCTGTTTACAAAGCACTTTCACGATCTCATCTGCATTCAAAGCCTCGCTGGACAGGGTGCCCTGAAGTCACATCATACTCAGTCTGTGAGAGATGCTGAGCACATCCTCAGCAACACCAGAGGACAAGGTCCTGGCAGGGTGGTCCAGGCAAGGTGGGTTTGGGGGACACTCACCTGGCTGCAGTGAAGATCCAGTGAATATGTCCATCAATCACTCACCCCCATTCTCCCAGCCTGAGGCTTAGTCCTGGACACCTCCAGCCCACTGGTTCAAACCTTTGCTCTCTGGGCCTCTGTGAGATCAGACAAATTTTACAACCCAAGGAATTCAAAATAGTTGTGTTGCCCCGAAGGAGGCAGGTAGGCTAGCCATCAGAGGGGAGGGTGTTCTTGCCATAGGCAGTGGGACCACTGTTGGGATCTGGATCAAGGGGAATCTCCCGCCCCCATTGACAGTGTCATAGACAAATTCAGAGCAGGACTCCAGCCCCAAGGGAACAGGTAGGCAAAGAGATGTCAAAGTATATAGACCACAGTGTATAGAGTGGACCAACAGGGAGGAAGTGAGGGTCCAGGTAAAGCATACAGGTGACCTGCCCTCTTAGCTCTTCCTGGCCTCACCCCTGATGCTGTTGCTATCCTCCCTGCCCTGGACAGGGTAGGATGGGGACAGCGCCAGGGGAAGCGTGCAGTGTCTCCCTGGAGAAGGCAGGGGCAGTGGCCAGTGCCAGGACAAGAATCACTCGCAACTTGCTTTTGGCCTCTGCCTGCGAGGTTCTCAGACGCCTGGATTCTCAGACAGATGGCCCTGCTGGCCACATGTGCAGCCTCCTCCAAGTGTCCCCATGCTGGTCGGAGGGCCTCGGCTCTTCATCTGAAACGTGGCTCTGATTGCTCCACCACTCCACAACATCCTTTCCCTTCCTGCTGCTGATTAATTTTGCTCGTTTTCCTCCCTTTGGCAACTCAGCTGTTGTAAGAATACGCTGGAGTGTTCCATCTGTCTTGGGTTTGTGGGAAATAATAAGCTGGCTCTTCAGATATTCTCATCACCTTCTGATCTCAAGGACCTTCCTTTGAATTCCAATGCAGATGGGAGAAATGAGGACTTCTCCCAGGGACACAGGGCCCTGGAGTCAAGGACAGAGATGCAAGGCCAGTTTTCAAGGGAGCGGGTGAGCTCCTAGATAAACCTAATCCCAGTACTCAGAAGCGAAAATCTCCTTCCCCTTCAGGTGGACAAATCATGAAGCGAAGTGGATCTCAGCCCTGGATACTCATTTGAATCATCTGGTATGGTTTTTAAAAAACCAGTGACCAAAGCCCACACTCCTCTTGACCAATTCAATTAGAATGGCTGGAATTTGGGCCCATGTGTTCATACTTTTTAAAAAACTCTCCAGATAATTATAATGGATAGGAAATTGCCTATTGACAAATCAACTCTTCAAGGAGTTCCACTAATCTCAGCCTGTGTGTTATTTCCTTCCCATCCCTCCATTAATTTTTGCACCTTACAATTACACAGTGCAATATAAAGCATGTCCACATACGTATTTCACTATGCAAAATCAGGTGATCCTCCATCACACCTGTGAAGGGAAGGGACTGGATCCTATTCAGTTTAGTTCTACCATCTTGCCCAACATCTAACATGAGACAGATATTCAATGTCTATTGAATAATTCTACCAGATCGTTATACTGTACCTTTATTATCACATGCTAATTATTTATTATCATGATTTTACAGTTGAGAAAACTGAGGCCAAGAGAAGAGAAATGTCTTTGCCCAAGATTGTACAGCCAGTAAGAGCAGAGGCCGGGAGTGGCACTGAGGTCTCCTGAGTCTGGCATGATTTCCATAGTCTGCCCCGCTTACTCCCCTCATTATTCTTTGCCCAGGTCTGCCCACGGTCTCCTATTAACCTTAACACTGTCTTTCAGGAATACGAAGGCTGCTAATCTCCGGGCCACAGCTCAGAGAAGCACCAAGCCACAGTCAGCTCCGTCTGCATTCAGCAACAAGGAGCAGAGCTTGTATGCCCCAGACAGAACAAAAAGCCCCCCAGTCTGGTCTCAGGGCTGAGATTAGATAGGAAAGAAAGCAGAGTGAGTAAATCTGGATCCTGTACTTGACCATAAAAGCTTCGGTATAACAAAGGTTGTGGCAGTGATGGTAAGAATGGGGCACTGAAAGACTGTTGAATCACAGATCTGTACCTCTGAAACAAATAATGCAATATATGTTAAGAAAAAAAAAAAAGAAGAAGAAGATAGCAGGAGGGGAAGAGTGAAGGGGGGGAAATCGGAGGGGGAGACAAACCATGAGACATGATGGACTCTGAAAAACAAACTGAGGGTTCTAGAGGGGAGGGGGGGAGGATGGGTTAGCCTGGTGATGGGTATTAAAGAGGGCACGTTCTGCATGGAGCACTGGGTGTTATACGCAAACAATGAATCATGGAACACTACATCAAAAACTAATGATGTCATGTATGGTGATTAACATAACAATAAAAATTTTAAAAAAAAAGAATGGGGCACTCAATCACTGTCCTTCCGTTGATAAATCAAGGTCTCTGCTCTGTCTGCAACAGGCAGGGTTATGAAGCACATGGAAGGAAGCTCCACAGAAGGGGGTTATAATCCAGGGATTCCCTGATGTCCTCAGTTTCCCCTTTGAGAAGTGAGCACTTGCACTATGTTACGTCCCTGCTTTAAAAGATGGTAAAGGGTTCTGGGAGACAGTGTGGAGTAGTACAGTGGTTCCCAATTTATGGCCCCTGGACCAACAGCATCAGTATTACCTGGGAACTTGTTAGAAATGCACATTCTCCCACCACCCCAGACCTACTGGTCAGCACTTCTGCTCTGGGGGTGGAGCCTGGCAATCTGTTTTTTATCAAGCCCTAAAACATTATACTGAGTAAAATAAAGAAAACACAAAAGACTATGTAATCTATGATTCCCTTTATATGAATTTTTAGAAAAGGCAAACTATACAAACAGCAAGAGGATCAGTGGTTGCTTGGGGCCAGGCATGGTGAGGGGCATTAACTCCAAAGACACCCACAAGATCTCCAGAGTGAGGAAAATAGTCCATTTCTTCACTGTGCTGGTGTTTACAAATTGGTGTATGATTCCAAAATTCATCAAATGTATATTTAACATGGGTGAATTTTACATTTAACATGGGTGTATAAATAATACATAAAACATAATACCTAATAACATAATAAACATAATGACATAAAAAATGTAATATTTTAAAAGCTTCCTAAATCAACCCCAGAGGAGAACCCTGATGTTGAAGAAACTGATGGGGACCGGCCAGCCAACACATCCTCTAACCAGGAGCCAAATTCCCAAGCCTGGGTTACATGGCCTGCTCCTTCCACCGCAGTTCTGAAAGTTAGTTTAAATATGAACAACAAGAACAAAAGATTTCAAATTCCAGATTATGCCAAATCAATGAATATTTGTGGTCTGCTTTGGGCTAGTACCTGCTCTGTGTGTGTGTGTGGGTGTGTGTGTGTTTTAATTCTAGCTATTCATCTTTTCTGAATGATCTGCTTCTGGAAGTGGGGATGGCTTTAATCCAGAATATTTGATTATTAAGTACTACTGTGCTTGAAGTTCAAAAGAGTTACTGATGGAAATGTTATTTAAGTATCAACCAAAGACACTATCAAAAGGGACCTTGCCTTCTGCACTTTTGCTCCCTCTGCCTTCAGCAAAGTCTATCACTCTGGAGGTTTTTACTAAATGTGTAATAAATAAATAAATAACTTACCTAAACACCTAATGACACAGGAAAGGAAGTCAGGCCAAAGACAAGCCTGTGCCTGGACCTACTTCCAAATTAATCATTTTATTCATTTTTCCAACAAGCCTCCCCAGCAAGCAGACGAGGTACTGAGGTTACATACATAAATAAGACAAGGCTCCCACTCTTACTGAACCCACACCTAGCACCCGCAGGGGATTCCCTAGGTTGAGTGTCCTAACAGAAGGTACCAAGAGAGCTACTCCAGTGAGTGGATCCTGAGGAGCCCAGCTCTATAACGACATACCACCTTTTGCTTCCAGGGAGAGCATTCCAAGCATTTCCTTTTCCTCACTCAAAATTAGATTCCTTTCTGATACCCTTATAAAGTTCAACGACTATACGGTTGAACTCGTATAAAACTCGTATATAGAAAAGGAAAAGAAAAAGAAAGAAAGAAAAAGCAAGCAGGAAAGGACAACGAACAAGGAGCTATCCAAATCAATAAAGTTTCTCCCCCCTGAGAATCTAAATGCCTCCCCAAAATACTGCAAGGAAACTGCAGGCAAAGAGAAAATAGATTCTATTTCTTGGTCTAAGAAGTGTCACTCTGGAATCCACTGCCTTGGTGAGATAAGCTCTGCATTGGCAAGGGACCGGAGTGTGCCAGGAAATTGAGGACGGGAGGGTATTTTCCCAAGCTGTATTAACACTTCTTCTCATGCTTTGCAGAGATTAGAAATTTTATCACTGGCTCGCACACCTAAAAAAAAAAAAAATGTACTAATCTGTAGGGTTTTAGGGCAGAATGGACCCAAATTGTTCCCTTTCTCAGGATGCAGTGAGATGATGCAGATGAACACTGACAGGGAAGCCAAACCCCACTAAACCGAAGCTCTCCCACGTTCCGGTGGGGGCCCCTTCTCACGATGAGCAAAACTCTGGATGAGGATGGATTTTTAGAAATGTCCATTTTCAGGAATAGAATGAAGGGGTCCCCTTTGCCTTCTGCTGAGCGGTCTCTGGGCAGAAGAGAAGCAGCAGTCGCCAAGACGATGCCACCTGAAAAAGATAGTCCTGGAAGTTAGAAGCTCCTGCTGCTGCAGGAGGCAAGAACAGGGTCAAGAATCAGGCCAGCAGGACACAGAGGCAGGGGGCAGTCAGAGATGGTAGCTGGCAGAAGGTAGGAAAGTCCAGGCCAAGACGCTGTGAACAAGAACACAGTGATTCTGATGCAGTCCCTCTAACTAGGGCCTGGGCTCACAGGCATTCTCTTCCCCACGCCCCCTCCCTGTGCCATCTCCCCCTCCCCCAACTGACCTGATGGGGAGCATCCTCTCTCTCGCCCAAGCAGGGGATAGTCCCAGGGATGATTAGCCAGAATCGTTGGCCCTCCAGAGCAGGGACAATGTCTTAATGTCTTCTATTTCCCCAGCTCCTGGCCTGCTGGGAAGGAGGGATCCACCTGCCATTTCTTTTTTTTTTTTTTCAAGTGTACCCATAACACCCATGCTGTGGGTAGACAGGTAGGGAAGCTAGACCACAAGGCTGCCTGCTGGCCCAAGCCATGGCGAGACTTAGAACTGCCAGTTACCCCATCTACTGCCTGGTTGAACTCGTATAAATCAGAGACCCTGTTTAGTGCCTAAACAAATTTAAGCTTCAACTATCTGTGAAGAACAATTAGGCATCCCAGAACAGCACCAAGTTTCGGGATATGATTAGAAAGAGGGGCTGCCATCTGTTCCTAGGATTAGCAGTTTTCCAAGCAAGAGATAAAAAAAAATCATGGTCAGCATTGACTCAATCCACGGGGGGATTTCCTACTAAGTGTGGGTCACTATGCCAGGTACGGGGGAGTTACAAAAGGAAGGACATGCCTTGGAGTTTGTATAGTCTCAGAGTTAGTCCAGAGCAGGGAGAGACTACTGCAGGCTGGGGGGGGAAGGGGAGCGTCAAGAGAGTCTCCCTGGGGAAAGTGAGATTTGGAATGAGCTTTTCAGGATGAGCAGAAATCTGGTCCGTAGACAGGGGGGAAGGGGCAGTGTAGATGTGGGAAGCCACGAGAGCCAAGGCATGCACAGGGGAGCTATAGACAGAAGTTTGGAAAGTTGAAAGAATATCTGGAGCCCGAACATGGCAGCCTCGAATGTCAGTCTGAGGAATTGGGACCGAGACCTCTGTGCCAGCTAACACCAAACAAGAGCCAGACAAGAACAAACACTGTCACCACCTGCATTCCTGTAAACATTTCTGGCCTTGCATTGATAATGTGACAATTTCCATGTTTCAGAGAACTATTCGAGTCTTCGGTTCTCCAAGACCTAGAGAACGCATCCCTCATCGTAAAAGTCAACCCACTCCCTTTCTTGAAGATTTTGAGGGGCATCAGCAACTGGGTAAAGCTACCAGGGAAAAGGTAAATTCCTAGAAATAAGCATCTCTTTGGACAAATCGGAATAAAAAAGAAAATGCTAAAAAAGGAGAAGAAACCTCTATAAGAAGGAAAACAACATTACAAATTCAAATTGCATATAAAAAGATAGCTACTGCTCAAAGATAACAAGAAAAAAGGTATGACTGCAATTGTGTAATGATTGAAACAGGCCAGGGCTGAAGGGATCACAATTGTCAAGAGATAACATTAGAGGGTGAAGGAAAATATATTCCTTTCCTGTGACTTCCATAACAAATTATCACAAACTTGGTGGCTTAAAACAATGGAAATGTATTCTTTCAGAGTTCTGGAGGCCAGAAGTCCAAAATCAAGGTGTTGGCGGGGCCCATCTCCCTTTGAAGACTATGGGGGGGGTTCCTCTCTTGTCATTCCCATTTCAGGGTGACCCCGGGTGTTCCTTGGCCTGTGGCTGCCAGACACCAGTCTCTACATCCATCTTCATGTAGCCTTCTCCATTGTGTCTACATCTCCTCTTCTGTATCTTTTAAGGACATTGGTCATTGGACCTAGAAACCGTCTAGATAACCCAGGATGATCTCTCCAGATCCCCAACTGAATTACATCTGCAATGACATTTTCTCCAAATAAGATCATATTCACAAGTTCTTTATTCTAGGGGTTAGGACATAGACATACCTTCTGGGGGACCATCATTCAACCCACTACCGAAAATATAATCCAGTTCCTCTCCTTCATTTTCTTAGTTTAAGCTAGATTGTACTTGGCTTTGCTTCCATTAATAGATGAGAAAAATTAATAGGAAATACAGTATTTCCTTGTTGGCAGGCTCCTGATAGCCAGGGCACCTGCTGAAGTCCTTGAAGGATATGTTGAAAATGTTCACCCTTCCAGCTCAGAGAAATCTGTGGTACTTTGTTGCACTTGTGATGTCCAGCAGCATCTTGGGAATGGGCTGATATGCTGTAAGCGTAGCTCAAAGGTTTACAACTGTGATTTCTCGTCTGCTTCTTGCTCCCCTTCACAGCATATTCTCCATCACTTTGTGATCCAAAGGCCTCTTGCCCCTTACCACCCATTACAGTCATTATCCAAAAAGGCAGAAAGTGGGCATGCTTGTATTTCCTGCCAGGGTTTCTAGTTCCTGTTGACATCCTCAAAAGGCAGTTTTTAAACTTTCATCAAACACAGTGGCCTCCAAATACCAGTTTGCAGAGCAGTGCTGGTGTGGCTTCCTAAAAATCACTAGAGAAGCTTGTTAAAAATTCAGATTCTCATACAATGGAATATTATGCAGCCACCAAAAAAACCCTGAAATCTTGCCATTTGCAACGATGTGGATAGAACTAGAGGGTATTATGCTAAGTGAAATAAGTCAATCAGAGAAAGACAAGTATCATATGATCTCAATGATGTGAGGAATTCTTAATCTCAGGAAACAAACTGGGGGTTGCTGGAGTGGTGGGGGTGGGAGGGTTGGGGTGGCTGGGTGATTGACATTGGGGAGGGTATGTGCTATGGTGAGTGCTCTGAATTGTGTTAAGACTGATGAATCACAGACCTGTACCTCTGAAACAAATAATACATTATATGTTTAAAAAAAAAGAAAAAGAAGATAGTAGGAAGGGAAAAATGAAGGGAGGCAAATCAGAGGGGGAGACGAACCATGAGAGACTATGGACTCTGAGAAACAAACTGAGGGTTCTAGAGGGGAGGGGGTTGGGGGGATGGGTTAGCCTGGTGATGGGTATTAAAGAGGGCACGTTCTGCATGGAGCACTGGGTGTTATATGCAAATGATGAATCATGGATCACTACATCAAAAACTAACGATGTAATGTATGGTGACTAACATAACACAATAAAATAAAATTTAAAAAAAAAGACCAGAAAAAAAAATTCAGATTCTCAAGTCTACTGGAGATTTTTATTAAGCTGTGGGGTAGAGCCTATGACTTTATACTTTTAACAACCTCCCCAGGTGATTCAGATGGGTACATTGAGGTTTACATCCTCTGGCAGTATACAGATGTTACCTAAATCCTATGAAATGAGCGGGGTAGGTCTCATGGGCCTCCAGACCCCACTCTCTCCCTTGCTTGCTTTGTTCCAGCCACACTGGCCTCTTATTGTCTCCACACACTTCCTCCGTTTCCTTCATCCTCAGTGTTCCCTCTGCCTGGGACAGTCCTTCCTGGCTATCTGCTTTTCTTACTCCCTCACTATTCCAGACCTCTGCTCCAATGTCACCTCCTAAGGGATACCTCTCTGATGACTCTATATGGCAAAATGCATATACAAATGCACACTCATCTCTCCCTACCAATTACCCTGCTTTATTTCTCAGAGCAATAATTAGTACCTGTTGATTTAAATGTGTATTTATTTGTATTTTTCTGTCTCACCAGAATTTTAAGTTCCCTGAGAGCAGGGATATTGTTTGCTTATTAGTTTGTTTTTCTTTGCTATTTTCATGCTGTTCTGGTGTCTACAACAGCACCTAGAAGGTATTGTATTCCATTGATATTTGATGGATTAATAAACAAAAGAAAGCATCTCTGACTACCATGAGGAGTTGGTAAGAAGCCCAACTTCTTAAAATAGCTTCAGAAATTTAGATAAGATAAAATGCCTTAGAAGGCTTCTAGCTTAAGAAAGGGGAGTGAGAGAAGACAAGCTATGCTCTGTTTTCTTAACCTTAAAGAGTGGATCCCCCAATTTTTGTTGAGTTGTTAAACCTTCATCAGCAGAGTGAAACTGAAGGAACTCAGCTCTGAGATTCTGGAATTTCTCAGCATATCCTGGGGGAAGTTGCTGTTCATGAAAGAAGGGCCAGGAATGAAAACCAGAGAAAGAGACAAGACAAATATGTCCATTCTCCCAAACTGTCCTCTCTGCCTTCCCGAAGCCTTCCAGAACCCTGGGGAAGGAGGTAAGCATATTCAGTCTTGGGATCCAGGGGCCAGTTTCAAGCCTAGAGGAAAGATTGATCCAGTTTTTAAAACATAGGGCCAAGAGGCTGCAGAAGCAGCACCCGGGGATGATGCAATGGGGAAATCAAATAGATGCACAGATCAAGTAAAGCATAATTCAAAGGGACTAGACACAGAGGCAAGACTAGGTTCCAGGCTACACAAATAAAGGAATGTCAAGAGAGAGTAAGCAGATTCAAGAATATGGAGATGAGTAAAAGTCAGAAAGGTCCCATGGGCTCCTGGAAGTTAGAGGCAGGAAACTTTCACAGGTAGGAGGGAGGTTGTTAAAGCACCGAGCCATTTTGGACAATATTGTCTATTGCCAAAATGGAGCCCTGACATATTGGTAGACAATTAGGAGGCTTCTACAACAATCCCACCTAGAGAAAATACTTTTGGCAAGAAAAGTGGAAGTCAAATGGAGGAAAAGTTTGAAGAGAAATTTCATTCTAACAATTCTAAAATGCTACATAATAAATCCATTAAATCCAAAAATGTAAATGGTACATATAAATGGCATTGTATTAATTATAAATGGACTAAATTCTCAAGAGAAATACTGTTAGACTGTTATAAAAAAACTAAAATAACTCAGTTACGTGCTATTTACAAGAGACCCACCAAAAAACTGAATAAAATTTGAAAGTAAAGGATAGAAGAAGATATTTTAGGATAATTGTAACCTAAAGAAAGCTGGGGAACTATTGTCCTTAAGACATAAAACATCATCAGTGACAAAGTAGTTTACTTCAAAGTGAAAAAAATATCCTATTCATAAAAAAAGATAATTCTCTTTCTCTTCCCCAAAGCAGGCCTCCCCTGAACAAGATTTCAAGGCTAAAGAGTATTGAATTCCCTTTAAATTAACTGAATCAGCTTTTTGGGTTTATGTTGACACAGGCTATAGTATTTTTTTAAATTTTTTTATTGTTATATTAATTACCATACATTACATCATTAGTTTTTGCTGTAGTGTTCCATGATTCATTGTTTGTGCACAACACCCAATGCTCCATGCAGAATGTGCCCCCTTTAATACCCATCACCAGGCTAACCCATCCTCCCACCCCCCTCCCCTCTAGAACCCTCAGTTTGTTTTTCAGAGTCCATCATCTCTCATGGTTCATCTCCCCCTCCGATTTCCCCCCCTTCATTCTTCCCCTCCTGCTATCTTCTTCTTTTTTTTTTTTTCTTAACATATATTGCATTGTTTCAGAGGTACAGACCTATGATTCAATAGTCTTGCACAATTCATAGCACTCAGCATAGCACATACCCTCCCCAATGTCTATCACCCAGCCATCCCATCCCTCTCACCCTGCCACCACTCCAGCAACCCTCAGTTTGTTTCCTGAGATTAAGAATTCCTCATATCAGTGAGGTCATGATACATGTCTTTCTCTGATTGACTTATTTCACTCAGCATAACACCCTCCAGTTCCATCCACGTTGTTGCAAAGGCAAGATCTCATTCCTTTTGATGGCTGCATAATATTCCATTGTATATATATACCACATCTTCTTTATCCATTCATCTGTCGATGGACATCTTGGCTCTTTCCACAGTTTGGCTATTGTGGAGATTGCTGCTATAAACATCGGGGTGCATGTACCCCTTCAGATCCCTACATTTGCTGGGTCGCAGGGTAGCTCTATTTTCAACTTTTTGAGGAACCTCCATACTGTTTTCCAGAGTGGCCGCACCAGCTTGAATTCCCACCAACAGTGTAGGAGGGTTCCGCTTTCTCCGCATCCCCGCCAACATCTGTCATTTCCTGACTTGTTAATTTTAGCCATTCTGACTGGTGTGAGGTGGTATCTCATTGAGCCTTTGATTTGGATTTCCCCGATGCCGAGTGATGTTGAGCACTTTTTCATGTGTCTGTTGGCCATTTGGATCAGACTATAGTATTTTTTTAAATAAATTGACTACTTTTACCAGAAATTTTTATATAATCTTAATAAAACAGAAAATGCTCTTGTAGTAGATAAAGCAATCTTGACCTCTATCTGCCACTAACCTTCTATCTTTAAGAAGCTAAAACTCAACAACAACAACAGAAAAAGAAACTAAAAACTGCCTTCAGACCAAAAATATTTCCTATTCTGGCTACTGAGTAATTGTAATACAACAGAATCAGCATTTCAAGCTATTACTATCTTCAGTCAGACAAAAAAAAAATGCATTGTGTAGATGTAAAATATTATTAACAATTCTGTGGGTTTTTACAAGTATATGTGAGAAAAACAGACACAGTCAAATTCACCAAGACCCAGGAGAACAATTAGATCCAGAGAAATCAATATAGTACAATTTTCTTTTGTAGAGTTTTTTTTCATACACAGTGCATTAGAGAGGTTTTCACCAAATTAAAATTTCCAAAATAGATGACAGTATGTAGTACAAATTATAAAAACCACTGGTGTAATGGAAAGACATTTCATGATAACTAAATTAAACCACTCAATCATGAGGCTGGTAATAAAGACAGAGAAGCAGGGCAATGAGGCAGAGGGTCAAAAGATAGTTCCATGAGATCTAAAATGAGAGGTACTTCTTAACAGCACTGGCTAAAGAAGAGTTCAGAGGAGCAGGTTCATTTACCAGTGTGCAAGGAGCTTCTAGAGGAGCTTCTAGAGGGGCCCCAGCACTTCTGCCCAGCAGAATTTCCAAAGCAGCTTGAATTTGTGGAGTAGCTTTATTTTCAGTGATGAGATTCTTTAGACCTATAACTAAACATGATTTCACTTTTAGAGTTTGGTGAGACTTTTTGTTAAACAATTCACAAATCAAAAAAGCAAAAATAAATAAAACCACAGAATCTGTATTTTGCTTCAGAGCCTATGGATATTTTAAATCATAGCAAACAGTATCAGTGGTGCATCTGAAAACTTAGATCTTTGGATCACTTTCAATGCTCCTGTAGAAATGCAACCACTACATTGCTACAGAGTCACAAGATGTGAAAGTTACAAAATTCTCCTGTTTACCCTGATCCTCATCTACATCATCTAAGGCAACTAAGAGCTGATATCTTTTTAACTATGCTTTCCTGGGGTGCCTGGGTGGCTCAGGTGGTTAAGCGTCTAACTCTTGATTTTAGCTCAGGTCATGATCTCAGGGTCTTGAGATTGAGCCTCAAGTTGGGCTCTGGTTGTCCCTCTCCCTCTGCTTCTCCCCACCCCCCAACTCATGCATGCTTGTGCACAATCTCTCTCTCTCTCTCTCTCTCAAATAAATAAATAAAATCTTTAAAAAAAAAAAAAGGCATGCTTTCCCTACCAACAAATAGTACCTTGAAAATTTTAGCTATGTATTAGAATTTTTAAACTTTCATGGATGGGAGAGTCTTCCTTGGGTCTAACATAAATTTTTTTAACTCTCTCTATATAAAATGGTTGGAAGCAATAGGTTTTTCTGGGTTTACCAACCTCTAGCTATAAGTCAGTCTTCGGACCACTTCCTAAGCCTCAGTTACCCCAGCTGTAAAAAAAGGGCGGGGGCGAATAATAGTCCCACAACTCAAAGGTGAGAACCGAAAGAGATCATCCACTGAAAGTACCTGGGACAGTTCCTACAACACTAAGTTCTTCATGTATGTCACTATCATTACCAGCCACCACCAGCACCTTGGCCCTGCACCAAGCTGGTACCACCCCTCTTCATCAAGCCTTCATCACCCCATGTCTTATGCAGGTCCCTTGGTCTCTTCTGCAGGCTGAATCATAACACCTTCTCTCAAATGTCCTCAACTATCTTAGCTCCTCCACTTCTCGAGTGATGTTTGTTCATTGTGTATGTGTTTTAGAGAGAAAAATAACCATACTCTCTTGTTTCCTTCTGGGCAATGCCTAGTCTGCACTTCCCCTTATATTTTATTTCAGTGCCATCCATAATTCCAATGGAGTCGTAAATAAAACACCTTGTATGGGTTACACCTGATGTTAGATGATTTGAGATTATTTCCTGAAAATCTGTGTATAAATTACTTAATTTTCAAATGGCAGTCACAGTTTAAATATACCAAGACAGGTGGTATTTAATGTACCCTACAGTAAATTACTTTGCAAAGCAAAGCATGCATCTTCAATATGATCATTCATCCCTTAATCCGTTTTGTGAGGCTGAATTTTTTATTTATCATATTTGGTTAAAGCATGACCTCTCTGTAGATTTTATCCCTTAATTGTATAGTATGCCTAGATTGTAAAGCATATTTACTTTTAAATATGTCTTAATGCCTTCTCTCTCCCTCTCCCTCAAGCTGTGAGATGCCTGCGTCTCCATCTTTGACCAGTAGGGGTGGGTACTAGAAAGACAAATGAGACCACTGGCATTTCAGATACTAAACCTACAATAGAAATCAGTGGAACAGTTGATTCAAAGGGTTTAGGTTATGTCTCTGTTGATAAAAGCCAAGCTTTCAGAGAATTCCAATTCAATCTTCAAAACACATTTCTTGGGTGAGAGCCAGCACTATAATTGCATTTAAGAGTATGATGATTGTGTCATTTCCATCTATTTTGCATACATTTGAATAACGAATGCAAGTGGCCCTAACCTCACATATGTAACGATTAGAGCAATTATTAGTACAAATGTATTCCAAGTCTGTATTCAGGGCATGACACACATTAAATGTATACCAGGGCATGAAATCAACCAACTTAATTACCTCCCAGATAATATTCCACAAAGACACACTGTGCGAGATTGTCTTCTATTCCTGGACACTGGAATAAAATAAATAAATAATCTGACACTTAAGAAAAGTCATGGTAAGAGGGTGGTTCAGTGGGGGTGTGGAATCCACAAGCTCAAGAATGTGCAACCTCAGACCAGCTTGGTAAGAGACTCTGACATGCATAGTTATAACTCTGTGAGAAGCATTTTGCTAGACACCCAGCATGCCTGATTGTCCCGCTAATGCTCACGCACTACCTCAGGAATCAGCCCTGTAATCACCACTCAGAGGAGGAACCTAAGGCTCAGATAGGTCAGTCTGCCCCGTCCTGTGCCCCTTCACCTCCAGCATAGTGCCTCGCACACTGCCAGGCACTCTGTGAATATTCAAGGGAATGAACTCTCTCGATGCACAGGTGCCAGCTAGTCTGTTCCTTCTTTTGAATTTCAGGTGTAGCCCGTTTGTGAGAAGGTATCCACACTGACCTGAATGAGTCGTCAGCATTTTCCCGGAAGGTAGGAAGCTCTTCGAAGAGTGAAGAGTGTGCCCCAGAGATGTATCCCACAAAGGGGCTGAAAACCAGCATGGGCTCTGAGGCTGTCAGGTTGAAAGCCCCAGCCCCCACTTCTTGGTCGTGTGGGGTCTTAGGCAAGGGACTCCTCCACCTTTTCTTGCCTCATTTTCTTCACTTGTAAATGTGTTCAGTAAGAGTGAACAGGTTTGTTTTAAGGATTAAATAAAATGGTCTTAGAACAGTACCCAGCTCCTAATATGTGTTCAAATAAATATTAAGTATGGCCTTTCCCAAAGAGAAGGTCAAGCTAAAGTTGACTTTAAAAAACATTCTCAATTTCGACTATAAGTAAAGTTTTGATCTTCTAGTGTTTCTTTAGCTGCCAATGGAAATGACTGCAATTGAGAATTTCACTTGTGGGTCGGGCCCTGAGCTAGGTGTGGAGAGTAATGTAATGAGTACGCGGACATAATTATACTTATTGGAGGCATGTCAGGATACTGGCAGTAAAATAGGATAGCTCTCACCCTCTCCTTCCCCTCTCCTCTTTCAGAGTATGACTATCACACACACACACACACACACACACACACACACACCATCACCACTGCCACCACCAGGAAGCCTTTCTGGCTTGATGCTAGTTGAAATAGAAATATGTGTTCTTTTGTGTGTGCTTGGCTTTCAAATTCTACAGATCAGAACAGGATGAAGATAGCCTTGAAAAGAACAGTTTGGGGTGTGTCTCCACAGCACCTCCCTGCTGAAGTGGAGTCTCTGTGTTTCCTTGTTCACCCACAAAGGCAGCTCAACCACTGACAAGGACTCCCTCCTTGACTAAACTTAAGTCAGTTTCCTCTAAGCTGCTCAACCAGGCCTTGTCCTTGGCAAAGTCCTCCTCTCTAGCAAAGAGCCCGGCTAGGCCAGTTTACAGAGACTCTCTTCACCCTGGGCATCTGGCCAAGCTCTTCTGCCTCCACCCTGGATGTCTATTCAAGTTCCCCTTCCTCCCCTCCCTTAACACCTACCTGGGTCCCTCTTCATGATTGTCCATCCCCTCCCTCACCCTGCCAGCTCAGCTAAGGGCCTGCTTGTCCTGCTGTGTTCCAAGTGAAGTTCAATCTCTCTCCCTTGCCTTTTTGACCAAGAGTCCAAACCATTTCTCTTTCCCACCACCTTTGCTGTGGGTGCCCAGGCCCTGAGCAAGGTCCTGAGGATAGACAAGGTGCAGTGCTTGACTCCAGCCTGTGTCTGGAGACACCTGCAGCTGTTGGGCAGAAAGCACTGGTGGGTCCACCACTTATCAGTTGTGTGGCCTTAGACAAGTGATTTATTTCCTGCAGGGTGCAGACCTGCCCAGCCTTCAGGCAGTGACTTGAATGGTCAAAGCCAGAAGCCATGTGCTTGCCCCCAGGGCGCCATCTTTGGACCATTCTACTGGGGTGAGGGCATTCTGAAACCACCAGCCCAACACACAGCTCCAAGTGCCAAGTCAACCTAGTTTCAGGAGGAAATAAAACAATTCAGTGGAAGAATCCAGGATAAGATTTTCCTTATCCTTCATGCTTTCACATTATAACACCGAATGTGCCCACTTTGACCCAAAAGTCCAAGGTTTGACTGCAGAACTTACTTTATATCACAGCTGTTCATATCCAAAGTAACTCAGTGAAGGTGCTTCATATGCTATGTAACAAGGGATATCTATTATTTTTATAGTTAAAGCCATTTCCTTTTTTATATGAAGAAAGACAAATATCCAAAAATTCACTACTTTCAGTGACTCTTCCCTCTTCAACTTTTCTTCCATTTGGCCAATGAAAGAAGGAGTGGAAGCTAGAGTATGGTGAGTATGGCATCTGTGGTGTGGCTGCCCCCCTCCCCGCCCTGTGCCATCCTCCCTCGCCAGGGCACAGCTGTTAATAACTCTGCATGATGAATCCCATTACCTTCTAGGGCAAGAATTCAGCTTCACAAAATAAATGTCACATCCATTCTCATCCATCCCTGCACAGGATGGAGCTTCTGTTATATCCAGAGGCCTGGGAACAGGAGACAGAGAGAAGGTTCAGGGAAATGTGCACTGGACCACAGCTTAAGCCCAGAGGCTGCAAAACCTCCCACCCCTGGTACTCTGGGACCTCTGGCTCCATGCGCAAGGAGAGAGGGGTTTGATTCTTGCCTTGGCCTTGGTGTACCCTGCAGCTGGGACAGTGAAGGGGCCCGGGAGGAGAAGGAGGCTCAAGGGAATGCCAGGCCAGGTATTCTCCATTGGGTGTCAGATACCCACCTGGCAAGGTATCTGGCCCCCATGACCTTTGTCCTATTCCATCCCCCTTGTCTTGACCCACCCCCACCTCCCAAGAAACTTGGGTCAATGGTCCCTTTGGATAGGCATCCACTACCCAGGTCTCCTACCCTGGTGTGTCCAGGGGGACATCCCCCTGGCTTTCTATTCTACTTCCACTCCTAGGGGTGAAATTTCAACCACAGACTGTGTCACAGGAAAACATAGGCTTCATCAGTAGAGAGTGTGCAGCTGGGAACCGCTAGAGTGTCCCGGGGTGAGCAGCCCTGCCAGGGCCACCTGGATGTCCAGCAGCCCACCAGGCTCTGCCAACATGGGGCACTCAGTCCCACCTGCAGCATTCCCCGTTTGCTGCCACAAGGCGGGGTCACCCCCACATCCCTGCTTGGTCTGTGCCATATTGAGCATTTCATCCCAGAGCTTAGGATCCTCCTCTTGAATCAGAAACTTATTTTCTTATTGGCTTTGTCCCCTGACGGTTGTCTGCAACTCCATCCCCTCTGAGTATTTGGGCTGTGGCCAGAGTTCAGAGTGTCCAGGGACTTACTTTTGTGTCTTTACCAAAAGGGGGGCCCCTCTTTGTATACAGATGTCCAGCCTGATACTCTGGGAGTATCAGAAACTCTCTAAGCAAATGGAATTCTGTTTCTGTTTGTTACTAATTATTCAGCCCTTTTGAGCCTCAGTCTCCCCCTCTGTAAGGTGGGAATAATGTCACTTTACAGGGCTGTTTGGTAATCAAAAGCAAGATTACATGGGAAATCAGCGAGCACAGTCCAGACATGCCACAGATCTCCAGTAAATGCTACTTGACTCGGAACCCTTTTCCTGGCCCTCAACGAGCATCCTCCAGAGTGTGATGGAAGAGCCCCCAATGCCGTATGTCGTAGGGACACTGGCTGGCTCTCCAGTATCATCAGCTCACACATGTGAGGCTTTGAGCAGGATCATAAATTTCCCTGGCACTTTACGTTCCCATCTTTCTGCATCGTTCTTGCTTATTTTACACAATATCGTATGTTTAAGAGAAAAGCACTTGGTGAAAATTTTTATTAAATTTATTTTCATTATGACCCAGCTCAGGAGCATCACAAGTAGGGAAGAATTATTTTATTTGAGCCTTCATGACTTTAGTCTCCAACTTCCATAATAGACTTTTTACACATTATTATAAGCACCTTGCATTTACACAGAAAGATATCCCCCATGGCAACAGAAGCTTTTTTTGATTACCCATTTGCTTCACATATGCGTATAAACACACATTTATTTTCATGTCTTTGTTTACGATGTTAATCCTTAAGTATGTGTGATTTTTTCATTCAAGGTAAAAGTTACATGCTTGAAATGGTTTGAAAACCAAGGCTCTTGCCTTTTGAGGGCTGTGTCACCACACCGGTGGGGTTCAGCAACAGTTGGGGGGTTCCACCCCAAGCTGACTCTGCTCCTGGCTCCCCTGGAAGATTGAATCCTGAAGTCTGCAGCCTGCAGCTCATGATGGTTGGGGACATGTCATGTCCATCCTGCAGTGATCGGCACCCTGCACCTGGGAGACTTAGCATTTGCCTGCTTACTTCATGGTTAAATTCAAAAATCACTAAGATATGATGAGAATGATCTGGACCCCTGAACCAGGAGGTTATCCAAGATCCCAAGTGAGTTTGCCTGCATGGGGGGAGGTGGGAATAAAGTGGCCCTTAGAGGAGACCCTTTGGGGCCAGCTTCTGGGCTTCCTCCTATTCCAGAGCTCTCTTAGAAAAAGCTTTTCATAAGGTGGGGTTTAAAATATGTATAGGATTTGGATGATTGCAAGGAGTAAGAACAGCATTCCATGCTGAGGTTTCAAAAATACAATTTAATAATTCAATTGCCTGATCATTAATTTACACGTTCACCTTTACTGTCTGACGAAGACCTTGAAGGAGGGTCCTCAAGGGGAGGGGAGAGTCTACCTCCTCCATGTCTTCTCTGCTCCCCAAAGCACCAGCTCAGGGTTGGACACACAATAAGTGTCTAATAAACATTATTAATTACTGCTCTGCACTTCACTGTGTGGGACACTCATACATGCAGAAGATGGGAATTTTGCGATTACCCATAAAGAGTGCTTTGTCGTTATGTCAAATAAGCATGTGAACACACTGAAATACAAGAAGATCAAATTATACCCTCATCGCTGCCTGTTCTCAAATGGGAAAACCAGCAAAAAATGGGATGACTCATCTTAAATACACAATCAAAGGGACAGCATTTCTCTATTTTCCAAGCTCCACTCCGGAATTACAGTCCGGGATGGATGAGCATATTCAGACTGTATCTGAATAAAATTGAAGGATGCTGGCCACCAGAATTGAGTCTGGTGAAGTGTATCTGGAAAAATTTGCTGTTTGGGGTGGTGTGGGGGGGTATCCCATGTTCTTAGAGTGGGGGTCATTTTCCATTGCAATCAGAGTACTTAATGTCCTCAGATTTTGTGTCTCATCTGCCATGCATTGCTCCTCACACATGGTGCCCCTTTCTCTTTGCAAG
Source organism: Neomonachus schauinslandi (assembly GCF_002201575.2). NCBI lineage: Eukaryota > Metazoa > Chordata > Mammalia > Carnivora > Phocidae > Neomonachus > Neomonachus schauinslandi. The sequence continues at coordinate 10,237,235 of NC_058408.1, read as the reverse complement.
GGTGAATTTTAAAAGTGCCCCAGGGTGCCTGGGTGGCTCAGTTGGTTAAGCGACTGCCTTCGGCTCAGGTCATGATCCTGGAGTCCCAGGATTGAGTCCCGCATCAGGCTCCCTGCTCGGCAGGAAGTCTGCTTCTCCCTCTGACCCTCCCCTGTCTCATGCTCTCTCTCTCTATCTCATTCTCTCTCTCAAATAAATAAAAAAAAAAGTGCCCCATAAATTAATAATAATATCTGCCCTTCGTTGAGTACTTCACTCTGTGCCTCTCATGATTCTAACATTTTAAGTGCATTTCTTCGTGTAAACTTGTCAGCAGTCCTCTGATGCAGATAACATTAGACCCAGTTTGTAGATTCAGAAACTGAGGCAGAGGGGTGCCTGGGTGGCTCAGGTGGCTAAGCATCTGCCTTCGGTGATGATCCCGGGATCCTGGGATGGAACCCCGAGTTGGGTTCTCTGCTCAGCGGGGAGCCTGCTTCTCCCTCTCCTCCCCATTTATGCTCTCTCTGTCTCTCTCTCTAATAAATAAATAAAATCTTAAAAAAAAAAAAAGAAACTGAGGCATTGAGATGACAAGCCATTTGCCCAACTTACCCTATGTAGCCCACTTCACTGGGCTCGTTCTGCTCTCTGCCCGCATGGGCACAGCCGGAGTGCTGGCAAGACAGTGCAAAAATGGCCTTGACTTTATTTCCTGACCTTTCTATTCTGATAAGAATTCAGGAAATAGGGAGTGAGAGAATGAAGCCTGGGCCTAATCCCCAAGCAGTGAGCAGCTGGTTGACCTTTCCAGCGTTCTCTGCAGATAAAGGCTGGGCTTTTTCTGTTGAGTGCAGAAGTTCTCCAAGTGTGGTCCCAGGACCAGCAGTATCAGCATCACCTGGGAACTTATTAAAAATGCACATTCTTGGGCGCCTGGGTGGCTCAGTTGGTTAAGCGACTGCCTTCGGCTCAGGTCATGATCCTGGAGTCCCGGGATCGAGTCCCGCATCGGGCTCCCTGCTCGGCGGGGAGTCTGCTTCGTCCTCTGACCCTATCCCCTCTCATGTGTTATCTCTCTCTCATTCTCTCTCTCTCAAATAAATAAATAAAATCTTTTAAAAAAAATGCACATTCTTGGGCCCCACCCCAGACCTACTGAATCTAAAACTGGGGGAATAGAGCCCAGAGATCTGTTTTTAAAAACTTCCAGGTGATTCTGATGCACGCCCAATTTGCAGAAACTCCGGATGAGCATAATAACAAACAGACCCAGAAAGGGGTTAGCAATGAAGCCAGTGAAAATACTTGTGAATTTCATATGTGGAATCACAGTATCCTAATATAAAATTGAAAGAGAATTTGGAAGCTTTCTACCTCGAGCCACTCACTTTACAGCTTGGGAAAACTAAAGCCCAGAGAGGTAGAGCATGTTACTCCCTGTCACATGGCAACGTTGTGCAAGAGCCTTACAACCGAACCCAGACCCCGGCTCCTGATTCTGAGTCATCTTCCGCAATCCCGCTTCCCTTCCAATTTCCAAATATACCCTCAACAACTGTTACTTCTCCCAAGTCTGTGTTTAGAGATTGTCTAATGGTCTATGAGCAGGAAAAAAAAAAAATCTGTCTTCTTATTCTGAACATAAAGTACATTTTCTTTCTTTATATTTCTATTCTGCATCAATATTTATATACTCACAATTTTTAAAGCGATTTATCAAAAATTTTATTCAAATTAGTATAATAATTTTACTTCCTCTTTTATCTCATGGCTGGGCTAGGACTGAAGGTGTTACATTTTTAGGTTTTTATTACGCGTTTGCATAATTTTTTCTGAAAAACTCAGAACGGTGTTTCTTTATCTCTCTGGCAGATAATCATCTGAGATTGCTCTAATCATGATGTGCTCAGCGACGCTGTTTGACTATCTTTGCTGAGCTGTGGGAAGCCATTTTTCTAAAACTCTTCATCCTTATAATCAAATCTACTTTTTCCCACTCCCGTATAGCAAACCAGATGGCCAAACAAAAATTCAGTCCAAGTCATTGGTTTATGAAAATAACTAGGTAACTGTCATCTGAGGGAATGGATAGTTGTTGGAATTTTAATATATCCATCCAAATATTTGGACTTTCATTGATGAGTTATTTGCTGAGTTGTTCACACTTAATATCCTTATTTCTTTCTTGCTTGCTGAGTGTTAGAGAAACCAGCCTGTTTAGAGATAATCTTTTTTTTTTAAAGATTTTATTTATTTATTTGAGACAGAGAGAATGAGAGACAGAGAGCATGAGAGGGAGGAGGGTCAAAGGGAGAAGCAGACTCCCTGCCAAGCAGGGAGCCTGATGCGGGACTCAATCCCGGGACTCCAGGATCATGACCTGAGCCGAAGGCAGTCGCTTAACCAACTGAGCCACCCAGGCGCCCTAGAGATAATCTTGACCATAGTCAATGCTAAAGATGCTCTGGAACACACAGAGCTGGGCCCCCTCCCACTCAGGGAGGAGACAGGGTCGTGGCTCTTCAGTAGGGTTGCTCAAGCTTTATCTTCACAAAGGCCACCAGCTTTTCTTTTCAACCTCTTTTATATGGTCTTCATTTCAAAAAAGCAATGAAGTACTTTCTATCCAGCTTTTTAGGAGGGGATCATGGATAATCTCAGAGAATTAAAATAATGCTATGAATCTATGCCGTAAGAGCATGTGATCCAAAACCAGTGGCAACAATGTGGACATCAGCTGGAGCAGGGAGAAGAATGCATTGCACGGTTTTGCATACAAGAGAAGGGCCTGGCTGGTATCAGAGAACATCACTCTTGCTTTGGAAAAATAACCTGATCGAGCACCCTTTTGTGTGGGAGGTTACATCTTCCTTTAGACCATGAACTGGAAGAAGTGACAAAGGAGGAGGTAAGAAAGAGGGCTAAACTCTTCTGCTTGTGGAAATCTGGAGCTTCAGAGCCCTTCATGATCAGCAGAAAACATGAAGGAGGGAAGGAGAGACGAAAGAAGAATCTGGGAGTTGGGAGGGTGGGAGAAGAGACCCATGCAGGTGCGACCAGCAAGACAGTCCCTGGTCCTGTGCTATTGATCATCCAGGGATAAGACCAGCATGGGGGCTCCATGGGAGAGTACAAGAGTGTGGCACAGAAAGTTCTTGTACTAAAGCAAGGCTGGTCACTCCTGTTTGTGAGCCTGGAATTTTCTGACACTGAATTCCTTAGTCCTTAGTAAGTCCTTGGGCAAGTAAGAAAAGAAGCAATTCCTAGAACCAGCTCAACGAACACTGTGATTAAGAACAATCTGTGAGTTAAAAGCCCTAGAATGTTATGCCAGTGCAAAGCCAGTGAGCCTAAAATTTGGTCTTGTGAAGAATACTTTTAAAAATACAAAATACTGGGGTGCCTGGGTGGCTCAGTCGTTAAGCGTCTGCCTTCGGCTCAGGTCATCATCCCAGGGTCCTGGGATCGAGCCCCGCATCGGGCTTCCTGCTCTGCGGGGAGCCTGCTTCTCCCTCTCCCACTGCCCCCGCTTTGTTTCCTCTCTCGCTGTCTCTCTCTGTCAAATAAGTAAATAAAAATCTTCAAAAAAATACAAAATACAAAATACTGAGTCCAACACAGACTTTCCTAGGCTGGGGTTGATTACAAGATTGTGTGTTTTAGAAGAGGATTCTGATACACGTCTGGTGGTCTGCCCTAAGCAACTTAAAAGATATATTAAAATTTTTAAATTATTGAGGCATTTTGTCAAAAATAGTGGCAAATTCTGACATCTCCTCTTCATTAGGTTGGCCATCCTTCTGCATCCAGGCTTCTCAAATGCTTTCCATCTACTGATCAGTTCAGAAGGGGAAAAGTATTTGTGGAGAAATCTCCATATCTTTCCCAAATTGCTGCTGAGAAAAAGAAAAGAAGAAATGAACCACCAAAATGGAAACAAAAATGTCTTCATTTTCATGAAGGAAGAATCAAGGATCAGGGCACATTATTAACAATCAACATAGAAGTCAAGACTCTACCACACCAAGGGACTCTGGTGTGGGCCACCATTCGTGCCCTGATCCCCTGCTGAGAGCATTGTTCTGGGAGACCAAGCCATGAATTGAATATATATCAATATCTCTTATGAACCATGCAAGGAATGTCAAGGCAAATGCACCATCCATGCCCAATGCCCAAAAAGGGCCCTGTCTTCCCCTGTAGCCTGAGCCTGACTCATATCCCACATACTGGGTGGCTTGAGAATTGGGGTTTTGAGTAGTGAGTCAACAGGCTCCAGATGCTCACGTATTATTTCCATTGTAAGACGGGACACTCATCATTAGACTATCTTCCAAAAGAGCTCTGTGGGTCAGTTGTTCATTTCGGTAGCTATGATCTAAATCACAATCATTTTTAGAAAGCGTATAAGCGACCTATTAAGAAGTCAACCTCCAAAGTCATAATAGATTTAAGACTTCCAGTGTCAAACAGGTGCTCAGAAAATCAATCTATAGCAAGAGCAAACAAACTGAAAAAACAGTTTTAATCACCCTCAGCTATTTTTATTCAATGCACTGCTGCGATATGACACTGAGAATAAGATTTGCTTTTTTCTTTAAAGAAGACAACAGATGCCAGAAAGAGCAGGCAAAAAAAGAGGAAAACAAGTTCCCCAGCTCACTAAATCATTGGTCACATCGATTATTCATTATTGTCAATGAATGTTGATTAAACAGACACAGTTTGATTAGCACAGCCTGAAGTACTAGTTCTTTATTTCTTAGACTTCTGTGTCTGGGCTTGGGGTCTTTCACTATGGACGACCCTTCTCTACCAGAAAAATGCTCATGACGGACAGCTCTGATCACCAATCTCTTGCTCAAAACTCCCCATAGTCTCTCCCTTAAGGCCCAGAACCACTGTCCTGGTATGCAATTTCCTCCATCCTTCTCTAACCCTGCTTTCTGCTTCCTGCGGGAAACCTCACCCACTTCAAATGCTACTTTCTCCCCTGTGTCTTCTGTTCCTCCCCACTCTGCCTACACAGACTAAGAACTAAATATCCACATTGTTCTTGATCTCTGCTTTCTATAGGACACATTCCTTTTCCACTGTATTATTTTTATCTTGTTTCATTTACTAGACAATGGTCTGCAGGAGACTGATTGTGCTGGTTTTATCTTTGCATCCTATGACTTCTATGCTTCTTGGCCTGTAGTGCATGTGCAGGATGCATTTGTGGGTAGGAGGAAGGGAAGAAGAAAGAGAAGTAAGGAAGTGTAGGAGGATGACATGAAGGGAGGAAAGGAAGGGAATGGGGAGGAAGGAATTCAGTTCCCACTAGTGTAATTGACATTTAGGAAAGTTGTATACATGTCTAGAACTTCCTATATCTACTGTCTCACCTCCTATTCTTTCCTTAATCATCTCTATCTGAGCTTTGTCCCCATCCTTCCACTAAATTGGTCTTGTTAAACGTCTCCCACAAAGCCCCTCTTGCCAAATCTGGCGCTCACTTCTCGGAGCCACCTTACTTAACTAACTTGTGATGTTTAACACTCCCATCATGCTTTTCTTGAAAATTTTGGAAATCCACAACTTGATTCCTATGACACCTTCACTCTTGCTTTTCCCCGTATCTCTTTTACCCTTGCATCTCTGACCCCTGCACTGCACTCATTTCCTCCGGCCATCCTTTAAATATTGGTGATTTCCAGTATTCATCTTGCCTTCCTCTTTGCATGCTACCCACACACTCTCTGATTAAACGTATCTATCCCCCTGGCTTCAGATGGTTTCCTATCTGTTGATAATTCCCAGTCTACATTCCTTGGCCTCCTCCCCTCCTGAATTC
>NC_058408.1:10229364-10231407 GCF_002201575.2 Neomonachus schauinslandi | reverse complement strand
TCCATCCAGAATGATGTGGCCAACCTCCTACGGGACATCTCCCCTCATGCCTCCTCCTTGTTCACTCTTTTGTCTTGGACTTTGGATGCCAAGAGTTGAGTTAATTGTATTCCTCCCACCTCTCAGCCCCGCCCCCTTATGAAACAATAAATCTTGATTCTACAAGCTTGCAACTCTCCTGAGTCTGACCTAAGATACAAGACTCACATCATCGGCTGTAAATGGCCCTACGAATGAATTCCCCTCAAATTGTTCCCCCCAAATTCTACTTTAACTACAGCAGAAGGAAGGGAGGGAAGATTTTCATTCATTTCATTCCACCCCAACCACAGGACTTTCACAACCCAGCACCATCCAGGCCTCCAGGCTCACCTGCCACCACCGCACCCCACACCCCCTGCAGTTCTCCCCAAGCATGCCGTGTTCACTTCTGCCTCTGCACCTGCTCACATGCTATCATATTCAGCGTGGAGGATCTTCTCCACATTTATCCCTGCCCCTCCTATTCCTATTCCAACACTCCCCACTCCTTAGATATCTTGTATTCATTAAATCTTGGAATCTATCAGACTTGGTTTTCCTCTTCCAGTTGGCTGGCTTCCCTGTGTATTCTCACACTGACTGAACATAATTCTAACGTAGCATTTACAGTCTGCAGTGCCACTGTGGGGTGTTCGTCTATCTCAGCCATGAGACAGAAAGCTCCTGGAAACTGAGAATAACGTTGTATGTGTCTTTGTAACTCCCAGGTTTAGGAGAGTGTCTGGTTCTGAGCCATTGCTCATCAACCAGTTTTTGATGGATGATTGATAGATAATAGATGATAGATAGATGATAGATAGATAGATAGATAGATAGATAGATAAAGTGAGTCTTTCATCAGAAAGAGTAGGATTTCTTCAAACATGTTTCATTTTGTCTCCCATCCAAGTGGAGTAGCATATGTCTTTAGGATGCCGCCTCATTCATTGTATGGAACAGACACTCTTTGGTTTTTTCCTGGAATATTTGCAAATGTGACTCTGAGGAAAATAAAACCCAACAATTGAGGCAGGTGTGTGTGTGTGTGAGCGAGAGAGAGAGAGATGTTGGAATGGAAGTACAGAAGGATGGGAGATGTAAGAAGATCTGGATCTCTACAAACAGAATATCGCAGGCGGTTGGTTTTGAGGTACGAAGCGGAGAGCCGTGATCCTGCGGGCAGATATCGGAGGATAAACGGTGGTGGGAGGGTGCCTGGCCGTGGGGATCCTACACCGACGGTGAGTGACAGCCTCACGAGCTGCGGACGGGCACAGACTCGCAGACCGGTAGCGTCGGGAAAGGACTTTAGGGCAGCCTCCGGGGTTGCCAGACCGGCAGGGTCACGCGCACGCGAACCGCAGCCCCCCGATAGAAACCGGAGCGACGGTCTGCGCACGCGAACTGCAGCCTCCCAGACGGAAACTCGGGGCGCCAGGGTCGCACCCGTGAACTGCAACCCCCGGGGGTGGAAACCCCAAGCGGCGGAGTCGCTCGCGCCCAAACTGGGAGTGGCTGGTGGTTTTAGAAGCACAAAGGGCAGAGACGTGCCCCGATCTGGAGGCAGGACTGGGAGCGCTGCGGAGGGGCGCACAACCCAGGACGCTGAAGTTTATAGCAGCACAGACAGAAATGGAGACAGTGTGGCCTGGAGAGCTCACTGAAGAACAGACTGAGGTCTCTCTGCTCTGAGGCAGAGGGTTGGAAACGGTCTCTTCTGCTCTGACTCGCGCAAGAGACACAGAAAGCCGCCAGGGAAAGGCGCCAGAGAACAAAAGCCCCAAAGACCGCTTCCCACTGAGCCCATCCCCCGCCACAGGGGCGCAGGGCAACTCCGCCCAAACAGGGTTGCCTGAGTAACAGCGCGGCAGGCCCCTCCCGCAGAAGACAGGCTGGGAAAACAAGAGGCCCGCAACCCTAAGGTCCCAAGAAAACAGGTGCATCTTGCTTGGGTTCTGGTCAATAATTTGGACTCTATACATTCCCTCAAACACCCATCAACAGAATGACTAGGAGGAGGAG
>NC_058408.1:10186980-10229354 GCF_002201575.2 Neomonachus schauinslandi | reverse complement strand
CAGACTGAAAGTGAAGGGATGGAGATCTATCTTCCATGCCAGCGGACCTCAAAAGAAAGCTGGGGTAGCAATTCTTATATCAGACAAATTAGATTTTAAACTAAAGTCTGTAATAAGAGACACAGAAGGACACTATATCATTCTTAAAGGGTCTATCCAACAAGAAGATCTAACAATTGTAAATATCTATGCCCCCAACATGGGAGCAGCCATCTACATAAGCCAACTGTTAACCAAAATAAAGAGTCATATTGATAACAATACGTTAATTGTAGGAGACCTCAACACTCCACTCTCAGCAATGGACAGATCGTCTAAGCAGAAAATCAACAAGGAAACAAGAGCTTTGAATGATACACTGGACCAGATGGACCTCATAGATATTTACAGAACATTCCACCCTAAAACAACAGAATACTCATTCTTCTCGAGCGCACATGGAACTTTCTCCAGAATAGACCATATACTGGGTCACAAATCAGGTCTCAACCGATACCAAAAGATTAAGATTATTCCCTGCATATTCTCAGACCACAATGCTCTAAAACTGGAACTCAATCACAAGAAAAAATTTGGCAGAAATTCAAACACTTGGAAGCTAAAGACCACTCTGCTCAAGAATGTTTGGGGCAACCAAGAAATCAAAGAAGAACTTAAACAATTCATGGAAATCAATGAGAATGAAAACACATCGGTCCAAAACCTATGGGATACTGCAAAGGTGGTCCTAAGGGGGAAATACATAGCCATCCAAGCCTCACTCAAAAAAATAGAAAAATCCCGAATTCACCAACTAACTCTACACCTTAAAGAACTAGAGAAAAAGCAACAAATGATGCCTAAGCCACGCATTAGAAGAGAAATAATTAAAATTAGAGCAGAAATCAATGAATTAGAAACCAGAAACACAGTAGATCAGATCAATGAAACTAGAAGTTGGTTCTTTGAAAGAATTAATAAGATTGATTAAACCACTGGCCAGACTTATCCAAAAGAAGAGAGAAAGGACCCAAATAAATAAAATTATGAATGAAAGGGGAGAGATCACGACCAACACCAAGGAAATAGAAACAATTATTAGAAATTATTATCAACAACTATATGCCAATAAACTGAGCAATCTGGATGAAATGGAGGCCTTCCTGGAAACCTATAAGCTGCCAAGACTGAAACAGGAAGAAATTGACAACCTGAATAGGCCAATAACCAGTAACGAGATTGAAGCAGTGATCAAAAACCTCCCAAAAAACAAAAGTCCAGGGCCTGATGGATTCCCTGGGGAATTCTATGAAACATTCAAAGAAGATAAAAAAATACCTATTCTACTGAAGCTGTTTCAAAAAATAGAAACAGAAGGAAAACTTCCAAACTCATTCTATGAGGCCAGCATTACCTTAATCCCCAAACCAGGCAAAGACCCCATCAAAAAGGAGAATTCAGACCGATATCCCTGATGAATATGAATTCCAAAATCCTCAACAAAATCCTAGCTAATAGGATCCAACAATACATTAAAAGGAGCATCCACCACGACCAGGTGGGATTTATCCCCGGGATGCAAGGGTGGTTCAACATTCGCAAATCAATCAATGTGATAGAACACATTAATAAGAGGAGGGAGAAGAACCATATGGTCCTCTCAATTGATGCAGAAAAAGCATTTGACAAAATACAACATCCTTTCCTGATTAAAACTCTCCAGAGTATATGGATAGAGGGAACATTCCTCAAGTCATAAAATCCATCTATGAAAAACCCACAGTGAATATCATCCTCAATGGGGAAAAGATGAGAGCCTTTCCCCTAAGATCAGGAACACGTCAAGGGTGCCCACTCTCACCACTGTTGTTCAACATAGTACTAGAAGTCCTAGCAACAGCAATCAGACAACAAAAAGAAATAAAAGGTATTCAAATTGGCAAAGAAGAAGTCAAACTCTCTCTTTTCGCAGACGACATGATGCTTTATGTGGAAAACCCAAAAGACTCCACCCCCAAATTACTAGAACTCATCCAGCAATTCAGTAATGTGGCAGGATACAAAATCAATGCACAGAAATCAGTTGCTTTCTTATACACTAACAATGCAACTGTTGAAAGAGAAATTAAAGAAACGATTCCATTTACAATAGCACCAAAAACCGTAAGATACCTCGGAATAAACCTAACCAAAGAGGTAAAGGATCTATACTCTAGGAACTACAAAACACTCATGAAAGAAATTGAAGAAGACACAAAAGGATGGAAAAATATTCCATGCTCGTGGATCGGAAGAATAAACATTGTTAAAATGTCTATGCTACCCAGAGCAATCTATACCTTCAATGCCATCCCAATCAAAATTCCAATCACATTTTTCAAAGTGCTGAAACAAACAATACTAAAATTTGTATGGAATCAGAAAAGACCCCGAATCGCCAAGGAGATGTTGAAAAAGAAAAACAAAGCAGGGGGCATCACGTTGCCCGATTTCAAGCTATATTACAAAGCAGTGATCACCAAGACAGCATGGTACTGGCACAAAAACAGACATACAGACCAAAGGAACAGAATAGAGAACCCAGATATGGACCCTCAACTCTATGGTCAAATAATCTTTGACAAAGCAGGAAAAAACATGCAATGGAAAAAAGACGGTCTCTTCAATAAATGGTGCTGGGAAAATTGGACAGCCACATGCAGAAGAATGAAACTCGACCATTCTCTAACACCATTCACAAAGATAAACTCAAAGTGGATGAAAGACCTCAATGTGAGACAGGAATCCATCAAAATCCTAGAGGAGAACATAGGCAATAACCTCTTTGACATCGGCCACAGCAACTTCTTTCAAGATACATCTCCAAAAGCTAGTGAAACAAAAGCAAAAATGAACTTTTGGGACTTCATCCAGATAAAAAGCTTCTGCACAGCAAAGGAAACAGTCAACAAAACAAAGAGGCAACCCACAGAATGGGAGAAGATATTTGCAAATGACACTACAGATAAAGGGCTGGTATCCAAAATCTATAAAGAACTTCTCAAACTCAACACCCAAAAAACAAATAATCAAGTCAAAAAGTGGGCAGAAGAGATGAACAGACACTTCTCTGAAGAAGACATACAAATGGCTAACAGACACATGAAAAAATGTTCATCATCATTAGCCATCAGGGAAATCCAAATCAAAACCACACTGAGATACCACCTTACACCAGTTAGAATGGCAAAAATGGACAGGGAAAGAAACAACAAATGTTGGAGAGGTTGTGGAGAAAGGGGAACCCTCTTACACTGTTGGTGGGAATGCAAGTTGGTACAGCCACTTGGGAAAACAGTGTGGAGGTGCCTCAAAAATTTAAAAATAGAGCTACCCTATGACCCAGCAATTGCACTCCTGGGTATTTACCCCAAAGACACAGATGTACTGAAAAGAAGGGCCCTATGCACCCCAATGTTCATAACAGCAATGTCCGCAATAGCCAAACTGTGGAAAGAGCCAAGATGCCCTTCAACAGATGAATGGATAAAGAAGATGTGGTCCATATGTACAATGGAATATTACTCAGCCATCAGAAAAGATGAATACCCAACTTTTACATCAACATGGATGGGACTGGAGGAGATTATGCTAAGTGAAATAAGTCAAGCAGAGAAAGTCAATTATCATATGGTTTCACTTATTTGTGGAACATAAGGAATAACATGGAGGACATTAGGAGAAGGAAGGGGAAAATGGGTGGGGGGAATTGGATGGAGAGATGAACCATGAGAGACTATGGACCTGAGAAACAAACAGGGTTTTAGAGGGGAGGGGGGAGGGGGAATTGGTTAGCCCGGTGATGGGTATTAAGGAGGGCATGTACTGCATGGAGCACTGGGTGTTATACGAAAACAATGGATCGTGGATCACTACATCAAAAACTAATGATGTATTGTATGGTGACTAACATAACATAATAAAATTTAAAAAAAAAAAAAGGAAGTACAGAAGGATGGATCATGGGGAAGTAGACCTTAAAAGAAGAGTGTCAGATGGATGAGAACTTTTATTGATAAGGGAAAAATCTTAACTAGCTAAGCCAATTCCTTTCTCAGATCAAAAAGCACAATAGAATCCATTTGGTTAGCACCTTTGTTATTGGGCTTCTCCTTCTAGCTGGCCAGTCCAATTTTTACCAGTTTCCATCTCAGAAGGTAACACCAATATTCTTCCTTCAGCACCTCCCTCAGTTGGATGTTCTGCCAGAAATATAGATTTCTCTGAGGAAGAAAGAAAAGGATCAAAAAGGAGAGGCAGAGAGCTTTGAGTTTCATTTAGACTCTGTGCTCGGTTTTTTTGTTTTGTTTTGTTTTGTTTTTTTGGACCCAGTATTTAGCTTCTATAGGAATTCTAGCTCAAAGGCTAATTAATGCCTACACTCACAGATGATATAAATAAGACATTAGAAAAATCAGATTGGATCCATGTGCTGGAACTGAATAGAAATCTCCAATACACTAGAACAGTGGCTCCCAAACATATTTTTACCAACACACACACACACACACACACACACACACACACACACACACACACATAAACTGAAACAAGTTTCACAAAGCAAGACAAGGTGTCCCAAATGTCCTAGTACAGTTTCAAGTTGTAATAACCTCAGAAGAATAAGTGCTACAAACCTAGAACAGCATCATTTGACTGTATTTAAATTTATTGCAGATTTATTTAGTTTTGTGACCTTTGAAAGATACACCTTCAATTTTTTTCAATGTCTGCCTCTTCAGTCTGAAGTACTGAAACAAAAAAAGTAAAATTAAAAATGCATTTTTGAGAATATATCTAAAACTGAACCAAGACTTTTGGAACACTCTCCATGCCTAATACTCTGCATTTTCTGATGCTTTCTAGCCTGTTCAGTTATATTCTTCTCTATTTTAGTAATTCTGTGCTATTTTATTCTATTTGTCTTTTCTAAATGCTGATCTCACCCCCAATAAATTCATTTCATGACCCATTAACAAAAACCATGACAGAGTGAAGAAAACATCAGTCCTTCCTTGATTCAAGAGCTCAGTCATCCTGGGCTTGGATGAGATACAGACCCATTGATTTTCTAGATGACTTTGTGAGTGAAAGCCGGGGAAGCAAGGATGGGATGAGGTGTGTGGAGATCCTTGCTGAAGAAACAATCCCCATCACTACCCAGCCGTGCTGACTGTACCCCACAGCTGTGTGTGTCACTGCAGGAAGTCATCATTTTAACGAGGTCTGAAAGTAATGGATTCTTGGGATGAATGACTCTGTGACATAATGGAACATTTTCTGTACCCAAGGAACATCTGAAAATATTTTACTTGTTAACAGTGAATCTTGTCCCCTGCCAACCCCCTCTACTCCCCATTTCCCATTCTTGGTAACAGCATAAATGGTCTTAATGAAAAACACCCAGAGTGGAAATAACAAGCTTTTATGACAGCAGTCACCGAGTTTAGAAGCACAGAACAGAGAAGAAATAAAATCACAGCCTTTGTGACGTATTTGCAGGATAAAGATGCCTGGTTCTGATCACTGCAGTCATACTAACCACCCCAGCATATGATACAATAGGCCTACTTATGTTTCACTCATACTCAACCTTTTCCAGCTTTAATTCCTTAGCTTTGGTCACACCTACCCTACCTGTCACATATATTAAACTGCAAGTATCTCAAGGGTTCTGTCTACTATCTCCTATATGTCTTGCTGTATTTTAGAGTGTTTTCAGCTACAAGTAAGCAGATAATTAAATAATAAATGTTGGCACATTAAGAAAATTGTCAATATCTCAAATAACAGAGGTGATGTTCCCAGGACCAATTAACTCAGGGGCACAATGGTCTCCTCAAGAATCCAAGTGTTTCCATTTCTCTACTCTGCCATTCTTAGTGTAGAGCCCTTCATCCTGAGTCTTATGGCTTTATGGGCTCAAGATGGCTGCCAATGGCCACTGCTCCCTCCATCATATCCTCACACTGGTACCATCCTGAGTCAAAAGACAGGGAAGGGATTTTCTCCTCACACTTCCTATTTTCAGAAGCTCCCCAGCAATAAATAAATAAAGTCTTTTAAAAAAATTTTTTTAAAAAGCTCCCAGCAGACTTCTCAGGACCCATTGGCCAGGATTAGATGCCATGCTTATGCACCAGTTCTAAGGGAAGCTGAAGAATGTGAGTCTCTGGCATTTTCAATTTTTATAGTGGGAGACAGTCTTTACCAGGAAGGAAGACATACAGCACTTTGTGTTTTGTATTCAGTATTGCCCACTGCGTTTTTAAACTGATCACTCTATGATTGCTCTCTAAGTGAAAATGAACACACAGATTTGGTTTCATCACTAAGTGGATAGGTTAACTTAGCTCTATTAGAGGGTAATCCACTTCTCTGCCTGGGGAGAAGTCATTTCACATGACACTGGTTACTGTCTATAGGGATCCTTCACGGGAGGGTATGCAGAAGGATCAATACAAAGCCGTTCCCCACACGGTGAAAACCAGTCATAACAACAGCTCTCTGCTGCTGGGTCAGTTGGGCCACCATTGTTTTCAACCAATAATGTAGATTTCCCATTTCTGTTCATCTCTCTATTTTACATGTGAGGACACTGGCAACAGAGCAATGTCTCTAGACCCATGATACCACATCTCCAATTCATTCTGCATCTAAGAATCAAAATAACTTTTCATAATGAACATTTTCATTATGAGATCCAATCAGCAAAGATGTATTTGAAACATACTGTGCCAAAAGCTCAGTGGTAGGGATGAGGTGATAGGATGGGAAGGAGTAACATCTTTAAATGGGAAGGAGGGGGTGCACCTGGGTCGCACAGTTGGTTAAGCAACTGACTTGATTTTGGCTCAGGTCTTGATCTCAGGGTTCTGGGATTGAGCCCTGCATTGGGCTCTGCACTCAGCACAGAGTCTGCTTGAGATTCTCTCTCCCTCTCGCTCTGCTCCTCCCACTTGTGTGCTCTCTCTCTTTCTCACACACATACACACAAATAAATAAATCTTTTTTAAAAATAAATACATAAAATAAATGTGTGTGTTCATGCATGAACTCTCATGTGTGAATGTGTGCTAAACTTCTACCTCATGTTTAGCTCCTATCTTTGAACTTAGATTCAGAATTTTATTTGATGAAATTATCCATCAATGTCTATTACTCACATTTGGTCTATGTATTTTGGTCTTATATTTTAGTATAGGAAACATCCATATTTCCATATTTATACCCTCTTCACCCAGCCTGGCACCTGGCAGCTAATAGGTGTGTAAAGAATATATTGAATGTGTAAGTTCCTTGAGGGCACAGCATGTATCATGTTAGGTTTTGATTCTCCTTTAGTTTCTATTCTAGAATAAAGTAAAAAAGAAAAGATCTGGATAACAGAAAGCTCCTGCCATCTTGGAAGCAATCTCAAAAAGGTATTTCAAAAAAAAAAAAAAAGTTTTAGGGAATTCAGTCATTGCCCTGGGCATAAAGATTCCATGAGAGCCGTGGAACACCACGAGTCTGGCCCAGCCAGATGGTTGGACTTTGAGATGGAAAAGTGGAAAAGAAGCTCTCTGGTTTTTTTTTCCCTTAACCTGAATCCTGCTCACCCTTCCTCCTTCGTGTGCAGAACCAGTAGGTCTGCTTTCACTCACCACCTCCCTCCCCAATTCTAAACTTCACCTATTGCTTACATTCCTTCTCTTCAACTAAACCAGATTTCCAGAAGGTCCCTCTGGACACTCTAATGGACCACCTGGATTGTCCCCTCAGGCCCACCTTTGAAGCCTGAGCCACACCTTGTAAACAAATGTGCACTTTGTCCCAACTTTCCCTCCCACACAGCACCCCGTTCATACCTGTTACGTTCTGCTTAGGCTCCTGCACTTCTCCAACAGGTGCTACTCCAGGCCCAATGTGTGACAATCGGACTTCACCTCAGCCTTCTCAGCCCAAGCATAACTGAGCAGAGGCTGCTGAGTATGAAGTTCCTTCTCACTGCTCACAGCCATTTCTTCTATGGGATCATAAGGATTCATTGCTTGTCACATCCAATTGGTATTTCTCAACAGATCATGGATCTTTCCTGGAGCCCACAGCTGGATTTCGGTGCCTTCTTCGAGGGCACTTCTCCTTGGTTTCCAAATCCTTTGCTTTGGTTCACTTTGCACTACCTGCCCTAGTATGTTACATCACAGCCATCCCATAAACTCAGTCGCAGAAAGGGTTCTTTTTTTCTTATTGAAGTATAATTGACATACAATGTTATATTGATTTCAGGTACACAACATATTGATTTGACAATTTTGTGCACACCACAGTGTGTGTAGTCACTCTCTGTCACCAAACATTATTACAATAGTATTGACTGTATTCCCTATGCTGTACTTTTCATCTCAATGATTTATTTAGCATATAAGGAAGTTTGTGCCTCTTCATCCCTTTTCCCTATTTTGCCCACTCTGCCTTCTGGCAACCACCAGTTTGTTCTCTGTATTTAAGAGTCTGTTTGTTTGTTCATTTGTTTTATTTTTTAGATTCCACATATAAGTGAAACCATATGATATTTGTCTCAGAAAGTGTTTCTTTTATGCTAGTATTATTGTGGACTTCAAGGTCCCAGTTGTGTATCCATTCTTGCCCTTGCCCAAAAGTTTTTCTCATAACGGTGTTACCCCACCCCCCCCCTCATGATTTGTACTGATTGTGGTGATCAGACCTGCTTTCAGAGTCCAAGCTTCTATTAAGTTTGAGCAGCAGGACATGGTTATAGGCATAAATCTACTTATCACAGCAACTTAGCATATTAGCTCTTATCTGGTGTTCCACCAAAGGCAACTTGCCAGGAAATATATCTGTATTTTTAATGTCTTATCATTATTAATCAAGGTAATACCTTAAGAATGCATCTATTTTTGTTGTTGTTATTCAATTATAAGCTCCTTGGGGGCAGAAAGACAATGTAACATCCATAAGTTTATCCCTAGAGCACAGCTCAGCATCTGGCATATACATAAAATGAAATTGTTGAATTTAATTAAATTGAATCAGACTTTAAACTTTTCAAATAACTTTTCATTCAAATCACAAAGGTAACAATTTCTACTTCTGGCAATGGCAGACTGGGCAATAAGGATTATAGGTGTCCTTCTGAAAATAACCATAGACAACATTTTAAAGATATTCTTTTGAAAGTACAAAACAGCTCTAAGTGCAGCTTGAAATTGTGGGGACACTATGTGGAAGAAGATGGAAGACCAGAGAGATAAGTTTTGCATTGGGTCCGCTCTTCACCTCAGATATCTACCAATTGTGAAAATGTGGTTGAGAAACCTAGAAAAGCTTCCAAAAGATCCTGTGGGGACAAATAGCATTTATGGTCTTCCAATTAAGAAGACCTCTGGTAAACCTCACAAGATTAGAGGTGAGACCCAAAGAACCTCACAAAAAATGATGAATCCAAAATAGAAAGAGGCTTTGTAGTAGATAACAGCATACAGGAAGTTTATTCATAAGTTTCCTCAGACCAATGCCTATGGAGAACAGAAAGAAGCAGGTTGGACAGAGGGAGAAGTTGGGCTATGATGGAATCTCAGTAAGGCTTCAACAAATACCACAGGAAGCTCTGAAGCTTGGACAACCCCATAGAGTTTTCCCCCACTGAAGGAAGGGAGCCAGACCTTTACACCCTACATTTGCCAGTCATTGGATATAGGCTGCCTTTTTGAAGAGGATATGACCTTGAACAAAATGCTTCTCCTTAGCTATGGATAGTACCTGGGAGAACTAACAGCTGAAGGCTGACTGCAAGCATCATTTCTAGCAACTTGGGACATAAGTCCTTCAGTCAAGAAAGTAGATCTGGACAGTGTAACATAGCAACCACCATAGGGACATAAACCCAGCTTTGAATCATCTCAATTCCTGACTGGATTAAGGTGACCTGTGTACTCGTAGACTAGTTGCCTGACAGAGCAAATGTAAATCCTCTCTGCAGGAAAATAACCTTATCAAGAGACAAAAATTATCTCTATTTTTTTATATACAATAACTGGCAGAGTGAAAAATAATAAGGTATACTAGCAGATATACTCATATAACTGAAAACCAAGAGAAACAGAAAAAACTAAAACAGAGCCACAGGCATCCAGATAAAAAAGATATCAAATATGGACCTTCAAATAACTACACTTAATTTGTTCAAGAAATAAAAGGACACGAAAAGAATTTAAGGATAGAACTAAAAGGAAATCAAATGGAAATTCTTGAGCTTAAAATATAATAACTGAAGTTATGGGCTTAAATAGCAGTTTAGACAAACTAAAAAAAAAAAAGAAATAGAGGACCAGAAAATAAAAAATATCCAGACCAAAACATGAAGAGAAACAAAAAGATAGGAAATACTGATAAAAGAGAAAGGGGTAATTGGGATACTGAAGAAAAATCTAACGTATGTGTAATTACATCTCCGAGAGGAGAGAATGCTATAAGGGGATATATGGAGATAAGAGATGAGAATTTTTCTGAAACTTACGAAAGATTTCAAACCATAGATTGAATAAACTCAATGAACATGAAGCATGATAAAAACAAAGAAAACCACTTTCAGGTCCATCAAAGTAAAATTACTGGCAAAAAAAAGACAAAGACAAAAATCATAAAAGAAGCCAGGAAATAGATGCTTTGCCTTCAGAAGAGCAGCAAGTTTGGTAGCTGACTTCTCAATAGAAACTATGAAATCCAGAAAATAATATATAAATATCTTCAAAGTCTTGAAAGAAAATAAATGCCAAACTGCAATTCTATATATCTCAAAAATATCTCCCCAAAATAATGTTAAATAAAAACATCCCCAAAGACTGAAAGAATTGATCACTAGTGAACTAGTTCTAACGAAAATTTTAAAAGTGTTCTTCAAGTAGAAGGAAAATATTCCTAGATAGAAACCTGAATATACAAGAAAAAATATATAACAATGGAAAGGGATATTATGTCTGTTGATTTAAATAAATAATGACTGTATATAAAGTTGTAATAAAATAAAGTCTATAGGGTTTTAAATAAATAGAATTAAAGTACACAAAAATAATAGCTTTAAATTTGGAGGGGTTAAATGGAACTGAAGTATTTTAAAGTCCTTAAATTGTCTAGGAAGAAGTATAAAATACTAATTGATTTTGAACCTTAAAAAGTATTTATGTTGTAATTAACCGATAATTTTAAGAATGTTTAACTCACGAGTCAATTATTTCTCAAAGGACAAGATTCCACACTTATTAATTGTGTGAAAGAAAGTGGCTAATAGAGACTCCCTAGATTCATGACTATGAAATCAAATATCAGGAGTTTGGAAATACAGAAGGCATGCCAAGTGATCCCATCAGAATCCTTGGAGGCAGTCAAAGAATATATTGTATCTTCATCTATAGTAGATCTCTAAATTGTGTAATTTAAATCTCTGTACATTTGGAAAGCATTCCAGGTTTCCAAGCTTTCTCATTTAGTGTATTGCATTATTTAAAAGAGACTAGAGGATAAAAGAGGAAATTATTTTAGAGCCTGGGTGTGATAGGCTGAATTGCGTTTCCCAAAATTCATGTATTGAGATCCTAACCTTTATTACTTCAGAGCATGATGGTATTTGGAGACAGAACCTTTAATTTAATTCAAATTAAGTTCAAATAAGATCATACAAGTGGCACTAATCCAATATTACTGATGTCCTTATAAGAATAGGAAATTAGCAGAGAAAGACATGTATCATATGACCTCACTGATAAGAGGAATTCTTAATCTCAGGAAACAAACTAGGGGTTGCTGGAGTGGTGGGGGGTAGGAGGGATGGGGTGGCTGGGTGATAGACATTGGGGAGGGTATGAGCTATGGTGAGTGCTGTGAATTGTGCAAGACTGTTGAATCACAGATCTGTATCTCTGAAACAAATAATACAATATATGTTAAAAAAAAAAAAAGAAGATAGCAGGAGGGGAAGGATGAAGGGGGGGAAATCAGAGGGGGAGACGAACCATGAGAGACGATGGACTCTGAAAAACAAACTGAGGGTTCTAGAGGGGAGGGGGTGGGAAGAGGATGGGTTAGCCTGGTGATGGGTTTTGGGGGGGGGGGGCATGCTCTGCATGGAGCACTGGGTGTTATGCACAAACAATGAATCGTGGAACACTACATCAAAAACTGATGATGTAATGTATGGTGATTAACATAACATAAAAAATTTTTTAAAAATAAAATAAAAGGTAAAAAAAATAAAGAGGGCACGTATTGCATGGAGCACTGGGTGTTATACACAAACAAGGAATCATGGAACACTACATCAAAAACTAATGATGTAATGTATGGTGATTAACATAACAATAAAAATTTAAAAAAAAAAAGAATAGTAGATTAGGACACGGACATGGACACACACAGAAGGAAGATCACGTGAGGACACAGAAGATGGCCATCTCCCAACCAAGGAAAGAGACTTTAGAAGAAAGCAACCTTGCCAACACCTTGATCTCAGACTTCTAGACTCTGGAACTGTGAGAAAAGAAATTTCTGTTGTTGTAACCACCCAGTCTGTGGTACTGGGTTATGGCAGCCCCAACAAACTAATGCACTGGTTAAAAAGCAGGTATTTTCTTGCTGAAGGAAATAAACTATAGAAGGGATTCTTCTAAATCAAAAGAAAGAATCTCTATTAAGGAAAATGAAGTCACTTCCAAATCAAGGACCACTGTGTCCCTTCTCTCCTTCCATATTTTCTCCCCACCTCTGCTGCATATTGGCAGATCCAGGCCCTAGAGCTGTCATTCCCCTAGTTCTGCGCACATGCCATCACAGCCAGTTCCCCATGCTCATGCAGAAGGTTTTACACGCTGACAACCCCCCTCCCAAAACACACAGTTAAATTCAAATAGTGTTAATAACCTAATGGAAACTTTTATTATATAGAAAGAAGGAAGAAACATGGGTGCCTGGGTGGCTCAGTCAGTTGAGCATCCAAGTCTTGATTTCAGCTCAGGTCATGATCTCAGGATCATGGGATCAAGTGCCACATTGGGCTTCCTGGGGGTATGGAGCCTGCTTGAGATCTCCCTCTCCTCTCCCTCTGCCCCTCTTCCCCTCTCTCTCAAGAAAAAGAAGGAAAGAAGGAAGGAAGGAACAAAGGATGGAAGATAGAAGGAAAGGATGAAGGGAGGGAGGGAGGGGACAGAAAATAGACCAGCTGAGACACTCAGATCCCACCACACCCCTAGCCCCTTTCTGTTCAAGCAACTATTCACCCTTTTGCATCCATCTTTGCTATTAACATTTTTATATATACATAGACATCTTCTCAGCCCCAGCTCTCACACTGATCCTCCCTTCCCACCCCAAGTGCCATCTTGGTGCCATCTTGGAACCAAACCTTGCTCCCTTAACCATTTGGGAATATCATTTGTCTTTATGACTTTTCTGTAAACAGCCTCTTCTCATATTACTGAAAAGTCCCTTAAAATAGCTTTGGAATGAGTCATTAAGAGCTGTCCTTGTGTGCAGCTAAAAGCCAGAATATAAAGACAATGACCCTTCATGAGTAGGACAGACCTCTATGTCACCTAAACATACATAAACAAATACAAAGACTACCTCGTCTAGGGTTTGTAAGAACGTAGAGTTGTAACCACAGGATGGACAGTCAGACCACTTAGGGAACACGGAGCTCACAGGCACTCATGCTTGCTCAGTGTTCCACAAAGAGAAGCACATTAGAAGAACCCACCTCAAATTGTATGACTTGTGATAGGTCACAGGTGTTGCAATCCTGATAAATTTTCCTTTCGACTTCAGATTGAGCTAGTGGTTGCTTTCTGTATTTATAATTATATATAGGAGAATGTAGTTGGTATTTTAATTCTTAGTTGTAATAAAGCTAGCTGGAATTCTGTAAGCCAATCAACTCACCACTACCCCAAATACAGAACACCGTGTCTGCAAGTGGTTAGTGTGCAAGTTCAAGCTTGGTGCCTGACTGTTACAGATTATCCTTGTCACTTAAAACTGACTCAGCTCAGGGCCTGGGTGGCTCAGTCTTTAAGTGACTGACTCTTGATTCTGGCTCAGGTCACGATCTCAGGTTCCTGGGGTCAGGCTTCACACTCAGCCCGAGTCTGCTTGAGATTCTTTCTCTCCCTCTCTCTCTCTCTCTCTGCCCCTCCCCCGCTGCACTCTCACTCTCTCTTTCTCTAAAATAAATAAATAAATCTCTTTTTTTAAAAAAGGCACTTTTAGGGGCGTTTAAGCGTCTGTCTTTGGCTCAGGTCATGATCTCAGCGTCCTGGGATCAAGCCCTGCATCGGGCTCCCTGCTCCACTGGAAGCCTGCTTCTCCCTTTCCTACTCCCCCTGCTTGTGTTCCCTCTCTCGCTGTCTCTCTCTCTGTCAAATAAATAAATAAAATCTTAAAAATAAATAAATAAAATAAAAAGGCACTTTTACTTACTAGAATCTCGCCTCCAAAGGAAAATCCTCATGGAAAATAAAAAGAAGCCTTTATAATGCTTGTCCGGGTATGCTTACAACCAAGATCAACAAATATAATTGGGAGATCACAGGAGATGAGGGGGCTTGGCCGGAGGTTTCCTTTAGGAGAAAAAAAATTTAAGGCAAAAACATTTCAAATTAAAAATAATAATAATAATAAAATTCTACTTTAATGAAAAACTCTTACCCACATAAAAACAACCTCCGGGGGCTTTCTCGAAAACTGTTAAGATAAAATATATCCCACATCTTACTCTTCACAAAAAGGCTTATTATGTCCTCCCTATTAACTTTCTCCTCAGGGTATTTCTGATGTCTGCAAAACATATTACAGCCATTTCCTGCTGAACAGTTTTGCAACGCTGTCACTGAATTAAATT
The DNA here is from genome assembly GCF_002201575.2 of Neomonachus schauinslandi. Lineage (NCBI taxonomy): Eukaryota > Metazoa > Chordata > Mammalia > Carnivora > Phocidae > Neomonachus > Neomonachus schauinslandi. The sequence goes on along the minus strand of NC_058408.1, from coordinate 10,214,440 downwards.
CAAGAAATGACTAAAACTGTGAACAAGCGTAAGAGTACTTAAACGAGGGGCCCATTAAATAATAGATAGGAAGGTGAATATAAGTATCTACCTGGTCCTGTTAAGCAGTAGGCCCAACACGAGGCTGAACATGGAGCCAGGGTGCCTGTGAGAACCTCTCTGCAGAGGAATCGCTCGCCTGGCTGACCACATCCTACATGAGCCTTTCCCTTGCCAAGTATCACTGCACCCCGCATCCTCAGCCATCTCTTCTCAATTAGTCTCATGACTAATGCCCTTTCTCAAAATGCTGACAATCTCTTCTCTCTAAAAGGGCTCCAGGCAAGGGCAGAGAGGTTGTTGGTGATGATCCCTCAGTGATTCACATCTATATGAATTCCATCTTCCAATTTGACTGGAGGGACTGTGGGTCTGTCTCCAGGGAAGGAAGGAGGGAGAAGGTGTGGCCTAGATAATGAAGGTGTGGCCATAGGTTCTGTCTCCTCCACCACCTGTGGTGATTGTCCTGCCACCAGGCCTCAACCACACGGTTTAAGGGTCAGTTCTATGCTACTTGAAGTCTTGTACTTAGAATCAGCATTACCTCAAAAACAGGCCCCCTTCAATTAGGGATGCAAACCAGGTTCTTTGAAAGGCCATAATTTAAAAGTCACCTTCTTTTTAAAAAGATGATTTATGGAAGTATTATGGTCAAAAGATGGAAAGAAAAACCACCTGTAATCTTACCACCCTACCATGGAGTCACATAGGGAGGAAAGGCTGGGAACAGCAGGGACTCCAGCCTGGATTCCCATCAACACTCAGACAGTGCTTCCTTCCCCAGGTACCAAGGTCATAAGCCGGGACTGCCCAGGGCCAGGCCTGCTTAGTACTCCCATGCGAGGGCAGATGTTCAACTGTTGAGGCTCAGAGTGCAGAGCTTCCAGAGGCTGATTCTCAGACAAGAATGAGTGCCTTTTTTTTTCCAGTTTTTCTTTTTTTTTATCATACAGACTTTATTTTTTTTTATTATGTTATATTAGTCACCATACAGTACATCATTAGTTTTTGATGCAGTGTTCAATGATTCATTATTTGCATATAACACCCAGTGCTCATTATAAGAGTTTTTCAAATATTTTTCATTGCATTTAAAATTCATTGAAGGGATATATAGATATACAACTTATTTGATCAGCTACTAATATATTTGGGCATTCATTTACTTTTGTACCCAAGAGCCAGTTCATTTTTTCTCCAAGTTCAACACCTAGTTTTGATAAAATTTTGGTGTGTTCTTTTTCACCTATTACTGAAGCATGAGTGTTTTCAGCCTGTTGGTTTAAGTTGCTCTTTTAAAGATTTTATTTATTTATTTATTTATTTATTTATTTATTTGAGAAAGAGCAGGGGAAGGGGCAGAGGGAAAGGAAGAGAAAAAATCTCAAGCAGACTCCATGCTGAGCACAGAGCCCAATACCGGGTTCGATCTCACCACCCTGAGATCATGACCTGAACCGAAATCAAGAGTCAGACACTTAACCAACTGAGCCACCTACGTGCCCCAAAGTTGCTCTTTTAGTCTTCTTCCTGTGGGTACGTTTTGTAAGACTGTCGTTTTTCTCAACTTCACTGATTACGTCCATAATCATCTTCCCATCTTCCCCTCCAGTAAGCAGTGAATAGGTATGCGACAAGTTACCCAGACTAAGGACTGAATGGGGGTCACCTCCAGAACTCAGATGCTCTGCAGTTCCAGCCTGAGTGTCCAGAGAAAGAGGCTATCACCACAGAGGCCAGGAAAGGGAGAGGACAGAACAAAGACCTATGCTTACATGTCCAAGGTCCCAGTCTTTCCATGTCCATGAAGTCACGGTCACACCCTCTCCTACACACCCAGATGTCATCTCTGTATGGACCAAAGGGAGGGACAAGAATGTGAGAACGTATCCCAAAGAGATTGAGCCAAGGTAACCAGATGAGAAGACATTTCAGTTTCCCTTTGACCCACACGGTAGAGCGGAGGGGGACATGGCAGGATGAGCCATCTGGAAGAAGATGAGGTTAGTTACAGGAAAGAAGAAAACAAAGTTACACTTCCTTTGTGCTCTGGAATGCATTATAAGTAAATTGTCTACCTTTCTTTATACTGTTTCAGTGATCGTCCCCAAGCCTAAAACTTTCTCCATGTTTTGGGTTCTTTCTTCAGAGTAAATTCCCGGAAGGGCTATAATTGGGTCGAAAGTTTCAAGTATCTGGATATATTTCTGCTAGATTGCCCTCCAAAAGAAATGGAGCAATTTTGACTCTTCGGGCAATGTGTGTGAGGGTAACTTGTCCCCTTTGTCCTTCTTTCCAGGAATTCCCTTACATTTCCAGGAAAGCAACTGAACATGGGATGGGCCGTTAGGTCAGAAAAACACACCCTGAATCACACTGTCTTCTGAGTTCCAAGTTGAGCCCTATCTGTAGTGACAACCTGGGTTCAGTTTGCCGAGGCTACAGGCCCAGCAAGCCCACCTCCAAGGTGTGTGAACCTGGCAAGTGCTTTTCTTTCTCCTCTATAAATGGGGTTGGAAATACCTACTCCATGGGTCATAGGTAGGATTTAGCAAAATACACTTAGAAAGCACACACTAACCCACACCTAGTAAATGCTCAATAAATGTCAGCCATTTTATTTTTAGAATATAAACTCCTTCATGCTTCATCCATCTTTGTTCCCTGAAGACTAGTAAAATGCCAAACCTATGGCAATGTTTAATAAACAACTGTTGAACAAATGCTGAATGAATATGTGCACATATTTTCATGCTCAAACACACTTGCTGACAGGGCAGGAAGAACTCCACAGGCAAAGGGTGTGAAGCCTCAAGCAGCAAGTGCCAGGAGCTCCACCATCCTCACAGACAGGACAGAAAGCAGCCTCCACAGGATGCTGATAAACCAATGAGCTAGTGTTGCAGAGGAAGAGATGGATGGGAGGGAGGGGTACACAGGCTGTGAGGACAAAGATTCAGAGATGCACTGCATCGGGAGATGAAATCAAGAATGGAGAAAGGAATTAGAGAGAACGTACACGTGGTTCTGTGGCTGACATGGACAGAGAAGAGGATTTTTATACAACCAACTGGCCAAATAGTAATACGTTCCTGGTAGTCAAGAACCTCAGTGTGTGAACATTCGCATAGCAGAATCCAGGCTGCCAGAGACTGAGGATGGAGGTGAGGTATCTCTGTAGGGAACAAGGAAGACCTATGAGAAGTTCTCACTGAGGAAAACTGGGACACAATTTTTCTATTGTTCGCTGTCTTTTTGTGTGTCTCTAGACATCCGCTAGAGGAAAATAAAAATGCCGTCTTAGGCAGACAGTAATCCATACTATGACCAGGGCCCTATCCTTTTCTCTCCTCAAAAGTGTAAACATCTCCACATGGGGGAACTTGGGGAGATTATTCCCCAATGCTCATTCTCATTCCTAAGGTCTTCTCTGGTCCTTGGGCTGTGGGTGTCTCTCTACTTTTGTCATTATCTATAGGTGGTGCCCATCTGTGTCCACCTGACAGATACCTTTCTTTTCCATCAGAGTCTGGAAGGTCAGTGATGTTGTGGTAGGCCAAACAGTTCCTCCCAAAGATATCCAGGTCCTTATCTCTGAAAGCTGTGAATATTTCAAGGGTAAAAGGGACTTTACAAATGTGATAAGCTAAGGATCTTGAGATGGGGAGAGTCTCCTGAATTGTCCAGGTGGCCCTAGATAGAACCACAAATGTCCTTAGAAGAGGGAGGCAGGGGGAGATTTGACAATGAAAGAGAGAAGGTCATGTGGTGATGAGACGGAGCCTGGGGTGATGTGGCCACAAACCAAGGCATGCCAACAGCCGCCAAAAGTTGGAAGAGGCAGAAACAGCTTCTCCACTCTGGAATCTCCAGAAAGAATCAGTCTTCATCTATACCTTGATTTTTAGCCCCACAAAACCGTCTGGGACTTCTGGCCTCCAGAACTGTGAGAAAATAAATTTCTGTTGTTTTAAGCCACCAAGTTTGTGGTAGTTTGTGACAATAGCCCAAAGAAATGAATACAGAGGCTAAGCCATTCTGTCCCTTCCAGTGCACTCTGCTCCTTCTGGCTCCCACCAGCCTCACCCACTAGGAAGTGTCCATCCACAAAGTACCTTGCTGAAGGGTACACCCATCTCTGCAGGATACCATGATACTGTTGAGCTTGGACTTTACCTTGTGCCTCACAAGAGAAGGTAAGTCTGGACCTAGCCTTCACCTGGAAGGTGGGCCCATGAACACTTCCCTCAAGTTTTCCCCCTTTGGAAAACCTGCCCCCTTCCTGCTGGGAGAGTTTTTGCCCTTTGGATGCTCATTGCCAACCCACCCCCATGCTATCAGAAGTGGCTCCCGTCCTCTTAGCTGGGGTGGAAGTGGGCCCCCATTTCCACCTCAGACTCCCCGCTAGTGAGAACTGTTGGGTGACACAGGGGGCCTCCCTGATTCACTGTGAAAGAGCACAGCTCCCAAAACATGCAATAATTTTCCTGAGACAGCACCATACAGTACATCATCTACCATCTAGAGACCTGTGGCTCTTGTTTGACCAGAATGTTTGCTGGGACACAGTGTTATATTTTCTTTCATTTTTTAAATTAGTTACCGGTCATTAAAGATCCAAATCTCCCACTTCTTTTGAACATTCAGAAGAGGTACATCACTGAGGCTGGATTTCCTTCAGCACCAACTGAAACCAAGCCCATTGCCCCCTCCAGAGTAGGCATCTGCCTCCATTCTCAGTTTCCCAAGCCTCCACCATTCCCTACTGTCTCTTCCATTCCCAAGGCTTCACTCACTACATGAGGCCACCTAAAGGAGGAATCTGGCTCTGGCCTCACTCTTTCTGCACAACAGACCCTCCCATACTGTGCTTCCCAGGGTCCAGTTTTGTCCTTCTAAAGCCTGGCAACATTATGCCAAATCTCACCAGTTCTTTCTGGTTGCTAGCATTGCCTAATGGGAATAACACAGCCTCCCATCACAGTCTCAGGGGTCGGGGTCTCCCTCTTTTGTGTGTAACAAGGAAAGGGAGTTGGGGTCAATCAGCTCAACACAAAAAAATAACCCAAGAGACAGGAAGTGGGGAAAAGCACACATTCAGCAGATGCCAAAGACCAGTGTTGCTTCCAGCTTTAGAAATATCTGTTCCTGGGGCGCCTGGGTGGCTCAGTCGTTAAGCGTCTGCCTTCGGCTCAGGTCATGATCCCAGGGTCCTGGGATCAAGCCCCGCATCGGGCTCCCTGCTCAGCGGGAAGCCTGCTTCTCCCTCTCCCACTCCCCCTGCTTGTGTTCCCTCTCTCTCTGTTTCTCTCTCTGTCAAATAAAATCTTTAAAGAAAAAAAGAAAAAAGAAATATCTGTTCCTTCTCACGAACATTCAGTACCAAAGGCGGTAGAGTCTCCATCATTCTGGCCATTCAAAGGGTTTCCAGGGACCGTCACGGTGATGAACCAGAGGCTCCAACAAAATCTTCCCGCTCAGGGCTTAGTCCATGGGGTTATCTCTGCCTCCAGCCTCCGTGTTCAGTGGCACTCTGGTCCCAGCCCTGGAATGGAGCTGCTTGGCTCATCACAGCCCAGGTGCCCTATGGAAACATATTAGTGGTAAAAATTTAATTTCACTCTAGCTTTCTTTTTAAAGTTTTGCTACTTTGGCATATTAAAATATGATACCGTTTTTTATTTAGATTTTTATGGTGGACAGCAAATTTCAATATTGTAATAAGCCTTTTGGATTTCTTTTGTAAATTGCTTGCAGCCTTTGTACATTTTACTATCATACAGCATTTCTTTGGAGTTGTAAAAGTTCCTTATAAATCAAGCACACTCTGCTGTATTTATCAGGACTTTTCCGCTTTAAGTTTTGTGCATCCTGTTTATGATATGCAGGGCTATTTAATTTAATTTCTTGTGTCAGTTCTATCAAACTTTTCACCTGTGATTTTTCAACAGTCTTTATGCTGCAAGTTACTTTTTTGTTGTTGTTTCAAAAGAAGATACATATTAATTTATTGTTTCTTAAAGATATTTATGGTTACATTTTACACATTATTTCTATAATTCATCAGGAATTCAAAGTAAAGTATGAGGTAAATATCTAATTTAATTTTTTCCAAATGCTGATTTCCCATTCATCCAAAGCTATTGAAAAGCTACTCTTCTCTCCCCATTTGTTTCAAAAACTCAACAAATACTTTTTGTTGTTGGGTTTTTTAAAGATTTTATTTATTTATTTATTTATTTGAGGGAGAGAGAGAGCAATCAGGGGGAGGGGCAGAGGGAGAAGGAGAGAATCCCAGGCAGACTGCCACTGAGCACAGAGCCCCACATGGGGCTGGATCTCACAACCCTGAGAAACATGACCTGAGCCGAAACCAAGAGAAGCTCAACTGACTAAGCCACCCAGGCACCCTTTTCATTGTTTTAATTGAAGTATAGTTGACAGATAATATTAAATTAGTTTCAGGTGTACAACATAATAATTTAACAATTTATACATTACCAAATGCTAACCACGATAAGTATATTATAATATTATTGACTATAAATATGTATTTTTTACTGTAAACCACGTACTGTGTTAGGTGTAGGTTATATGGGTTTGAACAGGGTGGACATGGCCATTAGTCTCATGCAGCAGACAGATATTAAACAAGCAATTATAATTGGAGATCATATGAGGACATCATCAGCAAGGAGAATCTAATTTATTCCAGATGGTCAGTGAGGGCATCTCAGCAGCAGTGATATTTGAAATGCTTCTTTCCGTGTATTAAGTTTTTATATATACCAGTGTATGATCTAGAGCCATTCTGACTCTTAAAAATCAATTTATCACTTCTTACACTACTTCTGTAATTATGATAGCTTAATAATATATATTAACATCTGACACAGCAAGCTCCCCTCCCAAAACTCTTCCCCTTTCAAGGTGTTTTGTTTTGTTTTGCCCCCCTTGCTGGCAAAATTTAAATTTTAAAATCACATCTTAGGTTACAATAGTCATTGTCACATTGTTTTTATTAGGATTCTTTTAAATATATTCATTTATTTGAGAAAAACATTGTCATCTTTATAACACTTAGTTTTCCCACCCATTGGTCTGATATTTCTCTTCTCATTTATATAAATTTTTTTTCTTAGTATGGATCATAACATTTTATAATTGTGTCATATAGAGCCACTTACTTCTCATTAGGATTTTTCCTATGCATTTTTGTTTGGGTTGATATTCAAAATGGGGGAGGTGATGTCAAGCTTAAAAGGGTGTTTCAACATTGCCCAGAGTCTGCTGACCTCACCTGCATTTCACACATTGTCAGCTCGGGTATTATAGATGCATTCCATGTAATTTGTTCTGCGTTGCATTTTTGCAGTAGGATAATTTAGGATAAGGGTCTGTACACATTGCAATTACCAAGTCTTCTTTAAAAGAATCTGCTGACAAATGGAAGTTTTTACCATCTCCTGTAAAATACATGATGTAGATACATGGGCTCTCATAAATCATTTTCTACATTTAACTATTAATCTTGAAACAATATTTACATATTCCCTCCTGCAGTTTATGAGACTCTACTGGGGAGAAAAGAGAAACCCTCCATATGTTTCTAAGCATTTAAATATTAACTGATTTCTCAAACACTCTTGTCCATTTGAAAAGTAACATAGCAGAGCCAAGTAGAGAAATAAAAGAACCAAAAGACCTGACTCTTGGGCTTACGATGCATACATTTTTTCTTCAGAACTCTTTCAGAGGCAGGCTCTCCTTGGAGGAAACTCTCCTTGCCTCCATGCCTCTCATCATGCTACAAACTGCCAAATGCACACCCAGTCCTGAGGGTGTGCACACATACCCCCACCCGCCAGATTCCAAAGTCGCTCCTCTTCCTGATTTCCCTTTGTCCCGGAATGACATCACATCAACCCAATGCCCAAACCAGAGCTGAGTGTCAGCCTTGATACCACCTTGTCCCTCAGTCCTCACTTCTGATCAGCCAGCACTTCCTATCGGGATGGAGGAGTTCCACAAGGGAATCTTTTGAGGGATCTCCTAATCCCTCCCCCTGCTACATTCCCTCTTCCCAATGAGTCTCCAAAACTCTCCCTTTCACACTTCAGCAGGAAAGATTTATTTTTTTCCCATATAATCACCTCACTTCTGAAAAGTTTCTGTACTTTTGCCAAAGGATTTAACCTAATCTTTTCACTTTAATTTAATTACCAGTGGCTTTCTTTTTTTAATTTTAGATGGACTTTTACATGACTTACCAAGAAAAACAGCAGTCCCTAAGCTTCTCCACCATTCCTGTTCCCTTGATGCTCAATGGCCATCACTTTCTATCCTTTCTAGCTACTTTGGTATTTACAAGATACCAACTGTATGCTTACATTACTCTCAACAGAATATTGACATTACCTCATTTTTCAGACTTAGATATTACTGGAGTCCTATAGTGGAAAGTAAAGATTTAGCTGTCTTCCTAATCACTGTGTCCCAAACTCACACAGACACATACACACACAAACTTCCCCTCCGTCAACCTCTGAAACAATTATATTGAAGGTGGGATTGAATCCATAATCAGGTTAACATGACAAGGACCGTATAAATATTATTCATAGAGAGTCATGCAGTATACTACAATTAAGTTTCCTTTCTTGTATAATATTTTCCCCTTGACTTAATAATTTTTTCAGTTTTAAGTATTGTAGCAAGCTGAATAATGGCCCTCAGAGATAATCAGGTCCTAATCCCTGAAACTCTATGTGTACCCCTTTATGGCAAAAGAGACTGCCAATGCAATTAAATTAAGCATCTTGAGATAAGGAGATTATTCTGGATTCACCAGGTAAGTGCTAGAAGTAATCACAAGTATCTTTCTAAGATAGAGATTCTACTATAGAGAAGAGAAGGCAATGTGACCTCAGCCAAAAGGTTTGATGATTTATGAAAGCTCTGTGAGCCAAAGAAAGCAAGAAATGCAGCTCTATAAATTAGAAAAGGCAAGGAGATGGATTCTGCCCTAAAGCCTCTAGAGGGAGTGCCGTCCTGCCAACACCTTAGTTTGGGCTGGATGACACTGATGTCAGACCTCTGGCCTCTAGAACTGTGAGAGAATAAATCTGTGTTGTTTTATGTCACCAGGTTGTGGTAATTATCACATTACCCATAAGAAACTAATACACTTGTTAAATTTTCTAAGTAGCTGTTACTCATTTATTTCCAGATTCTCTACCAGTGATGTAAATCTAGTCTCACATCGTCATCATGTCAGCCATTGAGTCCATCTTCTTAGAGACTTTGCTCGTAAGTCTTCCCTCACCTTGCTCAGTCCTGACTGTTTCTCTCCAGGTCTGCTGCAGAGCGGATATCCCAAGGGCTTCCTTCATCATCATCCAAGGGGACCTGGTCACCTCCTTCCCGTCCTGGACACTCTGCTTCCTGGATCCCATTTCTCTCTCCCTCACCTAGGATTACTCTCTCACTTACTCTACTCATTTTCTGAGGAAATAAAACTTCTCAGATCTTCCCTGTCTGAAATGCTGCATTTAAGCATCCCACTTGATTTATATTTTCTCTGAGTATAGAATTATAGGTTGGACATCCCAGAATTTTGAAGACATTCTTCCTTTGTTTTCCAGCCTTCATTTTTGCACTTGAGAAGTTACAAACCATTTTGGCTTCTGATCTTCTGTAAGGGACCTCTTTTTCTCCCTAGGGATGGTCTCAGCAGCCTCTCTCTGCCCTCGGGGTTCTGAAAGTTCACATTCATGTGCATTCTAATGGGTCTCGTTTGATCTATTGTGCTGGGCATCATCCCATGGCCCTTTCAATCTGGAAGCTCATAGTCCTTCATTCTAGGAAATTGCCCTAAATTAGCTCTTTGATCATTTCTTTCAAGTTTCTCTGTCCTAAAATACATAGTCTTAAAAGTTGGACCTCCCAGTCTGGCCCTCTAATCTTCTTACTTCTTAATATTCATATTCTATTCTCCACCTCTCTCTTGTTTTCTTCTTAGTCTACTCCTGAAACATTTCCTCACTTTGTCTTCCAGGTCTTTTATTGAGTTTTTTAGATCTTCTATGATTATTTTCATTTCAAAGAACTCTTCTTGATCATCTTAATATCCTTTCTTTTGTAGATTTATCTATCCTTGTCTTAGAGATGAAATGTCACTTCTTCTTTCTCTAAGAATATACTTCTTTAAAAAGTATTCTACTTTTCTACAGTCTCTCTTTCTTCTGCAGGTTTTTCCCCCCCTGTCAATTTTAGATGCTGACTTTCATGTCAGAAGCTCTCCTCAAATATGTCTGTTGGTGGTTGGTCATGTCTTCATTTTTAAGGAGGCACTAAAAATTTAATTGGAGGTTTGTCCATAAGTATGAGGTTTAGCACCTAGTAAGCTTCACCATAATGCAATACAGCAGGGGCTGAGTTGTTCCCTTATAGATCCCTAAATAGCATTATTTGTAGTACTTTTTATTGTACAAATATTTTCCAGAAATAACTTTTTAAATTTCCTGACAGAAGGTTGGGGGTTGGAGATAAGTATAAACACAAATGTGACCATTTTGGAAGGCAAGTGGGGGGGAAAGGATTGAGGGTAAGGATCTCACTGTTCAGAACATCAAGCTTCAGTTAATCCCCCTGTTTTCATTAAAACCACCAAACTTTACTGTGCCTTGTGTCCCTAAGCACAGAGACCCACTGGTTTAATGTCGTCAGAGAGTTAATTACCAGTCTTATGCAGGAGTGTCTTAGTGATATTTCTAAGAAGATTTTAGTATGGCTCTCTCATCACTTTTCAGTGAGTCCTACTGCAATTTAAAGAAAATTCAAGCTACTAAGCATAGCCTCCCAATCTGGTATCTGATAGTCTTTTCACCATTATATCTCAACACATTTTGTCCCTCCCCATTTCACCCTATCATTCCATTCCCCCTCCACTGTATGTTCCAGGTACACTGGGCTAATTTCAATTGCCTGCCTGGGCCTCGTTTTTCCAGACCTATAGACCTTCTCAATTTCTGTGTCCTCTGCCAAAGACCAATATTTTCACCCTTCTTTTAATGGCTAACTGGTACCTATCACTTAGGATATGTCACTTTCTATGGGGCATTTTCTCTGAGCCAGATAAACTGAATTATAACTCTTCATCGTGTGTTTCCTCCAGCTTCCTGTTCCTTCGTCTTCATAGACTTCACCACACAATGTTATCTTTGCTCATAATTTGATCTTCCATTAGAGAAAGTTCTCTGAGTTCAGGGACCCGACACTGACTTCAGTACCCAGTCCATAGAAGTGTTTTAATAAATATTAGTTCAATGAAGTAATTAAGAAAAAGAAGGAGGAAGGGTGGAAGAAAGGAAGGGAAAAAGGAGGAAACACTTGGGATCCTCTCTTTCATCTTCCCAAGTTCTTACTTGGAATTACAATAAATCTGAAATGTTATAAGCTGTGTATGGTTACTGTTCCCTTACATGCTAAACTAATGCACGTGTAAATATGTTATACTGATATAAGATAAAATGGTATGCATGACTGCATCTCTTTTATTTCAAACAAGCTGGACATCAACTCAGTCTAACTCCCTAGACTCAGATATACACCAAGGAACACCAGAGATATGGGCAAGAGAATGTCTTGGGGCAGCCCACATCCAGTCCCCCCACTATTTGTGAAGACAGCCTGTGGCTTACTGATGGTGGGTGAATGGCATTATAAATGAAAGATGACATAACAATTTAAATTTACAATACACTGATTTGGAAGACAGAAGGAGAAAGATTTTCTGTATTGCTGTTAAATTCGCATTTGGATTTCCCAACCTATTTGACATGAAGCCGTCAGGGCCTGAGCTACTCCTTCCCTTTCTCTATCACCCCCCTTAGTGCTGAGCCCTCACTCACTCCCTCTGCATCTACCACACCCCCCCTTCTGAATGCTCTTCCCCATGTCCCAGCCTGCAGGATTTTAATTCATTCCTCTCCCAGAGGCCTTTGCACCAGGTCTTTCCCTCCTAATCACCATGGAAATGTACCTTCCCTCACCAGTTCCATGGAATAGCTCTTAGTAGGTGGCACAGGGACCTTCTAAGTGAAATTTCCAGCTTAATTAGATGGCAGCAGAGCCTTCTCAGAGATACACTGAAACGTGGAGTCTGGCCCTGTTCAAGCACTGGCAACCCTACTGAGAAGAGCCCAGCTGCAAATTAGATGATCTAATAAGGTCTTTTTCATCTGTAGAATCTCTGATTACAGGCATGTCATTTCTAGTCCCATTCCAGAGTAGATGTGTTACTTTCTAAAGACTGAAAGAGCCTGGTTTCATTGTTTATGAGGCCAGAAGTATGGAATTTAGAGACGTTCAAGTTTAATGACACACTCGACATACCACATTTAGGGTCTCCATAGAAACAAACTTGGTTGCAATGTCTGACTGTGTAACATTAACAACTAACATCCATATGAAGAAACACCCCTTGCAATGCACTTGCAATGCATCTTTGAAATGTCTACGTGTTCTGAGAGTCTCATAAGAATTCCACCCTTAACTAGTAACTCTCACCCCAATAGACAAAAGAATTTGCAAATGTTATCTCAGAAGAGAATTTCTCATGTTACTTTAAAATAAAGAGCTTATGTTCAAATGACTTGTCCAGTCACTCTCAGAGCAAAGATAGGGGTAGGACCATGGGAGTGGGTGATGTGACCACAGATCTGGAATTCTCACGGAGGCAGGACAGTGCTCTATCCCACTCTCAAGGTTTTGTCATCTTGCATCGAGGGCCATTTTGATTTTGAACCTGTCTACTCTTAGGAGATACAAGTTAAACTTCAGAAATCCCATAGCTTGATCATTTTTTCTTTACTAAGCTTATTTGTGTGTCAGTGTTTCCCACTCAATCATGCTACTTGCCAGTTGTGCAGAAAGAGGTTACCATAGCAGCGTATCCTCAGAAAGACCTTCCTGCAAGGTTGGCCTTTTAGCTGGTATCTGGGAACTTGGCTTTCAGGAGGTTCCCACCATCCTGACTTGTGAGTGGCTCACTGTGCCTATATATACCATTTATATAAACAATATCATTTGCACCAGACACCTGCTGTCATTGAGGTCTGGAATTTTGGTATTCCTTTGACAAAAGGTGCCTTTATGATAATCTCCCAATAAAAATTCTGGGCACCATGTGTCTAATGAGCTTCCTAACTGACAGCACTTAGCGTATGTTGTCATTACTTGTTGCAGGGGTAGTAAGCATGTCCTGTGTGATTTCCCCGGAGAGGACCCTTGAAAGCTTGCACCTGGTTTCCTCCGGATTTCATTCATGCACCTTTTTCCTTTGCTGATTTTGTTTCTGATTCTTTTGCTGAAAAAAAATTTTATAGCTGTGAGTACAACTGTGATTAGTCCTGTGGACCCTCCTAACAAATCCCAGAGCCTGGGATGGTCTTGGGGACCCCTGGCACACCAGTATGGTCACAAAATTTTTACAATTAGAAGGCTGTATTATCAATTATGTTGCTTTTAACATTGAACTTATCCCTTGTTTAAATTACTAGAGAGCAGGTCCCTCAAATGTGCATGCTCATTTTTATCCATTACTCCCAATAGAGACATACTGTAATTCTCATTACTTTCTGGTTTAATGCCTTGTTATTCTCTCCTATGGTGTCTATTTCCAAAAGTGACTCGTGTAACTAGAAGCTGAATGCATGATTCACCAGTGCTCTGGCAGTCCTTTAAATCCATTGCATAGTAGTACTTCTCCTTTTCTGGAATATTCTGCTTTCTCACAGGGATTGAAAACTTTTTCTTTGGTTTTAATACAGGATGATGCAAATCCTACTTGCTGCTTTCATTCTTATGTGTAAAACTTGTTTGTAGTTACCCCTGCCTGTGCTCTCATTGACCCCAATCACTTCAAAGGTACTTGCTTTTCAAGATAAGATGCTTTGAAAAGAAGATACTTTGTTTCCTTGGCAAGAAAGTTACAAGGCAAAAGGTTCTACTTGTTATGTTAATCTTATCTGATTGGATTTATTTTTAGAAAGTAGAGAAAAAGATATGGGAGCTACAAATTCTAGGGCAAGACCACCTTCTTAGCATTTGACACAAAATCCAGATCCCACTTTAGGAAATGTGATCAGAAGACCTCTAATATACTTCACTGACCCATATCATTAATATACGGCATGATGTATAATAAAAAAGTGTCTGGCTTTCTCTGAAAGCACATGAAATCACACAAATAAAGTTTTCAGGAATCACCGGCCCGTAGTTGAAACCTAAGAACCAAGAATCTGTTAGACCAACATGAGGCAATTCATTCCCTTAAATCTTGCCAGTCAAGTTTAGAGATAGCAGCCTGAATAGGAAAGAGTGTAAACCCCACAGCAAATGCGAGTCAAGTTTTAGGAAATTCTAACCCTTCTGCCTAAAGCCCTGAAAATTTATGTCAACTCCAAGTTGGCAGAATGAGCCTATTTCCCAATGACATGCCCAATGACATGCCCAGCTTTGGCACACCATGAATAATTGTTACCTATCATCGGGCCACTGGATTCAAATCCCAAATTGAATAATTAGCAGTGTGACATTGACCAGGTTAATTATGTACATTGGGCCTCAATTTCCTCATCTACAAAATGCACACAATTATAGCATCTACCTTATAATATTATTATGAAGATTAAATGAGTCCATAAATATTTAATACTTAAATCTCTGCCTGGCACCTTGTAAGCCCAGTACTCTACTGATTCATTATCATTAATATTAGTGTAGCCACTTGAGGTCACAGCTTTCTTTCCACAAAAAAAGAAATCCCTTTATCCAAAGTTGGCAAAAGTTTATATGACCGAATCACTCTACAATGGTTGAGTCATTAGAAGAATAAAATATTTGACATTGAACCTTCAAAAAGTGAAAAACAGGAACCAACCCTAGTTAGAGTGAGAGAGCAAGAATTATAGCTGGTTCACAATGTGGATCTCTCTTTTATTGAAAGCAAAAAAATGGTAACATTTTTAAAGATTTTACATAACTCTTGAAAGTTCAAAATGTTCTGTGATTATTTTTCCTCAATTTAGGACTAGCCAAGTATGAAATTTCCTGGAAGCCTCTTCTTAGTTTTCTTTTGTCCACCCCACCCCACCCCAATGCCTGGGAACAAGTCAGCATCCAGTCACTGCGGCCATCTTGAAGCAATACTTCTACTCACTCAGTCGAATAATTAAGAGTCCATTATGTCCTGCAAATGTTTTCTTAAGGCCCAACATCTGGTATTTGGTAACATCTAGACACTAGGTGTTGTGAAAACCCAAACAGTGCTGCCTTTGAGAATATGCCAAATGGAGCTCAAGTTCCCAAGAGATTGTAAGAAAGAGTAAATGCATTCACCAAGGTTTTGAGAGGATTTCATCCACATGAAATGCAAAATGTTTTGATTATCATTAGATTAGGCATAGGGTTTATTTAAACACATATTTGGGTGCAGTTTCTATTTTAGCTAGAAGAATTACCTTGGACTTAGAACATAAATCTCTGATACTGAACATAGCAGATAATATAAATTCTCTTTATTGGACTGGCAAAAGGCCCACCCTTCATGATTTTTTTGTTTCTGTCTTAAAGAATGACTCTCTTTGATTTTGCTTCAAACTTTTATAGTTTGTTGACATAGTGTTAACTTCAACTCAAACTCTCTACTTGGATTGAAATTTCCAAAAATCATGTGCAGATGAGAATCACACTAAAGATTACAACATTCCAGTGACCCATTGACCACTTTTCTCCAAAGGGATTTTTAGTGAAATTTTTGAGTAGACATATTGGAGGGGGGGAAGGAGGAAGTATCTCTAACATGCATTTTTGTCATCTCTTCATTACCATTAATTTTGCCAGAAATTTTATATTCCCTAGAATCTAATTAAAAAAAAATTTATGGGTCTAGAGATCTAACAGTCAGATGCATTGCTCTCTTTTTTTTTTTTAAAGATTTTATTTATTTGACAGAGACACAGCGAGAGAGGGAACACAAGCAGGGGGAGTGGGAGAGGGAGAAGCAGGCTTCCCACTGAGCAGGGAGCCCAATGCGGGGCTCGATCCCACGACCCTGGGATCATGACCTGAGCCGAAGGCAGACGCTTAACCGACTGAGCCACCCAGGCGCACCGATGCATTGCTCTCTTATTGGGTATTTTTATGTTAGGGGGATGTGTATAGGTTTCAACATACAGAGGAATAGATGTATTCTGTCTTACATATGTTAGGGAACAAATCTGAAGCTAAAACAGGCAGAGTGAAGGAATAAGAATACCCTTGCCTTTAAGGTATCTATAGTCTAGTAAGAAATATAATATATAGCACATGAATGTGTGCATGCACATATACACAAATATAGTGGAAAGTATCAAAGATTAGAACTTGAAAACATGGGCGCCTGGGTGGCTCAGTTGGTTAAGCGACTGCCTTCGGCTCAGATCATGATCCTGGAGTCCCTGGATCGAGTCCCGCATCGGGCTCCCTGTTTGGCAGGGAGTCTGCTTCTCCCTCTGACCCTCCTCCCTCTCATGCTCTCTGTCTCTCATTCTCTCTCTCTCTCAAATAAATAAATAAAATCTTTAAAAAAAAAAAAAGAACTTGAAAACATAAGCTGGATTGATGGACATTTACATAGGCAGCTAACGTCTACAAAAGGAGGAAAAGATCAGAAAGAACAAAGAAGAAGTAGCATTTATTGAGCTACCATACAGTGCAGGGACTACAATTTCACATGCATTTCCTCCCATAGTCTTCACACCAACCTTGCATAGCCAGTCATGTTTTAGAGATGAGGAGAAGCGTAGACCTCAACCAAAGTCTGTAGACTCCAAAATTCCAGCTTTTACTCAACATGACCTACTAGTTCACCAGACTACATGCCATTAATTTCCTTTCTTTTGAATGTTGTCCTCTATACTGTGGAGATTTTCTAGTACATGGTATATGCATACACGTTATATACTTGATTTCCTCCCATACTATAAAACATCTTGAAGGCAAGGGTATGCTTACTCCTTCACAGTGCCTATTCTAACTCAGCATTGACTGGCAGAGGCAATCTGTAGGTGACATCAAGGAACATAAAATTTTAGTCAATCAACCCATTGGAATTGACCTTCATCCCCAAGAAAGTGGTTAACATTAACTGTTCACTTTGCCCAGTGTAGGGAAAGCCTGACTGACTACACAATGAACAAAATCTATGGCAACCCTCTGCCAAACAAAATCTTATCTTCAACTCCAATATATAAAATGAATAGAGATGTCACTGCTCTGCAGAAACAAGGCAGAGCAGACTGTCTCCACATCAGCGCTGCCCTGAGCACATGACAATCCACGATCCTGCCTCTGAACCTCTTGGACTCCACAAAGTTCATGAAGAACAGTTTTAGAAACAAAGCTGGAACACTTCAGTCAATAAGCTTGGTTTACCAGAGCAGTACTCCCATTGTTTGGTCTCAAAAGGAAAGGTTGTTAAAAAAAAAAAAAAGTAATATGAGAGTGGGTCCCAATCTCTTCTTCAACTGCCTAATAAATGAGTATATGGCAGAGTCTGAATCTAGGCTAGAAGGTTATTCCCAAGGTGATTCCCTAAGAATCTGGAGAACAGGTTGCAGGGAAAATTTCCGAGCAACTCAGTATAAGTAGGAATATAAAAACATAACAGATGTTTTCCTCATCCAAGTATTAATCTAGACTATTCCACTTTAAGTGTAATAAAGCAGAATTGAGACCAGGAAATTAGTTTTGTGATCCGTATAATTATTTTGATTTAGGATTTACAACTGCTTAGAAATCAGAACAGAAGAACAGGAAATGGGAAGTTAGGGTGGGCTAGAATCCCAGCCAGCAGAAAGTTTGAAAACAGTCCACTTTACTCATGTTCTAAGAAATATGCTAAGAACTCAGATCCACAGAAATTGGAAGTAGGGCCTCCTTGGTACATGGCTCTGATAGTTTTGAGTAATCTTAAAAAGTTTGCCCACAAAAGATTCAAGATAAGTGAAAACAATTAGGATGCCTTCAGTTCCCCCAAATAATTAATATATTATTTTTTCAGAGTAAAGTCCCTAACCCTATCCTTTAAAAAAATTGAAATACTTCATCCTGATATCAGGCACTGAGCTCTCTACATGATAACACAAAATGTTGAAGAACAAAAATAGTAACAACCCAAGAGGAAAAAAAAAATGGGGTAGGATATATGATGAGGCAATCAAAGAAAGTGAATAAATTGACTCAAAATCATCAGTAATCAGAAAATTAAAAATTAAGACAAAATAATATCATTTTAGGCCAGATAGATTGCAAAAACCGTTAAAAGGCAAAGAGTTCCAAGATTTAGGTGGGATGTGGGTCTTATGGCCAGGGCATGAGGAAGAATGAAATTGACTTCACCTGAGATGAAGGAGGATCCTAGATAGAGCAGGTGTGTGTGAGAAAATCTAGAGTTCTGTTTTTGACATGATAGCGTTGAGATGTTTATTAGATAACCAAATGGTAACATCAAATGGATGACTGTTTATACAAGTCTGGAGTTTGGGTGAAGGATTTAGGCAGGAGATATAAATTTGACTGTTAGGAATATATACATGGTATCTAAATCCATGAACTGGATGTGATTACCAGAGGAATAAGAGATTATCAAGATAGGGAAAAAAATAAGATCAAGAACTGACCCTAGGAGCTCTTTGGCATTGATACTAGTAATAAAAAGAGAACATAGCAAAGGACACTGAGGACTCAGTAAGTGCAGAGCATGGAGGAGTGTGAGCATTCCTGCAGACAACAGCAGGGGGTGTGGCTGGACATGTCAATGTCACTAAAACCTAAGCAATGAGAGGACTAAGAATTGGTCATTGGAAATAGTGACATAAAGGTGAATATCAAAAAAACTCAGTGGAGGGGTTCTAGGTGGCTAGAGAGTGGAGGTAGGTGGAAGACATTCCACTAGATGACTTTTGATACTTCTTCAATTTTTACCCACATGAATATATTGCCAGTCCAGATTAAAAACAAACAAGCAAACAAGTATTCTTTGCCCATTAAGCCTGCTATAACAAAATATCAAGACTGAGTGACTTATAAATAGCAGAAACTTATTGGTCATGGTCCTGGAGGCTGAAATTTTGAGACCAGATGTCAGCATGACCAGGTGATGACCTGCTTCTGTGTCACAGACTTCTTGCATCCTCACAGATTGAAAAGAAGTAGAGATCTCTTTGGAGACTTTTTTATAAGATGCTAATCCCATTTATGAGGATCTACCCTCATGACTTAAGTACCTTCCAAAGACCTCACTTCCTCATACCATCATTTTGAGGGGTTAGGATTTCAATATATGAATTTTAGGGGGACACAAATATTCAGACCATAGCATAAATAGAATTTGATTTTTTTGAAATCAAAGCATAGAGTTAAAGAGCAGATTAGGTACAACTAAAGGAAGAATTAATAAAATATAATATAATATAATATGTATACCCAAATATGGTCACATTATAACATAGAAATATGGAAAATATGAAATACAAATTGAAAGATATGTACACTAAATGAAAAGGTATATCATGCACCAACTCAGATTCTCAAAAAGATAGAATAAAAACAATAAGGAGAGCCAATATTTTAAAATATCTTGGCTTTGAATGTATCTAGCCAATAGATAATATGAATCTACAGATCTAGGAAGTCCAAGATATTCCAAATAGGAAAAAGAAACATCCATGCCAGACATGTTGTAATAAATAAAAAATAACAAACACAAAGAGAAGGTTGTGAAAGCAGCCAGAAAGGATGGATCATCTACCAAAGAATGACAATAGGAATGATGGTAGACTTCTCAAAATCAAGAATAGATGTCAGAAAATAGTGGAATAAGATCTTCAAGGTGTTAAGATAAAATAATTGTCATGGAAAACCATGCTAGCCAGCAGAACTGCATCATGAACAAGAGTGAAATGAAGTAGTTTACAAATAAACAAAAGCTGAGAGTTTATCATCAAAAATCTTGTCCTAAAGGAAGTTATAGTGGATTACTTCAGATAAAGGAAAATGATTTCAGGATAGTCAAAATTAGACAAAGGGATCAAAGAAGAAATGCAGGTGAGGTTCTAAAGCTTTTTTCCCCTAGCTTTGAGGGACCAGGCACATGGTCCTCAGTTTAAAATCAGAGAGGGAAGCAGGTTCTCATCCTTGGCTATAGGTGACTTCACAGTGGTTGACAGCTCAGCTCCTGAGTCTCCGGGGCAAAATAGGTTGGTGTGTTTATCTGTTAACAAAATGTCTGTTGAAAAGTCATTTCAGGACAAGCTCTCAGTAAGTTGTTTCAAACTTTTCCTGCTGCTACTTTTTTATTTTTTATGTTCTCATCTGGCTCAAAACATGCCTCTCTTCTCTGCACCAACCCAGGTCTTTATTTGAGGAGTCACAGTTGTGGTCACCAAAGCTGGGACTGAATCCTGATCCCACTAAGTGTATTTTCCCTAAAAGCAAAGTCATAAAAAGGCTTTTCCTGCAGAATCTCTCAGCTGGGTAGGTCTTTGCTCCTGGGCTCCATCTAAGACAAAAAACAACTCTGGTTTTTCCCCTCTTTGTTCAATCATTCCCAAGGAAAATCTAATCACTCGAAAATCAAATTCTGACTTGAAGGGGAGCCTGGGTGGTTCAGTCAGTTAAGCATCCAGCTCCTGGTTTCAGCTCAGATCCATGATCTCGGGGTTGAGGGATTGAGCCCTGCATTGGGCTCTGTGCTCAGTGCAGAGTCTGCTTGGGATTCTCTCTCCCTCTCCCTCTGCCCCTCCCCCCACTTGCATGGTCTCTCTCTCTCTCTCAATTAGAAAGAAAGAGAGAAAGAAAGAAAGAAAGAAAGAAAGAAAGAAAGAAAGAAAGAAAGAAAGAAAGAAAGAAAGAGAAAGAAAAAGAAAGAAATTCTGGATTGAGTCTGAAGTAAGATGTTTATTTTTACAATTTTTTTTGTTGTTTAATTGGTCTGGCATTTGGAAAGAAAGAGTCTATGGTCCAGTGTAAAGCCATTAATTTCACACAGTAAATGAATAGATAAAGCAATAGCTTAGAAATACCTGAAGAAGCAATGGTGTGCTGAAAAGTAGCATGGAGAAATAAATAAATGAAAAAATGAGAGGTTAATAAGCATAGAAGATAGAATGAGAAGATTCAATGTACTCTCCAGAAGAAGAAAAATTCTTCAAAGAAATAATAATGGCTGAGAAGTTTCCAAAACTAAAGAAAAGAAGACATGTCACTGAAGAAGCAAACCTAGCGTTAACAGGCCTCTCCACATGCTTGTACTCTGGCGCCTGGGACACCATATGGTGAATATCAATTTTCTTGTCCATCTCTCCACTAAGACAAGCCCCTTAAGAACAGGAAATTTGCCAAACTAATTTTTGTATCCCTAGCACCTATGAAGAGCTTTGCAGAGCTTAATAAACATGTACTGCTTACCGAGAAGAGAAAATGAAAGGTGTTCTTGAAGAAAGTACTTACTATGCATTTGCTGATCAAGGGGGCATTCCTATACCTATGGGGCATGACCATTTTTCTTGCACATGTTTGGATGACATCAGCTCGTCGCATCCACAGGATGCTGTCGCTTGAGTTGGGACAGGGAAGAGAGCCCCCTTCTAAAGGGAAGAGTTTGTCACAGTTTTTGAGATCCGCCCACAACATCACTTAATTTTTTCTCTATTTATCCAAACATGGGATTCCAGTTGGGTGTAAAATAGAGCCCTGGCTTGAACCCAAAGCATGTGGAATAAGAACAAAGGCAAAAATAAGGTACAAGAGAGGCAAGAGATAAGTTGAAAGGTAATAACAACAACAACAAAAATAGCAACAAAGAATTAGGAGACGTTGAACCTCAGTGGAATGAAATCACAGGGACTCCTTCCAAAAAAAAAAAAAAAAAGTCCTGAAAGCAGAAATCAACAGACTTAGATTTCCTGAAAATATCTACTCTGTCTGCCGTTCCACCAAATATCTAAGTCATGATGCAAGCTGATAACACTTGGCACTCACAGGGGTTTTCCATCTTCACACTCTGTGTATAGAATCTCAGTAATTGATCCTGACAGCTCGGCTCCAAGGGCTGCTGGTCGGGAGCCAGTAGAAGTGTGTGTCCACACGCTTATCGTGCGAGCTTTACAGGCACTCGCTTCTTTCCCCTGCGGGTACTCAGCACCCACAGCTCCAGTTCTTGTGGCAGTTTCCAGGCAAAGTCCCATCTTCAACATGTCTTTCTGGGTCCCCTTCAGAATCACAGCTCCCTCAGAGCTCACTGGTGCCAATTTTTCTCAGGTTGTTTAAATGTATCCCAGCTTCTAGTCTGGAAATGAAGACGATAGAATGAGCCCCAGCCTCCTCTGGCGTGAGGAGCCTGTCCCTTCATGTTTCTGGAATGATGCTGCAAGTTCCTGCCTTCCAAGATGTTTCCCACAGAATGAGAGAGAAATAAAACAAATCAAATACAAGAAAAGGCATTTCATTACTCCAAAGGAGAGAGAAAAAAGGAAACCCCTCCAAAGAAGAATTGAAACACTACTCCCCTTCCTCTGTCCCACCATTCTTTCTTTATGGCAAAAGCTAGACTCGAATGAGGGGACCTCATTTGTTAAAGGCTAGACCATCTCTCCATGTTTGGATGTAGGATAAGTCCAATTTTATACAAGAGCCCACCGACATGAAGAAAGGACAGATAGGCATTGATATTAAATACTACTGGGGTTTCCCCACTTCTAATATGTTCTAGCTCTGATAGAAACCAAGCCTGGTTATGCCACCTGGACTAACATCTAAACCCAGGTCCATGGGGTTTGGCACCTGGCTTGGAGAATGGGATGTGATAAGTCTCCCAGTTGTGACTCACGCTGCCCAATTCCCAACAAATTACTTGGATATGTGGCAACAGTTAAATGAAGTGTCCCCTCCAAAAATATCTTAAAACACCTTTATGAACATCTAAGAAAAGATAGTCACATACACAATGATGTACAAAGAAGCGGGGGGAAAAATATCTTCTGAAAAATCACAGAAATCCCATAACACCACAGCATTAATAATCAAATGGTCATAATTATTCCTGAAAATCATCTGACTGATTTGAAGTCAAATGTAAGGTTAATAAAACCAGAACATTTTAACTAAACACTCCAGAAAATCTGATTTTGCAAGCTCATCCATTCTACAAATATAACTTCTTGTTAACAGTTTAACCTTAACAGTTCCCGACTGTGGGTTTTAGGGAGCACCGTTCAGCAATCCATTTACAATGGCTGTAAATTCCTCAAACAAGACACCAACCACCCAACATGTAAGTCACCAGCTCCCTGAAGTTTCATTTAATCTTTGAAACATCACTATCTTGACATTCACTTATTTTAATAAGATATTGGAACTCTCTGAAAACCTCAGGTGACTCTTCTCCATGGAAAGGGTATCAAATTTTCAAAAGCCTGTGTGCTCCATTCATGTCCGTCCCCAGTGTTTCCTGATGTGGGTGAGTTTCCTTTCCAGCCCTCCAAGCCTTCAGGTAGCACAAAGCAGAGGATATCATTGGAAGATGAGTCTGAAGAAAACTAGGAGCCACAGAAAGCAAGGACTCCCATATAAACTCCTCCAAATGACTGAGCAGTACAGCGATGTCTTTAACTGGCATCCACGTCCATGCAAAATCCAATCTAAGGGAACAGACGTTGGGAGTGGTCAGTACAGTACCTGCAACCTGCTACCTTTCAGGTGGGAAAGAAGGATGCTAGTAAGACTCAGGTGAAATGGCAAGATGTTAGTCAATAGGACTGAGATCCAGAGCAATACAGATTCCTGATATGAAACTTGAGGTTAGGTGAGAAACCAGCAGAAGCCCAGTGCCGCAGAATGGGAACAGACAATCCAGTTTAGGCGAAGGTTACAACATCATGAACTACACTACCCGAGGTTCATCCCAGGCCACCAGAAATGCAGCAAGATGACTGCCATGCTATAAGGCTGGTGGGTCAGAGCTGAATGATATACAAGCCTCCTGAGCCAGCCTGGCCAAAGTCCTAAGCAGAGTATACGCTTCAGGGAGAAGACATGAGTATCTGTCCTGGAGTGGGCTAGGGCCAGGGATGACACACACAGAGTTCCCTTCCCCTCTCTGAGTCTGTGAGATAAATAACAAAGATGAGTATCAGGCTTCCTATGTCCTAGGCGCAATTCCATTATGGACACATAGATGTGTCGCCCGCAAACCACATGCTATGACTCCTTTAGAAATGTACTATTAAGTCAGTATCTGATGTTTTTAATAGCTTGGAGGCATCTATTCATCCTTTACATTTTAACTACACTATATAGGTTACTGTAAGACAGGAGGTGTTTTTCATATTCTAACATCTCTTAAATCAGGACCCATCTGATCATCAGTGGTGTCTCATAACCACTCTTGGCCACATGGTCATCATGACAGAGATGCCGTTGCTGGCATGTGCATGAACTGGGTTGTTATTCCTGGAGCTTGTTTGGACAACTACCAACCCTACATATTTCAATCAAGGCAGCATTTAAAGACCACTTGAAGAAGCAATATAATTTCTGGTGGTCATTGTCTTAAAAGATCAAAAAAAGCCCTTGCTTCAAAACATGCAGAAATGTTATAAGGGACCCACAAGAAGACTGAAGAGAGACTGTGAAGAGAATTTTTAAAGAAAGCTCCTAATGGCACAGAAGACAGAAGCAAATTGAAAACCATGGATGCTGATGACAGACCTAAAAAACAATTCAGAAAATTCAGACTCTCAGTGTGAATAGGTTTTAGGAACACATTAACCAATTTACTTTGCTTTTATTTTCCTTTCTATTGGCTGCACAAAAATGAGGTACAATTTTATAATTTTAAAATGTCTAAATAAGCCTAAAAGAATTCTTTTGGTAAGTTCTAACTGAAAATTCTAAGTGACAAAAAGACAGTATAACTACTTAATTCAAAGAAAATTTTCTCCATTAGCACTACACAAAATACAATGGCTTACAGTCAAGAATTCAGTGAAATACAGCACTATTTCTTATTTTTCCAGGCTTTATCCTTTTACTTGATTCTTTCAACAACTTTCTCTCACAACTACCACCCCATCCAGTGTGTTCCAACCAAACTGACCTTCCTGAAGTAACTCAAGCTGTAGCAGAGAATGCTGGGGCTCACTAACACCCCCCTTTCTCCTCTTCTCCCAGGGCACGGCTAGGTTACAAATCCCAGTCACGTGCGAGTGAGACTGTGGGTACGAGCTCTGACCAAGGGAACATTGGTAGGAGTGATCATGCCACCTCCAAACCTGGTCTCTGAAACCACTCATATAATTCTCTCTGCACCCAGTTTCTTTTTTTTTTTTTTTAATTTAAATTCAATTTAATTAACATATGCTGTATTATTAGTTTCAGAAATAGAATTCAGTGATTCATCAGTTGCATACAACACCCAGTCCTCATTACTTCAAGTGCCCTCCTTAGTGCCCATCAATAGGTTACCCCACCCCCCCCACCTCTCCTCCAGCAACCCTCAGTTTGTTCCCTATATTTAGGAGTCTCTTATGGTTTGCCTCCCTCTCTGTTTTCATCTTATTTTATTTTTCCCTCCCTTTCCCTATGATCCTCTGTTTTGTTTCTTAAATTCCATGTATGAGTGAAATCATATGATAATTGTCTTTCTCTGACTGACTTATTTCGCTTAACATAATACCTTTTAGTTCCATCCACATTGTTGCAAATGGCAAGATTTCATTCTTTTTAATGTCTGAGTAATATTCCATTGTACATATATACCACATCTTCTTTATCCATTCACCTGTCGAAGGATATCTGGGCTCTTTCCACAGTTTGGCTATTGTGGACATTGCTGCTATAAACATTGGGGTGCATGTACCCCTTGGATCACTACATTTGTATCTTTAAGGTAAATACCCAGTAGTGCAATTGCTGGGTCATAGGGTAGCTCTATTTTTAACATCTTGAGGAACGTCCATTTTCCAGAGTTTTCCAGAGTGGCTGCACCAGCTTGCTTTCCCACCAACAGTGTAGGAAAGTTCCCCTTTCTCCGCATCCTTGCCAACATCTGTATTTTCCTGACTTGTTAATTTTAGCCATTCTGACTGGTATGAGGTGGTATCTCTTTGTGGTTTTGATTTGGTTTCCCTGATTCCCTGCACCAACTTTCAGCACCCTCCTCACACTGGGCTAGAGGTGGTCCCATGGCAGCTTTGAGAGCCATGGTTAGAACCAGGAGAGCCCCCTTCAGCCTGACTAAGGGGGAACAGAACTCCCATAGCCACTGATGCCTGCTAGACACTGCTGGAAATGAAAGATCAGGTTTTATTGTATTACACCACTGAAATATGGTGGATGCTGTTGTTGTTCGTTGTTACAGAGTTTTCTTATCTTGGCAAACACATTCACACTTCAGCTTTTATACCTGCTGCTTTTTCTTCTCCAAGACATTCATTGGCTCTGTCCCTCACTTCACTTAAGTCTATACCCAAATGTCACATCCTCAAAGATGCCATTCCTGACCTTCCTACCTGTCTAATCTATGCCGCTTTATTTTTCTTCATACCACTAATCACTATATGATATTATATTATAGGTTTATTTATTTAACTTATATTATAGGTTTATGTATTTATTTATTTATTTATTTATTTATTTTTAAGATTTTATTTATTTATTTATTTGAGAGAGAGAATGAGAGAGAGAGAGCAGGAGAGGGGGGAGGGTCAGAGGGAGAAGCAGACTCCCTGCCGAGCAGGGAGCCCGATGCAGGACTCCATCCTGGGACTCCAGGATCATGACCTGAGCGGAAGGCAGTCGCTTAACCAACTGAGCCACCCAGGCGCCCTAGGTTTATTTATTTATTAATGTTCTACAAGAACATTAAACTCTGTTTTGCTGTTTTGTTCAATGGCATTTCCCCTAAGCCTAGAAACATGCCCAGTACAAAGTAGGGGCTCCATAAATTTTTGATGAATTAATTAATGATTTCATTAACTATAGGAGAGAAGTAAAACAGGTTAAAGTATTATGCCCACTCTAGAGAAAGAAACTGAGTTATAAACAGCATGAGTGGCATCCCACAGTCTGAAGCACTGGCAAAAAAAAAAAAAAAAAGAGATTAGTGAACTCGGTGGTGAAGTTCCAATTAGTTAGAGAATCAAGTCAGGGCAAAAGTAGAGATTTCAAACAAGTAACTAAGCATTGTCAATATCCTTCAAAACTCAAGATGTGAAAATAATTGACCATATTTTTCCTACCTTTTCATTCATCCTAGCCAATTATACTCTCCTGACACAAGGAAACTGCTCAAAACAAGCTCACCATTCCAGGACAC
>NC_058408.1:9991781-10186880 GCF_002201575.2 Neomonachus schauinslandi | reverse complement strand
CCCCCCCCCCCCCCCCCCCCCCCCCCCCCCCGCCGCAAACCGGAGCCTGCATTCTAGCAACACCAGGACCAATCGTATTTTCAGCTAGAAGAACAGCCCCTTAGGGCTTCTTACACCCACACTGACTCTTTCCATCTCCTCCCCTCTACCCTAAATGTACCCAGGCCTCACAACTCCCAAAAAATATCTCCCAGAAATCAACTAATAAATAATCTCTTAACAAGGGGACCACAATCTTTACCCTCCCAGAATTCCTAAATGCTTGGTTTAACATTTAATATCTCTTTTCTTATGCACAGAGAACAGTTGAGCATCGCCCTTAAACACCGTATCTCTGTGTTTTTCTTATAACTTTCATGCTTTATTTTCAGTACCAGTGCTGGACGCAGGTTTGGGAAAAATGCTGACGTTAATAAACAACCATTCTTGTGCCTTTCTTTAGCCCCTTTTTCACTGGCTAGAATATCCAGAAATCAGAGCCGTGCCTCCCTTTGGCCTACCTTCTGAGACAGTATCACATGTGCTGGACCAACATTCCCCAGAATCTGTTCCCCAGAAGACTGTGTGCAATTGTCCATTGTAAACAGTTTTATGCTCAGAGAAGTTGGGGAAATCCTGTGTCTTATACACCAACTTCACAGATTCATGTTGCATGAAAGTATATTAAAAGTTTTGAGAAGCATGAAGGGGTTTAACTTTGTTTAAGCCAGAATTTCCTGAAATTATTTGAATAAAAAATCGCTTTTTTCTTCTCTTAGTGTCTATTAACTTCCCACTGAATTAGTGTTCCTTGACAGGCATTCTGAAAAATGTTGCTCTAGGTCTTTATAATCTGTTTTACACACATCCTCCTGACCACCACTGTCACTGAAGACAAACAGTGTGGGGAAAAAAATCAATTTATAATTTAAAATAATTTACACCTGTTATCAAACATCTGCATGTGTGTCTCCGGGGCTGCTGCAGTTCTGACTCAGTCTGGTACTCGAGCTGTCCTTGAAGGCTCTGTCTCCTCCTGCCCTTCCCCTTGGCATTTGCTCAGCTTCCTTTGGCCAGATCCAGCCGTCCTTGCTGAAGAGTCATGTAATGACTCTGACCTGAAGAGACCCAGCTTTCTGAATTCTTTCATTCTTCTTTCCATGCTTCAACCTTTCTCCCAGGCATTCTGCTCTACATTCCAAATGTTCCCTGCCATTTAAACAATTGCCTCATGAACTATGATTCATTTGATGATGGGAAGAGTCAGGGTGGATGAGAGGCCAGGAAGGCAATCACCTGTGGCTCCCCAGTCCACTGCAATTACCTCTGTAAATGAAGGAGAGAGGTGATTTGGAGAATCCAAATAGTCTCCGGTTAGAACCTCCAGAACTACGTTAGGTGAACTGGTGGACAACACCCCCCCACAGCCCACCTCGTGGCCATTCCAGTCTAAGGGCCATTATGGAATCTAAATGACCTTCAGAGCCTCATCCACTCAACCACTCGGGCCAACTGATCTCATAAGAGGAGACAGCAAAGGGAATAGACAACTTCTCAGCATCAGGGCAAATGCCAACTGACCGATCCCCATAGGAAGTTTCTGGGGGTTTCTAGTTATAGAAAAGGCCTCTGTGAAATCACAAAATAGAAATAGGAGGGGGCTGGTGCACTGAGTGTGCTTCACCTTCTGAATAAATGCCACGCACCTGCCCTAGACCCCATCATCTCTGGGGGATGCCAACTTGGATAGCATGAACCCAAGCCTCCAAGTTTTAGACCCTGGGAGTAGGCACAGCTACAAGGATAAAAGCCACAAGATCTTATTTTGCTGCTTGTTCTCTTTCCAATCATTTTTGAGGATGGATCGATGTTCATCTTCAACCCCTTTAAGGGTTTATAACATGGCTGCTTTCAGGATGGCTGAGTCACATTTTGATGACAGCTTGGAGAACGCTGTGGTGTTCATACTCTTCAGAGGACACCCTTAGGCTGAAGTTAACAACATAGGTCTGAAGCTAGTTAGACATGGAGTATCGGTAGGTCACACTGCTTGGCAGCTCCAGAAAGCTCCCCGTGTATAAGAGATGGTATTCAAGAAGATAACAAGGAGGGATGCAAAACACTAGTGAAGAAATAGTTTAAAATAATAAATAATAATACAGCAATGTTTTTGCATGCATAATAAAAGAGACAAACTAGTTCACAGAACTTGCAGATCTGTGAAAATAATTAACAAATGAGAGGAAACATGAAAAAGAAACATTATAGGGGTGCCTGGGTAGCTCACTTGGTTAAGCATCTGCCTTTGGCTCAGGTCATGATCCCAGGGTCCTGGAATCTAGCCCTTTGTTGGGTTCCTTGCTCAGCGGGGCGTTTGCTTCTCCCTCTCCCTCGCCCCCCTCCTTCTCTCTCTCTCTCTCTCTCTCTCAAATAAATAAGTAAAATCTTAAAAAAGAAAAAGAAACATTACAAACCTCATTCTTTCCTATTCCACCCAGCCCTCTGAAACAAAAATGAGCAAAGGAGTAAGAGAGTTAAGAACCTTTTGAACATAATCTCTTTCTTTGAATTTGTGTTATTTATACCTGGCCCTTCAATTTAAAACATTCAATATTTTAATTGACCAACAGTATTCCCTCTCTCATAATAAAAATGGATAGAAATCATTTTACTTGCTTCCGTTTTTATCTAAAGTTAAACAAAATCCCCACCAATCATTCATATCCATAGCTTGCACTGAAAATGCTTCTACTGAAAACGATTCCTGCGTACAGAAAATTCTATCACACATTCTCCCCACTGCCAGCAAAGCTACATAAATCAGTGAGTGGCCCATGCTTCTCAAGGTCATTTTGTGTCCTTGATACTGCTCCTGCTTCTTTGGATATTCCTTCCGATCTCCTTCCCTGCCCCAAAACTCCTTTGTCTAGAAAAAGAAACATAGAGGAGAGAAATCCAGGAAGTAAGGAGTTTCAAACAGGCTTAAAGCTGCAATCTCACTCAATTTGAAATTAATTAAAGGGAAAGTAAACTTTTTAGAATTTTTACTGTTTTTAGAATATTACTAAATCTTCCTCAAAACATGGAGATTTTGTTTGTTAACCTTTTAAATATCATTGCATGTAACCTTTTGACTCATGCAAAAACATCATAATAATCTATTTGAGAAGTAGCAACTCAAGTTTTCTCCTGACAAGCAAGATGTGTGCTTTTTCCTCCTCCCCACAGCAAACACATATATTGATATTGATCTGCTGTCAAAAGGTGATTCCTGAACAAAATTAGTCTGTAAATCATCTTGCACCTAACTAGATGTCTTCGGGTACAAACATGAGCATGATTTATCTTTTCAAAACAGAATCTAACTGGAAAAAATGTTGTATTGCTTTAATTTTGCCTTTGGATTTGGGAGAAAAAAAAAAAAGGCAACTCAGCTATTACGAAATGAACTACTTCGTCTTCAACACTGAGTCTGACTTGACCAGGAGAGCTCATAACAGTCTGCTTGCTTTAAGAACAGCTGGTTGACTCTCCGATTACAGTCAGCAAATTTTCTAGCTGTGTCAGAGCCTGCCTGAGACTGAAACCAGGGAAGCAAAGATATTCCTTAGGCAGGTGGGACTTCTCAGATCAGCTGGCAGCTCAAGAAACTCGGGAGTTCAAGTCCCAAGGCCGCCAAAACTCATCATGTGGCCCAGATCAACCTCTTCTCCTATTTGAGATTCAGCCATCTGAGAAAATGTAATTATTCTTCATTGCCACCAGCGTCTTCATCATCACTGTCATGATCATCACCCAAAAGAATTCATCAAACTCCACCTGCATATGATACAGTACTTGGTGCAGTACAAACATGAGGAAAGCAATCTCCTCCCCAGACTGTGCCTCTTCCTGAATCTCATTCGCCACCCTGTTTTGGAATTAATGGTGCAGGTGTGTGCAGACATGTACTCCTGTAGTCTGTGAGCCTCTGCACTGGAGACTTAGGCATTCTTTTTTGCTCGCCACACCACCCTGCACAGTGATGCATAATCCGAAAGAGGATTTCTTCTTTTTTTTTAAGATTTATTTAGCCATTTGAAAGAGAGAGAGAGAGAGAAAGTGAGGGCAGGGGCAGAAGGAGAGGGAAAGAGAGAATCCTCCAGCAGACTCCACACTAAGCGCAGAGCCCAATGCAGGGCTCGATCCCAGGACCCTGAGATCATTACATGAGCCAAAATCAAGAATCAGACACTCAACTGATTGAGCCACCCAGGTGCCCCTCCCAAAAGAGGATTCTAAACAGAATTCAAGTGGAACCTAACCAAAATTCATCATCCAACTTGAAGCCTCAAAATGATCATTTGTGAGAAAAAACTTTAAGACATTTTGATAACTACACATTTACAAAAATTATACAGATTAAAAATATATAAGCAAATCTCTGTTATCTTTGTTAATGAGAAAAACAAATGAAGTCGTTAATCCAAAGCAGAACTTAATCAAGAGATCATGACTATTTGCCTTTGGGATGTTATGTGATTTTTATACAATGATTCAATGTGTGCTCAGGTCCCACTAAAACTAGTTTGCATTCCTTAAGTACTCTGAGCAAAGTTGTGGGGAGTGTAATTCATCATGTCCTGGATGGCAAGGGAGAGTCAGTGAGAAATGAATTAAACAGGGCCAGTGAACCACAGTATGATAAAGCGGGGGGGGGGGGGGGGGAGGGAGGTGAGATGTGTGTGAGGGCATCTTAGTGTGTGTGTCTA
Source organism: Neomonachus schauinslandi (assembly GCF_002201575.2). NCBI lineage: Eukaryota > Metazoa > Chordata > Mammalia > Carnivora > Phocidae > Neomonachus > Neomonachus schauinslandi. The sequence continues at coordinate 10,182,150 of NC_058408.1, read as the reverse complement.
CGTTTGTGTACCTGCATAATTTTAACCAGACCTCACTGTACTTACCTTAGGATCAAAGCTGTGACACAAGTGTGTTTGATAATCATCTTTTAAAAAGTAACTGTCATGTGGAACTTATTTAGTTCATTTTACTTATCAATACTTGTATATCACTCCCTGTGTGTCAAGTTTTGTTCTAAGCCAGGGGCCAGAAACTGTTGCCAAATCCAAGCTGCTGTGTACTTTCATAAATAAAGTTTTATTGGAACACAATCACGAGCTGTGAGATAATAGAAAATATGTATATTGGTCTCTATCCCCAATTCCTGGCACAGAGCTCCTAAAACCCTTATAATTTACTAAGCAATAAGAGCACAGGCAGCATCTTCTGTTCCAATGAGGTGGCCCCTGGAGGGCTCCCAGATCAGGACTGGTCACCAGAAACACAAAGCCATGATTAGAAGCTTGGACTTTTCAGCCCCACTCTTCCCACCATGCCCCACTTCTCCAGAGAGGGGAGAAGGACTAGAAACAAAGTTAATAATTGATCATGCCTAAGTGAGGAAGCTTCTATAAAAATCCCAATAGCATGGATATCAGGAGCTTCCAAGCTGGGAAACAGGTGGAGGTGTGGGGAGAGTGGTGTGCCCAGAGAGGGCAGGGAAGCCCTGCACCCCTTCCCACATACCTTGCCCTATGCATCTCTTCTATCTGGATGTTCATCTGTGTTCTTTATCATGTATTTTTATAATCAACTGGTAAACATTAAGTTAACACTTTTCTTGAGTTCTATGAGCCATTCTGGCAAATTAATCAAACCTGAGGAGGAGGTCAGGGGAACCTCAGACTTCTAGGCACTCAGTCGGCAACACAGGTGACAACAAGAACTTGCAAATGGCAACTGAAGTGAAGGGGGGCAGCCTTGTGGGACTGAGCTCTTGACCTGTGGGATATGATGCTCTTCCAAGTAGATGGTGTCAGAACAGAGTTAAAGTGTAGGACATTCAGCTGGTGTCATGGAGAATTGGTTGGTGTAGGGGAGGAAAAAGTGCACACATTTGGTGAGCAGAAGTGTCAGAAGTGAAGTATTGTGTGTGAGTTGTAAAAGAGACACATAAGAAGTGGAAAACTGAATTTTTCAAATACACACACATTTATTTACATAATGTTAATGACTGCTTTCATACTGAAATAGTTGTGACAGAAACCATATGGCCCACAAAGCCCAACATATTTGCTATCTGGCACTTAACAGAGAAAGTTTGCCAACATCTGTCCTGAGTACTTCACAATTACTAACTCATTTAATGTTTATAACAACACTATAAAATAGATACTATTACTGGAAGAAATCATCCATTCACACCCAGCAAATTAAAAACCTTTCCATGAGGCTTTCACTAGCTTCATAAGAGCATGGAAGTAGAATAGAGTTGAAGAATCCACAACAACCAGGATTTCTGTATCCAAACCACTCTGTGGATAATGAACTCAGAAAAGAATGGAAGGAAAGAAAAAACCAAACTCATATCAGAAAGAAAGACTAAACGATACGGTACTCAGGAGAGAATAGTTTTTGTTTGTTTGTTTGTTTGTTTTTAAAGATTTTATTTATTTATTTGACAGAGAGAGACACAGCGAGAGAGGGAACACAAGCAGGGGGAGTGGGAGAGGGAGAAGCAGGCTCCCCGCAGAGCAGGGAGCCCGATGCGGGACTCGATCCCAGGACTCTGGGATCATGACCTGAGCCGAAGGCAGTCGTTTAACCAACTGAGCCACCCAGGCGCCCGAGAGGATAGTTTTGAATGCTTTATAAACAACATTGAAGACAGGTGCAAAAACTACTATAGGACGAGAATGGGATACGGAAGAAGTACAGAGGGCCAAGAGGAAGTCATGGAACAGGATAATAGGAAAAGAAGTGGAACATTTATTTTACTGATTTTCTGAAAAAGGAATTTATAAAGGAAAGAAAAATTTTTGAGATGATAATCCAACAACTTTTTCCATAAAAAAAAAAATTTTTTTTTAAAGACCAGAATCTACACACTGAAAAGGCCCACCAAATACAAGGAAAATTGATGCAGAATTATCAACTGTGAAACACATATTCATAAAACATTAGACCTGAAGGGTCTTCCTGCCAAAAAGAGGAAATAACTTTCAAAGGCAAAAAGAAAAAAAAATTAGATTGGCATCTAACTTCACAAAAACGACTCACAAAGCAAGACAACAGCAGAACAATATTTTTAGGAAACTTTGAGAAAGTGTAAACTAAGGACGTTATATCCAAACCAGCCGGTTTTCAAGTTTTGAGGCCACAGGAAAAAGGGTTTATGCCAGAACTAAGGAAATACTATACACACGTGCTTTTTCTAAGGAATCTGGTTGAAGATAAGCTTCATTGAATCCAAAGATGATGGGGCAGACTTCTCAAAGGACTGAGCATTCTGCATATTCAACTGTAGAGGTAGGAATAGAATGAGAGCAAGTCATGGGCTCAGTCATAATATGTAAATCCTACATGTTCACAATGTCAAAAGAAGGCAAATAAAAAATAGGAGAAGGGAAAAAAGGGAATAAGAAAATTAACTGTTGTCCAGGCAATAGGTGGGAGTCAAATTTCACCACTAATACTGACAAATACTAAAAGTGAAATAAAAATAAAAGGGATTTACGAGCACTATAAAATGTATTAATACTAAACCACTAGAATAAAAATTAGAACTCTCCTCAATACCAAAATAAAATTTAAAAAAAAAATCAAAGAGGGTATACAAATAGAGAAACACAGTAAATGTAGACTAGCACACATAATAATCACAACATAATAAATGTATAAAATATATCAGGGCAGAATTGTGATGAAACATTGTTGTCATATCAATAAATGTAAATGTGCTTAAATTACCTATTAATAGAAAAAGATTTTTAAATGGCGTATAAAGCAAACCCTAACTCTGTGCTATATACAAGAGATATACTTAAAATGCTATAACTGAAAATGACTCAGAATAAAGAGGTGGCCAAAAATTTTACCAGGTAAAAGAGAGCAGAAAAATAAGAATTGAGATGAAATGGATAAATTCCTTAAAAAGTCCAACTCATGAGAACTTACATAAGGAAAAAAAAAGGAAATTGAACTAGTCACACATCAACTTTTAAAAATGAATCTATAATTTAAAATCTTCCCTCAAAATATCTAGGCCCAAGGGCACGTGGGTGGCTCAGTCTGTTAAGCGTCTGACTCTTGGTTTCAGTTCAGGTCATGAACTCAGGGTGGTGAGATTGAGCCCGTGAGGAGCTCCACACTCAGCTCAGAGCCAGAATGAGTTTCTTTCCCCCTCCCTCTCTGTCCCTCACTGTTCCTCCCCCTGCTCTCTCTTTCTTTTTTTCTCTCTCTCTAAAATAAACACATAAATTAAATCTTTTTTTTTTTAATCTAGGCCCAGAAGTCTTCACCAATGAATTCATTCAAACATTTAAAAAGAAATAACAAAATTCATAATAAAAATACCTCAAAGAAAGGAGACATCCAAATGGCCAACCGATATGAAAAAGTGCTCAACATCACTCGGCATCAGGGAAATCCAAATCAAAACCTCAGTGAGATACCACCTCACACCAGTCAGAATGGCTAAAATTAACAAGTCAGGAAACGACAGATGTTGGCGGGGATGCGGAGAAAGGGGAACCCTCCTACACTGTTGGTGGGAACGCAGGCTGGTGCAGCCACTCTGGAAAACAGTATGGAAGTTCCTCAAGACGTTAAAAATAGAGCTACCCTATGACCCAGCAATTACACTACTGGTTATTTACCCCAAAGATACAGATGTAGTGAAAAGAAGGAGCACATGCACCCCAATGTTCATAGCAGCAATGTCCACAATAGCCAAACTATGGAAAGTGCCCAGATGTCCATCGGCAGAAGAACGGATAAAGAAGATGTGGTATATATATTCAGTGGAATATTATGCAGCCATCAAAAGGAATGAGATCTTGCCATTTGCAATGACGTGGATAGAACTGGAGGGTATTATGCTGATCAAAATAAGTCAATCAGAGAAAGACATGTATCATATGACCTCACTGATATGAGGAATTCTTAATTGCAGGAAACAAACTGAGGGCTGCTGGAGTGGTGGGGGGTGGGAGGGATGGGGTGCCTGGGTGATTGACATTGGGGAGGGTATGTGCTATGGTGAGTGCTGTGAATTGTGTAAGACTGATGAATCACAGACCTGTACCCCTGAAACAAATAATACATTATATGTTAATAATTTTAAAAAAATACCTCAGAGATTAAAAAAGGAAAGGACACTCTACTCATTTTATGAGGCCACCATAACATTAATAACAAAACATAACAAGGATATTTCAAAAAAGAAAAACTAAAGATGTGTCTTCCATTGTGCTATTGTAAAGCAGATTTACATCTAATGTCCTCTAAACGTGCTTCTACAGTAATGTTGCCTCATCATAAGTCTTATTTTTCTGGGGAACATGTCTTTTAGTTCCCTTGACAAGGCAGGAGTCAAACATTTTGAGAGTTACTCATTTAAGTCTCTCATTCTCCAACTATAACTAAATAAATGGAAGTCCCTTGGATTGCTGTATTTCGAAGGATTCTGAGGCTCTCTCTCCAGCAAGAAAGGGTACCACGATTAGTAAGCATATCACTATACTTTTGGTTGCAAGTAACAGAAAACTTGCAAGTAACAGAAAACTAGCTTAGTCAATGTATCAATATGAAAAATTGTTTCATATTAACAAAAAGTGCTGACTTCAAGTGAAACTAATCCAGCAACAGCTGCGCAATGTGCCAATCTTTTCCTGTCTAAATTCTGCCTTAATCTTAATCTTGATCCTGGCTCTTCTTGTGATTCCAAGATGGCTGCTGGAGGTCCTGGGATGCCATGCTTCCTCATTCATATTCATCAGGTTAAAACTGCATCATCTTTATCCCAGCATTTCTATCTGTGGTCCTGAGATCCACTACGCTTGAACTAGTATGGATCACATCCTCACTCTGAACCAATGGGATATAATAAAGAACGCTTTAACATAGGTCACATACTACACACCTGGAGCAATATGTTGGATTAGCTATCCCAGAATCACAGGTGGGGCTGTTAAAATGGAGGTGTTTGGGGTGGATCCTAAAGAGACAACCTACAAATGTCTTCTAAGATTAGCAATGAGTCCAGAGGCATAGAACAGAGAGTGGCAATAATATACTAGATATTTTTCTTCCCTACTCCAAATGTTTCACCTCAGATCCTGATGTGAGGGAAAGGAGAAGGTGAGCAAGGACTGAGGAGAAACCACTGTCCCCAGGGGGAATGGAGCAAGGGGGAAAATTACCTCATGCTTCAAAGACATTTTGTTGGAAAGTCTGAGAGCTGGTCCATCTCTTAACTACCACAGGTAACCAGAACTAAATCACCATATCCCAAGGATTTCTCTCCCCCTAGTGATGGGAACCTGCTAAGTCCCACTCCACCCCCAAAAGCAGGAGATAGCAGACATTTTGTCTGTATGGCAGAAACAAAGAGCAAAGGCCTTTCAGACAATAAGCAACCTGGCCCACCCTGGAAGAGCTACAGTGTCTGGGCACCCAACAGGAAGCCTGGCGGAGCATGCTAACGTTGCTCTCCAGGGAACAGCAAAGAAGGAAGACATGGACTGAGAGAAATACAAAGAGATGGAGAAGGGGCATGCAGGCAAGACAGAACCGAGGCATGATGGGTTCTTTAGACAGAAGAATACCTCCAGGGGCAAGGAATTGGTGGAGCATTTCATCTGACCACAAGACAGACATCACTTTCATTTCTTCTTCTTCCAGGTTCATGACCCCTGGAAAGACTTCTTAGAGACCACAGAAACCTACAGGCAGAGATTTCAGTATTTAGCACTTTCTTTTCTTCCCCTAATTCTAAGGCAGACCCATTCACCCAGAACAAATTGCAAATAGGGAATCCCACTGCATACCCAAGAAATGCATCCAAATAGAATAGGACATTGCTGAGCATTCAGTCTTGTGCTCCATGATAGGGTCGGGGGAGGAAATGCTCATCTGTGACAAAGACTCACTAATGTCCTGCAGTCTATCTTCCATTTGCCCTCCCTTCTTCCTCCCAGCCCCCAACTCTCTCCCCATCCACTCTCTACCCTCTCCACCCTCTCCACCCTGTCTCGTGTCCTGGGAGGCTGACTTGTACAGATGGCATCAAGAGGCTTTTCTGGCTCCTGGTTAAGTCTAACCAATGGAAACACAAGCATGGAATGGGAGGGAGGTGGGGAGACACAGGGTCAGTATGCTTGTGGAGCCCTGCAGAGTGCTGATTGTTTCCTGAGAAGGACGCCCTGTACTCAGATCGTGCAGCCTTTGCCACACAATTCTTTCTCTGGGTTCCAGGAACCCATCCTCTCTTCATCTCTGCAGACCTCTGCCCATTCCCTGCAGCCTCCATCCCTTCCCCTGAGGAAGTGGTTTTTCATACCTTGCCTTCTGCTTTCAAAAGAGCTCATTGATTCAACTCTCTTCAAATACCTGCCTTCCCCTCATGTTCTGCTCTTGAGTTTCTGACTCTCCTGGAAATAAACTCTCCAGAAAGAACAGTGGTAGCCTGGAGGCCAGGACCAGGCTGCAATCAAAGAGCAAGGTCATGACAGTAAGGACATGTCCCCAATTGTCACTCCAGGATATTCCAAATTGGAAAATAAAAAGGAACACTGGTATCCATCTTTGTTGGACATGGAAAACCAGGACTGAAAGTCTTTTTTATTTCAATGCAGTATCTGTACAATAAACATTTGCATTTCAGAAGCATTTTTCCAAAATATTTGAGAAATAACCTTCCTCCCCAACAAGTATTTGCAACTGTTAATGAAATTTTATTTTCTTGGTTTTTTTTTTTTTCCTTTGTTTTTATTTTTTAAGTCATTAAAAAAAATCATCCCCTGCTTGGCTATCTTCTTAAGGCTCATCTCCTCAGCAGGAATGTCCAAGAGGAAAGAAAATGCTTGCCACCAGTCCTGTGGGCAGTGTGGCTTTGACCTAGATGTCTGAGAGGGCTCAGATAACATGGTCCAACTCTATCTGTATTACTTTCTCACTGAAATGCTGATTTCCAACCCCTTCTGAACATACCTGCTTTAGCTCCCTAAACTGGCATCTCCAACAGGAAACAAAAAGAAAATGTGTGAAACAAATGACTATCAGCTGTTTGGTCCAATCTAAATTGACCATACACCTCAACTGAAGTGGGAAAAATGCTCAATTTTGGAGTCAGAAGACCTGGATTCAAATTCTGACCCACGTACTTAGTAGCTGTAACACTTAAATTCTCAGATGCTCGTATTAGTCATCTGCAAAGTGAGTATAATAAAATGTTCTCATCTGCACAGTGTTGTTGTGAAATGTAAATAAGGTAATTGACATACATGCGTATAAAAATCTAATATGCCTGGCAAATTTATGTTTTTAAAATAACCTCTGATGGGGCGCCTGGGTGGCTCAGTCGGTTAAGCAGCTGCCTTCGGCTCAGGTCATGATCCTGGGGTCCTGGGATCGAGCCCCGCACCCGGCTCCCTGCTCAGCGGAGAGCCTGCTTCTCCCTCTCCCTCTGCCTGCCACTCTGCCTACTTGTGCTCTCTATCTATCTGTCAAATAAATAAATAAAATCTTTAAAAAAAAATAAAATAAAATAAAATAACCTCTGATGATGGCTACCAGAGGGGAGGTGTGGGGGGATGAGAGAAATAGATGAAGGGGATGAAGAGTACACTTATGATGAGCTCTGAGTAATGTATAGAACTGTTGAATCACTATATTGTACACCTGAAACTAATATAACACTGCATGTTAAGTATATTGGAATTAAAAGTAAAGAAATACACAGATTTTCAATCAAAGTATAAAATTCTATAAAAACTATAAAAGAAGACACAAGTAAATGAAAACCCAAGTTATTGGTAAATAATAAAACTCGGTATTATAAAAAAATAATCTCTGAAGAAATATTGGAATCTAAGTAATTTTATCCAAAGATTATTCATCAAAATATTAATTAAGGGCTTTGCAGTGATTCAGAAGATGTATATAACATAGAGTCTGCCTCTAGAGTTTGCAACATAATTAGGGAGGCAAATTGAACACACCTTTAAAATTATTAAAGAGTACTAGCAGGTATATTCTGAGTGCTAAGTTGTATCATTAAAAAATATTAAGGGGCAGCTGGGTGGCGCAGTCCGTTAAGCGTCAAACTCTTGGTTTCAGCTTAGGTCATGATCTCAGGGTCGAAGGATCAAGCCCCACGTCAGGCTCTGGGCTTAGCACAGAGTCTGCTTAAGATTCTCTCTTCTTCTCCCTCTGCCCTTCCCTCTTGTGCTCTCTCTCTCAAATAAATAAATAAATCTTAAAAAAAATTAAGTCCTTCATGATTAGGGTTCAGAGAAGAAAAAGAGTAATGTGGATTCACTGGTATTATCAGAGAAGTCTTCACGGAGGAATTTTGAGTGTAATAAAGTAGAAGTTAACATTTATTGAGTACTTCCTATGTTCCAGGATAATTTTAGGCTCTCTTTACATATTAACTTGCCTAAGCCTCATAACAACCCCCTGAGATAGTGAGAACAATTTTTCCCATTTACAGAGGAGAAAACTAGGATTCACAGAGTTTAAGCAACTTGTTCAGTGTATACAATTAAATAAGCAGAAGAGCTAACATTCAAACCTGGGCAGCCTGACCCCAGAGCCCTGGCTTTGAACTTCTCTGGGCTACTTGTATCCACATGAGGGCACCTGCTAACTAACCAGGCACAACTCCTCTGCATATACCACTGCATCATTTGCTATCTGGCCACTTTCTATCAGTAACTAAGTGAGAATTCGAAGATGGTCTACTCCAGGTCCTCGGCTGAGTTGCTAGGTCATCTTGGGAAAGCCGATATTTGCTGCCACAGCTTCCTTAATGGATAAGGCTGAAAGAATGAAACTTTCACAAAAGTACCTCAACACCTTACAGGCTATTCAGAATTTTTTAAATGTGAAAATAAAAAGGAAAGCCTATTGAAAAATATGAAACACCCAGGGGTGCCTGAGTGGCTCAGTCAGTTAAGTGTCTGACTGTTGATTTTGGCTCAGGTCATGATCTCAGGATTGTGAGATCAAGCCCTGTGTTGAGCTCCACGCCGGGCATAGAGCCTGGTTAAGATGCTCTCTCTCCCTCTGGCCCTCCCCTCTCCCTTTCTAAAAAAAAGAAAGAAAAAAAAAAGACCTAAATGATGAAATTATCATCATTTTTATTTATTCTTTTTATTATTGTTCTAACCAAACCCATGGCCAGAAGGCATATATGTAACCACAATGTAGGATGATGAAGGGGAAGCGGGCAGAAGCATGTGACCGGATCAGCATAACCTGCCAACCTCCACTGGATGAGCCATGGTGACAACATGTCCCGCAGGAGACAGGATGGCAGGTATGCCGGCTGCACACATGCAGAAGAAAGAGAGAAATTACTTTAGGAACAAATCTTGTTTCTGCTTGTGTTTTGCATGTAGTATTCTGCACTACAGTATGTCTCATTTTTAAATTTCTCTGAATATACATTCCTTTGATATGTCCAAGCAAGACGCAGGGCTCTTACATAAAGGAAGAAATAGGAATACAGACAGAGTATGGAGATGAATTTCTTTCTTCTTCTAAATATATGCTTTCATCCTGGCAGCAGATAGAAGCGCTGAAGGAGCATCGAGCACAATTTTTAAAAGGCACTTCCACTGATTCAGTCAATACTAACTTCATGATGAAGCCTGAGCAAACTTAGATGAATGAGCTCACAGTTACGTGACAGAAATCAATCAGACTCTACTTCTGCCAAATTCACAAGATGATAATGCCACCAACTAGGAGGAAGCCAGGACTGGCCCTCGCACCAAGGGTGGGATCCTTAAAATAGATAACATGAAAGGAATTGGTGCAGGAAGGATTGTACGCATTTGATAACCAGAAAAGGCCAAGGGGATAGAATTCGTATCTCCTAGTGTTTTCCATGTCTGATGAATTAAAGGGAAATTTTACTTGGCTAAAAAGAATGCAGGATAGAACCACAAATGTGACAGAAACATTGACAAATGTTTATACAATCATTATTTCATTCACCCATAAATCATTCAATGATTGTCGAATAACTGACTACATGCCAAGTGCTCAAAGCCTGGGCTGGGTGCTGTGGATACAAAGATAAAGGAAGCATAGCCCCCTAATAAAAGTTCATGATCTACTGGCAGAAACATATATGCACAGATAAATATAATGTGATGAGCTTATGTTTAATTATAGAGATGGCCACCAGGTCCTATGGGGCATCTAGGGGACAGGGGGCTGGAGGAACACTTCCTGGAGAAATGACACTTCAGCTGGGTCTTCAAGTGCCAGCAGCAGTTGTCCAGGTGAGGGGCAGGAAGATTTCCCACGAAGAAGACCTACTTGAGCAAACAACTGAAAATGAGCTAGAGAATAGTTTACGTATTCTCCTCAGGCAACTTCAGACAGCTCCTCTTTTCTACGATGTGAAATGCAAGGTAGGAAACAGGGAAGAAGAATGTGGAGAGGCAGGTGGCGATCAGAGCAGAGCCAGCTTTCTCAGGACAAGGAGCTTATGGTCTACCCCACTGGCTGGTGGTTCTCAAACATTAGCATGCTTCAGAATTCCCTAACGGGTTTTAAAATAAAATAAACACGGGCTGCTGGGCTTCACCACCAAAGGTTCCAATTCAGTAGGTTTCGGCTAGGGCCTGGGAGTTTGCATTTCTAACAGGTTCCCGTGTGATGCAGCACTCCTGCTCTGAAACCACACACCCTAGGCAATCAAAAGGACACACGGGATTTCAAGCCGGACAGTGGTAAGGTGAGCTGTTCCCTTCGAGCCTCAGGCTCCTGGCACAGGCTGGAGGAAGGAGTCCCGCTGTTGAATAACAGAGACTAGAGATTACTCTTCCATCTCGGATTCCTAGTCCCTTTGGATGAGATAGTAAGAGATGTCCCATCATCTCCTTCAGAAAGTAGAATTCGTACCTTGAAAGAAGAATGAAAAGCCAGGGCTTTGGAATTAGAAAGTAAAGAGTGTATGGTAAGTAACAATGGACACCAGGGTGCGGGTTTAGTGGAAGTGGGGCTGACAGACACAACAACCTGGCATCCAGCTTATTAAGCCCCACACCTGCAAAACCCCTGGATATTTACTAGCTGCTTTTTCCCAAGCTGAGTTCATCAGAGACCCTCCTGGAATCTAAAGATCAATGATAGAGATCAACGATAGAGATGCAATGACAGAGCCTGAAAGAAGCAGAAGAAAAGTCATCAGAGCAAAAATCCTGCTACTGGGGGGCCCCCCAGAATCCAGAGGCACCCTGGACCTACCTTTCCCTGGGTCATTCAGAACATCTTCAGTTTGTGAATGACCCAGTATCACTAGAGAAGTGCTTCTCCCACCATCTGTGGAGAAGAAGCTGTTGGCTTGTTTGTAATTCCCAATCTACCACACACCAGTGGTTTTGTAACATATGATAAAAATGGATTACTGTAACTCCGGTCCAATCATAAGAAAAACATGAGACAAATTTCACTTGGGAGATGTTCTACAAAACACCCCAACTGTACCCCCCTCAAAACCCCCAAGGTCATCAAAAACAAGGAAAAGCTGAGAAACTAACACAGCTAAGAGGAGCCTAAGGAGACACAATAATTAACTGCAATGTGCTAGCCTAGATGACATTCTGGAACAGAAAAAGAACATTAAGAAAAACTATAGAAACCTGATTAATGCATGGGCTTTAGTTAATAATAATGTATCAAGATTGGTTCACTTCTTGTAACAAATGTACAATAGTAATATAAGATGTTAGGAATAGAGGAAACTGGGTAGGGTATATGAGAACTCTTTGAACCACCTTTATGATTTTTTTAAAGATTTATTTATTTATTTTAGAAAGAGAAAGAGAGCTGGTGGAGGGGCAGAAGGAAAGAATCTTCAAGCAGACTCTGCACTGAGCATGGAGCCTGATAGGAGGCTCAATCTCATGACCCGTGAGATCATGACCTGAGCCAAAATCAAGAGTTGGACACTCAACCAAGCCACCCACGCACCCCTTTATGATTTTTCTATAAATCTAAAAGTGTTCCAAAAAATAAAGTTTATCTTTAAAAACAATTTATTTAGAAAAAATAAAATGAATTAAAAAGTTGAACAAAACAAGTTCAGATTTTATTATTATATTCAGCAGACATAAAATTACAGTTCAATAAATATAAGAACAAATACTATCTAGAAAAAAAGAATGGCAAAAATTGTCCACTTTATTTACTGTAAAGTATGAGTGTAGGTGAATAATGAGTCACCAATACGTTCACAGCTTCTTTTCATTCTTCTCATTGAATTGTAACTAAACAAAGAGTTATACGTGCAAGAGGGAGTCTCCATATTAAATGCTTAAATGGACACTTTGAAGGAACACCATATTTATCAATATCAAAGTTCTTAACCTGACAAATGAGCATGCTTTGTGCCTGTTAACGTAGCTAATCTAGTTCGGATGGATTACAGTGCTTCTCACTGGTAATAATATATATCTAAATTGTTCCTGCATCTTGTTTTAGTAACAATGACAGTACAAAAACCAGTCTCACAAAGAAATGGAAAGATATTCCATGCTCATGAATTGGAAGAATTAATATTGCCAAAATGTCCACATTACCCAAAACAACATATAGATTCAATGCAGCCCCTATCAAAATACCAACAGCATTTTTCACAAAACTAGAACAAATAAAACTAAAATTTTTATGGAACTACAAAAGACCCCGAATAACCAAAGCAATCCTGAGAAAGAAGAAAACTGGAGATATCACAATTTCAGATGTCAAGATTTACTACAAATCTAGTAATGAAATGAAAACAGTATGATATTGGCACAAAAATAGACACATAGATCCCCGGACAGGATAGAGACCACAGAAATAAACCCACATTTATATAGTCAATTAATCTATGACAAAGGAGGAAAGAATGTACAATGGGAAAAAGTCTTTTCCATAAATGGTGTTAGAAGGAAACTGGACTACTTTCTCACACCATACACAAAAACAAATTCAAAATGGATTAAAGACCTAAAACCATAAAAATCCTAGAAGACAACACAGGCAATAATTTCTCTGACATCAGCCATAGCAACATTTTTTTAGATATGCATCCTAAAACAAGGGAAACAAAAGCAAAAATAAACTATTGGGAGTACATCAGAATAAAAATATTTTGCAGAGCAAACAAAACCATCAACAAAACAAAAAGACAGCCTACTGAATGGGAGAAGATATTTGCAAATGACATATCTGATGAGCAGTTAATATCCAAAATATACAAAGAACTCATACAACTCAACACCAGAAAAACAAGCAATCTGATTAAAACATGGGCAGAGGACCTGAATAGACATTTTTCCAAAGAAGACATACAGATGGCCAACAGACACATGAAAAGATGCTCAACATCACTCATCGTCAGGGATAATGCAAACCAAAACCACAATGAGATATCACCTCACTCCTGTTAGAATAGCTAAAATCAAGAAGACAAGAAACAACAAGTGTTGGCAAAGATGTGGAGAAAAAGGAACCCTCATGCGTGGTTGGTGGGAATGCAAATTGATACAGCTACTGTGAAAAATAGTGTGGACATTCCTCAAAAAATTAAAAATAGAAATACCATATGATTCAATAATTCCACTATTGGGTATTTACTCAGGGAAAATGAAAACACTAACCAGCTTTATTTCCAATAGCGAAGACATGGAAGTAATCTAACTGTCCATCAATAGATGAATATAAGGATAAGGAAAATGAATGTAAACACAATGGACTATTACACAGCCATTAAAAAGGATGAGATCATGCCATATGAGACAACATGGATGGCCCTAGAGGGTATTATGATAAGTGAAATAAGTCAGACTGAGAAAGACAAATGACACATGATTCCACTCATAAGTAGAGTCTTTAAAAAATGAATAAACAAAAAGCAAAATCAGAACTGTAAATACAGAGAACAAACTGATGGTTGCCAGAGGGAAGGGGGGCAAAGGACTGGGCAAAATGGGTGAAGGGGAGAGGGAGATACAGGCTTCCAATTATGGAACGAGTAAGTCACGGGAATAAAAAGCAGAGGATAAGCAATCAGTCAATATTGTTATAATTATGTAACAGGACAGATGGTAGTTATACTCGTGGTGAACGCTGCATAACAGTACAAACTTGTCAAATCACTAAGTTGTACACCTGAAGCTAATGTAACATGGTGTGTCAACTATACTCAAATAAAAGAAAGAAAAATAAAATCTATTCAATCACTCTTTTTTTTTTTTTAAGATTTTATTCATTTGACAGAGAGAGACACAGCGAGAGAGGAAACACAAGCAGGGGGAGTGGGAGAGGGAGAAGCAGGCTTCCTGCCGAGCAGGGAGCCCGATGAGGGGCTCGATCCCAGGACCCTGGGATCATGACCTGAGCCGAAGGCAGACGCTTAACTACTGAGCCACCCAGGCGCCCCTCTATTCAATCACTCTTAAAAAAAAAAAAAAAAAAAAAAAAAAAAAACATAACAGATTTTCTATTTTGCAGAAACATTGAGTTTGTTCTGAAGATCAAGCATTCTCAACTTTTCTTCTCTACAAACATTGGGCCTCAATACTCAATGAAAGTCATTTATAATTCATTTTCTATATTATCATATGGTAAAGAGAATAATCTAAAATTTAATGCATTGCTCGTCACTTAATTTATAATTTTTATTATATCCCTTAGCGCATTGTTTATTTTGGCTGACATTTTTTTCATAGCAAGACTTTCTCAGTAAAGAAAGTAGTACATTGATTTCCTTCTGCCCAACCTCCTTGACCTGGGTAAGTACTCCAGACAGTTTCCTTTTCACTGCAACTATGACATCAGAGTGTATTTCCACACTGAACTAACTCTGAAACATACTGGTTAATGTGACCCTTCACAGTTTTATGCAGTTTGATTTTAAGTGTTGATAATGAGGCTGAAAAAAAGTAATTTTTGAACTGCCATGATGTTCAAATTACACATATGTGAAAAGAATTGCAAGGTTAGCAATATCTGTGCATAAGTCAAGTTGCAATAAAAGCTACATTGGTAGTACACCTCTGAAATTGAATCCAGCCATATATTTAAAAAGCTTAATACATCACGACCAATTGCAGTTTATCCCTGGAAATCAAAGTTGGTTTAACATTCTAAAAGCACAGTATAAACAAACTAAGGAAAATAGTATTATTATCTTTTTTTTTAAGATTTTATTTATTCATTTGAGACACAGAGATAGAGAGAGAGAGCATGAGCAGGGAGAGAGGCAGAGGGAGAGGGAGAGGCAGACTCACCGCTAAGCCAGGAGCCTGATGCGGGGCTCGATCCCAGGACCCTGGGATCATGACCCGGGCCGAAGGCAGACGCTTAACCGTCTGAGCCACCCAGGTGCCCCAATAGTATTATTATCTTGATAGATGAAGAAAAAGCATTTGATAAATTCCAACATTAATTCCATTACTTCCTGATAAATACTCCTAGCAAACTAAAAGTAGACGGAAAATTCCACAACTTGCTAACGGGCATCTACCAAAAAAAAAAAAAAAAACCTGACAGCTAGCGTCATGTTTATTGATGAAAGACTGGATGCTTTCTTCCTGCTGTGAGCTGAATTGTGTCCTTCAATATTTGTATGTCAAAGTCCTAACCCATCATACCTCAGAATGTGACTATATTTGGAGACAGGGCCTTTAAAAGGTAATCAAGGTAAAATGAAATCATATGAGTGGGACCTAATCCAATATGACTGATGTCCTTATTTAAAAAAAAAAAGATAATTGGGACACAAGCATACACAGGCACAGAGGAAAGACCATCTGCAAGACAGGGCGAGAGGTGTCAGAAGAAATCATACCTGCCAGTACCTTGATCCTAGATTTCTAACCTCCAGAACTGCATTTCTGTTCTAAGTCCTCAGTCTATGGTGTTTTGTTATAGCTGTCCTGGAAAACTAATACAATGCCTACAACCAGGGAAAAGGCAAGTGTGCCTTCTCTCTTTCCTTCTCTTCAATATCATCCTGGAGGTGATAGCCAATTAAAGAAAAAGAAATAAAAGCTCAGAATGGGAAGAAAAAGTTAAAACTATCTTCATCTGTGGACAAGATCGTCTATGTAGAAAATTGTGTGAAATTTACAAAAAAAAAGATACCAGAATTATTTTTAGCGAGGTTGCCATTTACAAAATCAACATAGAAAATTCCGCTGTGTTTCTATACACTAGCAACAAAAAAGGTGGAAACTGACATTTCAAAGCCTGGGCAGCCTCTAAGTACCATTCATAGAACTTTAGCAATTAGCCAAGCTAAGAGAAAAAGCAACATTGACCTCCTTTCTCAGCCTCTTTGTAGACAATTCCATTTGTCATCAGACTTGGTCTTTGGGTTACTATGTCTTCCCTGTGCAATACCTGAGGGGTTAAAATAGTGGGTTAAAACATGCTTTCTGATTTCCTGTGGGAACTTTTTCTTCTATTGTCTTAAAAAGAATCTCACAATTAAAGAAATTGGGGTACTTCACAGAAACTCTTTGTTTTTTGTAAAAACCTCTATGTTGACCCTGCAAAGATCATAAAGCGTCTTCACACCTAGTATCACACTTGATTTTCACAACAGCTGCATGGGATAGGCTGTGAGGAAGTCACTGTGCCCATTTAATAGATGAGGAACATGGGAGCTCTCTTGACTCACAGAACTGGAAAATTCAAAGGATGCATCTGACAGCTGAATCCAAGATTTCAAATTATATCTCTTGGACATCCAATATCCATCTCAGAGAAGTTAAATGTTTTGCCCTGGTAAAACCAGGACCTGAACAGTAGTCTCCAAACTCCACATCTCATGCTTTCCCATAGTTTCTTCTGTTGAAAAAAGAGAGGGCAGAAATTCCCTGCCCAGGACTAATTATCCCCTGATCTTTATTCCCATACTCATATTACGGTTCATGTCACATTGCATTATAGCTATTTATTAATGTATTTGTCTTCTTTGCTCATGAAGGCAGACACTGTTTCATTCACCACTCAATAGATGTCTTTTAAATTGAATTATCATCAAAAATAATTTATTAATGGCTTGCCTCAAAACATACTCTCTCTAACCACACCCACATACACACACATACACACACACACACAAACAAGAAAATATACTTTGGGGGGGCTTTGAAGAGAAGGCCACAAAATTAGCTGTTGCCTTTTCATGGATTATAACTTAAGACAGACAATATAGAGACGCATGGATGGGCACAGTGAAATCTGATAGGATAGACATGAAAAAGACATGGTCAATGAATTAATAAGAGGGTGAGTGAACCAGGATTTTGGCTACCAGTCATTGAAGAAAAAACCCCAGCACAAAAAAATTATATTGGCTTATAATCCTGGAAAATCCAAGAAATCTGACTAGAGTCATTAGCTGAATTCAGGGTTTCAAATTATATCATTTGGATGTCCAACGCCTATCCCAAACCTGATATGTCAAAACCTGAACCCCTAATCTTCCTCCAAAATCCACTCCTCCTGTATCTTCTGCATCTCAGGAAATGGCACCCTTCAGTGGCTCCAGCCTTTAGTCATCAGGCAAAAATCCCTAAAAGGGTCAAAAAATGCTGACCCTTCTCTTTCTCTGACCCCTCACATTCACTCTTTTGCCTTATTGTGGCTCCACCATGAAAATACATCCTGAATACAACCTTCTTGCTATCCGTCCTAAACCAAATCATCATCCTCCCTCATCTAAAGAATTATAAAATAGCCCTTGCCTTCCTAGGACCAATTTTCAACACCCAGAGTGATGCTATAAAGTAAATCATATCATGTTGCACCTCTTCTCAAAACCCTTCGGGGCCTTCTTATCTCACTCCACAAAAAAGCCAAAATCCTTACAATGGCCTACAAGACCCTACACAATCCGTCCCCTCACCTCTCTGACCTCACCTCCACTGTCCACTCACTCACTCTGCTCCAGCCACACTGGCCTCCCTGCCCTTCTTCAAACACACAGGGTATGCACTCACCTCAAGGCCTTTCCATTCGCTCGTCTCTTTGCCCAGATGCACTTCCTCCAAATAGCCCCAGAGCTCACACCTCAGAGCCTCCAGATCTTTATACAAATGTCATTTTCTCAGAGAGGCCTTTCCAAGGTACCCTTTCAAAATTGCAACAGTCCCTACCACCACCTCCCAATGTTCCCTATTGTCTCTCCTCATTTTTTTATCTCCACAGCGTTTATCAAAATACTATACAATTTACCAAAGTATTTTTGTTTAATGTCTGTCTCTTCCTACTAGAATGTAAATTCCTTCCACTGGAGGACAGCAGAGTGTTCTGCGCGGAAATGGTAGACAGTTGCTCCTTTCCCTTTCATCTGCATTGAACTCTGTCATCTGAGCCCTAGTTCTCAAAAAGTTCCTTTGGGCTTTTTCCAGTGTCCCCCTTTCCACTTAGGGTTGGACCTTGCCCTGGAGCCAGGCTGCAGAGCACGATATGATAGTGTCCCCTCCTGGGAAGGCTGAAGACATCTTTCTATGGACCACCAGGTGTCCACAGCCAAATGTCTTTCCCCTTCCTCCTGTCAAAATGCAGAAATTCTCAGGCATATCATCTCAGCCAAAGGTACATGTGTGTCAACATGGGCCAGGATGTGGTGGGGGGGGGGGGCACCAGAAGGAAATGTCAGCCAACCCCCTGGCCTAGTGTCAGCTCAGGCTCAGTTTGGAATGGCCCATCCAGCTGTGAAAAGGACGGCTGGTTGACCAGTGATATCCATTTTGCTTTCTTTAATAACAGAACTCCTGAGTTTTATTTATTTATTTTTTTCAGAACTCCTGAGTTTTAGCTGGCAGTCAGTGTGGTTTTGTGAATAAACTCTGGCCAACAGCAGGTGAGTAGAAGTGATATGTGCCACCTACAGGTCATGTCCCAAAAATGAAATGTGTCTCTCTTTTCCTGACTCCATCGTTCTCCCCTCTGGTTAGGGAAATGACCAGAATGAATCATCTGCTTGGGACTCAGAGGTGGAAGTTCTATACAGAGGACACCTCTGCTTCGCTACAAGTCCTAGACCACTTCCCTCTGAGCTGTCATTGGAGGAAGAGATAAACTTCTATCTCACCTGAGGCATCCTACCTTGGGTTTTCTTTGTTACAGCAGCCTGGCCCAAACATTAACTAACACGAGGATCACACTCAGAATGTCTTTCTTGCCATCAAGTATTTCCGGATCAAAGGAGAATAGTTGAGAGTCATAGGAAGGGAGTAGAAGGGAAGTTAAAGACTCTACGTTCCAGATCCAATTCTGCACAGAATGCTGGGGCTTCTGATATCATAAAATGTTAGAGTTGCTGCAAGTATAAAGTAATCTCAAGAAAAATTGCTTATATGCTATCACAAGATTTATATACAGGTGACCCTTGAACAGCATGGGTTTGAGTTGCCTGGATCCATTTACATGTAGACTTTTTACAGTACAGTACTGTAAGCGCATTTCCCCTTCCTTGTGATTTTTTTTTCCAATTTGTTTTATTCCCACAAGACAGACAGGCTTGGGGAGGAGCCTAGCCACCATCTGGGCAAAGGGACCTTCCTCCAGCAGGAGGTGCAACCCACCCCGCACATGCAGGTCCACAAGCTGAGTATTGCTTATGTCTGTTTTGCGTCATTGCTCGGCCTTGTGGGTGATGAGACGCATGAAGTCCCACCCGTTAGCCCAGCGACTTGTCCAGGTTAACCATGCACCCCTCCCTGTCCTTGGCTGAGAACTCATGCATGCAGTGAGCAAGGGCCAGTTGTGGCCCAGGGCCCTGTACAGCAGCCCTGCCTCCCTTCCTTATGATTTAATAACCTTTTTTCCTCTAGCTTACTTTATTGTAAGAACACAGTATATAATACAAATAACATACAAAATATGAGTTATTTGGCTATGTTATCGATAAGACTACTGGTCAACAGCAGGTTATTAAATTTGGGGCAAGTCAGAAGTTACACATGGATTTTCGGTTGCACAAGAAATCAGTATCCTTAACCCCTGCGTTGTTCAAGTGTTAACTATATATGCAAGGTTTATAAGCATAGACTATTTGGGGAGGAATACCAATGAAATTAACATGTGTTTTCCTGGCTCTGGAGATAAGAACTAGCAGGCCAGGTGGAGTGTTGGAGGTTAAAGACTTGTATCTGGTGCCTTTTGAAAGTTCCCATTTGGAACTCTTCAAAAATAGTCATATTTAAACCTACAAAAGGTGAACCAATCCAAAACAAATTGCTAAAGGTAGCTAGAATTTCATGTATTAACCTTTCACCACTTCAAATGAATGAATTTCACCATCTTTGGGTGACAGAGCCCACAGTGGTGCAATGAGGACAAAAATGCAGTATTTGATAAGGCTACTGTTAAAAATAGATGTGAAAGCAAAGTTGCTTTTGGATATACAAGTCCATAGCTTTCAAATAAGATGCAAGAAAAATCAGAGCTTTCCCCACTGTATTTTGTTTGTTGCAGAGGAAGCAGGAATTGGCAGCAGTCTAGCATCCTTGAATCTCCCACCCTCCCCCCAACACACATGCACATCATCATTTTGTAAAGGTCATTCCACAATGAAGGGGTTGCCAAGTCAGGGTGGAGACAGCCCAGCCACGGCCCTCATTACACTGATCCATGCTGCCTTCCATCCCTTATCAGCACCGAAGTCAATATTTCATCTGGGAGCTAAAATTAAGTCATCACCCTTCCTGCGAGCAAAACTACTCCTGAAATAAAACTTTTACAACATTAGGTTGGAGGAAGATCACTTAGCATTTGAAAACACTTCCCCTGTGACCTTGAGCTTTTATCACTTGGGAGCCAAAATAAAATCTCTGAGGCAAGATTTATGAATAAATAATTAACCATGAAAATAAAATCAGCACTGAAAAAGAAGTGGGTCCTTTCCATTTACAATGAAAGTTTCTTTTGTGAGTTGAAAATAGAGCTACCATATGATCCAGCAATTGCACTACTGGGTATTTACCCCAAAGATACAAAAGTAGGGATCTGAAAGGGTACGTTCACCCCAATGTTTATAGCAGCAATGTCCACAATAGCCAAACTGTGGAAAGAGCCAAGATGTCCATCGACAGATGAATGGATAAAGAAGATGTGGTATATATACACAATGGAATATTATGCAGCCATCAAAAGGAATGAGATCTTGCCATTTGCAACAAGGTGGATGGAACTGGAGGGTATTATGTTGAGCGAAATAAGTCAAAAAGAGAAAGACATGTATCATATGACCTCACTGATATGAGGAATTCTTAATCGCAGGAAACAAACTGAGGGTTGCTGGAGTGGGGGGTGGGGTGGAAGGGATGGGGTGACTGGGTGATAGACACTGGGGAGGGTATGTGCTCTGGTAAGCACTGTGAATTGTGCAAGACTGTTGAATCTCAGATCTCTACCTCTGAAACAAATAATGCAAGAAAAAAAAAGAAGAAGAAGAAGGGGAAGAATGAAGCAGGGGAAATCGGAGGGGTAGACGAACCATGAGAGACGATGGACTCTGAAAAACAAACAGGGTTCTAGAGGGGAGGGGGGTGGGAGGATGGGTTAGCCTGGTAATGGGTATTGAGGAGGGCACATTCTGCATGGAGCACTGGGTGTTATGCACAAACAATGAATCATGGAACACTACATCTAAAACTAATGATGTAATGTATGGGGATTAACATAAGAATAAAAAAAAAAAGTTTCTTTTGTGGCTATCACACTCTCTTTTGTGCACACAGCATTTTTTTTTTTAAAGATTTTATTTATTTATTTGAGAGAGAGAGAGCACACGAGAGGGGGGAGGGTCAGAGGGAGAAGCAGACTCCCCGCTGAGCAGGGAGCCCAATGCGGGACTCGATCCCGGGACTCCAGGATCATGACCTGAGCCGAAGGCAGTCGCTTAACCAACTGAGCCACCCAGGCGCCCTGCACACAGCATTTTTAAGAAAAAAAAATTCCAAGCTATATGGGCTTGATCTAACCACAAGAACTATAAAAACTTGAGGACAAGTTCTACATGGTATGCTTCTTCCATGTGTTTTCCTGGATCCTCAAAACGTGCCCAGGTCGCCCAGATGCCAAGCAGCAATGGCAAGATTCACTATTCTCCATCGTTGGTGCCTTCTCCTTCTTGGGGTTGGCTTCTGTCCACCCCACTCCACCCTTCCCAACAGGAACATGGGATGCTTTCCCAGGGGTCTACCAACCAGCCCCACTCTTCCCAGATGAGAGGGTGAGGAGGGAAGGCAGCAAGATTGAGGTCTTCAGAGAAGACCTGGGACTCTACAACCCCACCTCAGAGTAGGGTTCCATAAGAGCTGCTCACCCAAGGAGACAAAGTGATGACCTTGGAGAAAGTTTGACCCACTTTCCAGGCAACTCAGAAAAAATATCACAAGGAAAGAGAGGTCCCTCTCTCCTTTAAATGAAAACTCAGCTGTTCAGAGAGAGCTAGCCCATTGTCTTTGGCTCTGATCCTCTTGAGCTCTCTGAAGACCTGCAATGCCTTCCCCTCCCCTAATGGGCTCACCCTCTGGTGAGCTGCCCATTCTCATATTCTTTCAAGCAACTGAAACATTCCCAGTGTGATGAGAGGAACCCAAAGAGAACAGGCACAGCTACCCCAGGTGAAAGAACAGGATTATCAGACCTTCTGCAGAGTGGCCTGGAGCCAAGGGACCTCCTGAGTGCTTCCCAGGGCCCACAGTCTGTGAGGACACATAAAATAAGCTGAAAATTGACTCTCTTTATTTTTTGTTTTCACAGCTCCTATTGTTTTTCTTTAAACTGCTCTAATCTGCCTCCCTGCTGACTCATTTTAGTCAGGTATTCTCTGAAGAAAGATAACAGATTAAATTATCCTGAAGCCCAGCCAGCTGCCAAGAATCAGAAGGCCTTTCCCAGCTTCCTGCCTGTGCATCAGGCAAGTTCTCCCTCCCAAATTGGGAGTGGGGTTGGGGGGGGGGAACTGAGTCCTCCTGGAGCAGCCCAGGTCTGAGAATTTCAACATGGAAGTCTCCAGGCTGGTAGGGAGCCCTGTTCCTAGGGATGAAAACAGCAAAAACACTCTTCCCATCAAAGGAATTCAAACTGAGATTAATGCTCTTCCATCCCCCAAACTTCCCCTCAGAAGTGAGGCTCATTTTAAGAATTCCTCCAGCAGTTATGTGGTCCCTCAGGGTTTTTCTACCTTCAAGATACCAAGATTCCCATGTTTCCTGCTTTAAGCAGGGGTTCTTGGTGGGTTTGCATGACATTCCCTTACATTGGATTTCCCTTGGAGAATCTTTGGGTTGATATTAGCAAAAGCACCCTGTAAACCCTGAAGCATGATACCAATGGCAGTTTGTGTGTTTAGAAAACTGCTCACTTCTGTTCTCCTATATCCCTGATGAACTTAAACTGCTATTTATCTTATTCTTAAATCAACTTTGTTATTCTTGTCTTAAATATTTTTAAGCAGCTTTATTGAAGTATAATTGACATATAATAAACTGCAAATATTTAAATGTACAACTGGATGAATTTTAGCAAATGTAAACACCATAAGACCATCCCTCCAGTCAAGGTAAGAAACATATCCATCACCCTGAGATGTTTCCTCACGCCCTTCTGAAACCAGTTCAATAGCAAAATAACACTGTTTCTTGCCCAGCTGTGTGACTGTGAGCCTCTTCCCACATTTTCATTTCCTCACATGTTAACGGAGGGAATGGGACTGAAAGATCATCCTCCAGCCCAAGGCTTCCATGAAGCTAGTCTTAAAACCAGGCCTCAAGGATGGATTTCCTTATTGTTCTTTCATCCTATGACACAACACGGCATCATAATATTAAAATTTTTTCTAAAGAAAGTCCACTCAGCCACCTCTCTAACAGTGCCGGTTTCATGGACGAAGGACCAGTGTCGTCACACGGGTGCCCCACCCTCAGAAGGGCCATGTATTTGGAGTTTTACACTCTACAGTTACCATCTTGAAGTTCTTAATAATTTCATCTATGTGCTGTTGTGTTTTTTTTAGTAGGCTCCACACCCAGCATGGAGCCCAACATGAGGCTTATACTCATGACCCTGAGATCAAGACCTGAGCTGAGATCAAGAGTCAGATGTTTATCTGACTGAGATATCCAGGCACCCCAATAATTTCATCTTCAAATTTGTGCTTAGTAAGTGAAGTCCATGGGACCATGTAGCAGGGGGCTTGGAGCTTTGGCTCACATGTAATCCTACCTCCCACCATCTCCCCACCTTCCTGCCACTCAGCCATCTGCTCTCTGTCCCCTGGTACCTTGGCCCCTCATTCCTGATCCCGTCCCACAATCACAGCCATCTCCTACCTGGGGTGGAGACCAGGTAGCACAGGAGGAGGGTTCTACATTCTGCTGTCATTCTCTGTCCCCAGGAGGGGAAGGATCAGGGTGAGACACTCATTCTATGACATCTTGAGACAGGGCAAGACAGCACCCATCCTGCACCCAGCTGGCAACACCACCACATGTTTGATGGGCAACTGTGGGGGAGGGTCAACTCCAATCCAGGTGCCAAGCACATCCAGGCACAAGTTAGGGCAGACAGCACAAGGGAACAGAGATTGACTTCACAAACCCACCTGGCCCCACATTTTTATTTTGCACTAAGACCCTCAAAGTATGTGCTAAGACCATGTTTTATGAATATAAATTCCTTGGTGTGGTCTAGGAATCAACAGGACAGTTCTTCATCTCTGCAATGTCAAGAGGTAATACAGGAAGTGAATTTCATGGTGCTAAAAGTAATGATTAGCTGATAACCTTCTGCCTGTGGCCATCATGTCACCCAGCGGCAGAGAGAAACAGCTAGCTCAAGGAGCAGCACAAAATGGTTAACCAAGCTGGAGCTGAACTGTAGCAAATGCCAGGCTGACTTATTGTTTCAGATTGCTGGGTATGAGCATCTGAGTAGATGGCAAACCTTCCTGGTCTGATGTTAGGTTGAAGCTCTGCCCACCCTCCTGCAAATGCTTCTTCCACCACCTCACTGCTACCTCACTGCTATTTTAATAGAAAATAGCACCCCAATAGGGCTGCTATAGCCAAGTACCATAAACTGGGTGCCTTAGAATAACAGAATGTTATGGTCTCACAGGTTTGCTTTGGGAGGTTTGCTCTGGTTGCTCCTGGAGGTTAACCATAATCTTTGGTGTCTTTTGGCTTATAGACACATCACCCTGATCTCTGCTTTTGTGTTCACATGGCATTCTCCCTCTGTGTGTGTCTACATCCAAATTTCCCCTTTTATAAGGGCCCACCCTACTCCAGTATGATATCATCATAACTTAACTAATGACATCTACAAAACCCTATTTCCAAATAAAGTCACATATTCTGAGGTACTAGGGGTTAGGGCTTCAACATGAATTTTGGGGGAAAACACAATTCGACCCATAACAACAGCCATGAGTCAACTATGTGAGACCATGCTCCACCACAATTACTCCCTTGAGAGGAAGACCATTGGCCAGCCCAAAATTCACAGTATGGGTGGGTAAGTTTTGACTAGAGAGGAGAGAAATCTAAGGTCCTTGGCTCTAGAATGCAGCTGGGGTTTAGGACAGAAGGCTGGGGGGAGGAGAAGGAGAAAAATGCAGGATCATCACAGAAGAAGGGAATAAAAGACATAGAAAGAGTAGCAGAACCAAAGGCTTGGTTTTGCCACCTCCACCAAAAGCCCAGGTCCAGTCCTGGGGCTGGAGGAAGAGCTGCTTTGGTCAAAAAGTTGCCTGTTCTGGTCTCCAGCTTCACTCTCATTTTCCCAGTCTGGAAACTTAAACCAGCACACGCACGCATGTGTGC
This sequence comes from Neomonachus schauinslandi, assembly GCF_002201575.2. Lineage (NCBI taxonomy): Eukaryota > Metazoa > Chordata > Mammalia > Carnivora > Phocidae > Neomonachus > Neomonachus schauinslandi. The sequence goes on along the minus strand of NC_058408.1, from coordinate 10,156,152 downwards.
GCGCACGCGCACACACACACACGCACACACACACTACTGTCAAATAACTCATCTTTAACCCTCTTCCCTTTGTTGCAGCAAGGGCCAGTTTCTCTTCCAAAGCAAGTCCTTCCAGAAACGGGTCCTTCATCTCCAACTCTGCCCAGGCCTGAATCAGCACTTCTTAACTGTGTTAAGCAAAATTCTGCAGCATCTGCAAGCCTGGATATCAAAAGCCTGTTAAAAAAAGAAGAAAAGAAGTTGCAATTGCTTCACCTTCCTGAGAAAAGCAATCATTTTAGTGCTTCTTCAAATATATTCAAGTGTATTATAATGTACATACAAAATGGCAGATGGGTATTTAAAATCCTACTAAGATCCCCTGCCTTATCACCAGTCACCCTCAGCACCTGTAATCTCCTCTACAATCCTGCTTTCCTAGCAGCTGTGGTGTTAGCTAACAGCTTGTATAGCAGAGGAAAGGTAAATGTATGTTCTCACGAACGTGCACTTATTAATGGCCCTCAATGTTTGACAAATTAGCAGATTTTAAAAATTCATTAACACTTGTGCTCCTAATCCATGGATTTGTTCATTTAATAAATGTGAGCTTATAGTAAGGAGCTGTTAGCATTTCATAATTGTTCTTTGGGGGGATCTGGCAAGGTGATGAATTAGATGGGGTTCTACTCTTTTTTGAATCCACATGTGTTGAAATCCTCTGATACGGAAAATAATCAAGCCTTTTCCAGGGGAGGAGCCACGTGGTTTTGAATAGCCCTGGCACACAAGAATAATGATTGGCATTGATGCTCAGTTCCCATGGTCAGCATCTTTGAGTTATTCTCATAGTTTCCAGTCCATTCCTCTATTTCCAAAACTACAGATTCATAAAAGCTTCTGCATTTTATTCCATGTACCTTTCTACTTGACAAAGAGATTCTCAGCTTATAATAATTTAGGGTAATTAAAAGCTTTTAAGTAGTAGTTACATAATAAATATGGCAGCCACAAAGTGATGGTCAACGTAGTCCAATGTACTCATTTGCTGAGTGTTGCTGAACATTGGTGAACTTCACAGAAAATAGCACTGTCTATATGCATATATGCACAAACACCTTGCCTAAAGTCCCAAATAAAAGAGGATAGCCTGGTTGTGGCGGGGGGGGGGGGGCCGCAAGTGACCTGTATCAGTCAGCTCAGGCTGCCATAACAAAAGACCAAAGACTGGGTGGCTTAAACAACAGATATTTATTTCTCACAGTCTGGAGGGTGGAAGTGCAAGCATGGTCAGGTTTTGGCAAGGGTTCTCTTCTTGACTTGTAGATGGCCACCTCCTCTCTGTGTCCTCACATAAGGAGAGCAATCTTTCTCTCTTCCTCTTCTTATAAAGCCACTAATCCCATCATGAAATCCCCACCTTTATCTCTTCACCTAACCCTCATTACTCCCAAAGGCCCATCTCTAAAAGCTATCATATTAAGGGTTACAGGTTCACATGTGAATTGGGGGGTGGGGGACACAATTCAGTCTATAGTATTCTGCTCCTGGATCCCAAAATTCATGTCCACCTGGTATGCAAAATGTATTCATTCTAGCCCAACAGCTCCAAATGCCTTATATCATTGCAGCATCCATTCTAAAATGTCATCTAAATCAGATATGATGAGAATTAAGGTATAATTCATCCTGAGGCAAATTCCTCTCCAGCTGTGACCTTATAAATCCAGTCAAGTTATGTGCTTCCAAAGTACCACAGTGATACAGGCATAGGATAGACATCCTCATTCCAAAAGGGGGAAATGGGAAAAAAGGAAGGGGTGATAAGTCCAAAGCAAGGCCAAAACTCAGCAAGGCAAATTCTACTTGATTCTAAGTCTGGAGACTATCCCCTTTGATTTGATGCCCTGCCCTTTGGGACCCACTGGTTCTACCTCCATAGCTCTGTTGGGTAGGGGGTCATACCTCCAAGACTCCAGGCAGCTCCATTCCCAAGGTTCCACAGGATGACCCAGCCACAGGACTCTTCAGGACAGGCACACTCCCAAGTCTGCAGTCAGAAGCCATCTGGCCAATCGGAACCAAGGCAGTGACCCTGATGGCCTTTAAATTGCCTCTAGGCTCCTTTTATTTTCTTGAAAAATAGTGAAACTTTTTTAACCAAATTGCTCAATGATCCAGTCCTGTATGTTCTAAGAATTCCAACAGCTTTCCTTCATTTTAGCTCATTTTTTCCTATCCGTTTTAGTTCAAAGTGGCAAGATCCTTGCTGGTATAATCCCAGCTCTATTCCTGGTTTCTGTTGAGAAGGCTGGTTAAAGCCATGAGTCACCCCCATGGCCTGTTTATCAAATCATTCTTCAGCCACACCCTTAATGTTCCCTTCAGAATGACCTTTATCACTTTCTGAAATATGGATAGGCTGAGGATTTTCTGAATCTTCAAGTTCTGGTTCCTTTTTGCTTAGTAATTCCTTCCTCAATTCAGCTCTCTCCTTTTACATTTTACTATAAGTATTCAGGAAGAACCAAGCTCCTGCTTAGGAATCTCCTCAGCTAAGTATCTCTTTTTATTGCTCACAAGTTCTACCTTCCAAAAAACATAAGAATATTGTTCAGCCAAGTTCTTTGCCTCTTTGTAACAAGGATCACCTTTCCCACAGTTTCCAATAACATATTCCTCATTCCCATCTGAGGGCTCACCAGAATCTCTTTTAACATCCATCTTTCTAGCATGCACCTCAAAACTCTTCCATCCTCTACATGTTGCCCAGTTTCAAAGCTGCTTCCACCATGTTTAGAGATTGCAACACCCCCACTTCTTGGTACCAAATCTATATTAGTTTGGGTTTTCCAGAGAAACAGAACCAAGAGGAGGAGAGAGAGAGATAAGGGTAGAGATAATGATAGGGACAGAGATAAGGATAGGGATAGGGATGGAGATAGGGATAGAGAGAATGGGCTCCTGTGATTATGGATGTTAAGAAGTCCCAAGACCGGCAGTCAACAAACTGAAGACCTAGGAGAGATAATGTTATAATTCCAGTCTGAGTCCAAATTCAAAGACAAGAGAAGACCAATATTTCAGGTTGAAGACAGGGAGAGAGAGAGAGATTTCTCTCTTACTCCACCTTTTTGTTCTATTCAGGCCCTTCAGTAGATTGGATGAGGCACACCCACGTTAGGGAGGGCAATCTGCTTTACTCAGTCTACTGACTCAAATGTTCATCTCATCCAGAAAAAATGTTTAACCAAATATCTGGGCACCCTATGACCCAATCAAGTTGACATATAAAATTAGGCGTCACAAAACCCAAGGAAAATCAGGGCACAGCACTGTAACAGAATGCTTTCTGCCTCTCCACTCCCCAGCTCTTTCCCTCAGGACACTTGCCAAGTGCTCCCTTGACTGAATGAAGTGGGGAGAGGTAGGAGGAAAAGGGAAGGACGTGGAGAAGACAGGTGGAACCAGGAGAATTTCTAAATGAGTTTGGGGCCAACATAATTTCAGGGTAAAATTCAATTGAGGTAATCTACCAGTTTATTAAGGGGAATTTTTAACAATCCCCTTGTGTTGGCTTATATCTGTAGTACATTAATGCATTAAAAGGAATTATACTTGGGGTACCTGGATGGCTAAATCAGTTAAGCATCCAAATCTAAAGTTTCAGCTCAGGTCATGATCTCATGGGTGTTCAAAGGGAGCCCTGCATTGGGCTGCATCACACTCAGCAGGGTGTCTGCTTGAGACTCTCTCTCCTTCTCTTTCAGCCCCTCCCCCCCACTCATGCCCTCTCTCTCTCTCTCTCTATCTCAAATAAATCTTTTTTAAAAAAGGAATTATAATAACAAGATTTGCAAGGAAGTAAGGATCAAGAAGACACTTAAAAAAAAAAAAAAAGGAGGGTTTATTAAGTTCCCACCATGTCTGTGACCCTCTTCGCATGCCCCAAAAGCCCTTTGAGGTAGATATTACTATCCCCACATCACAGAAGTGGAAATCGAGGTAAAGATGTGTTCTGCCACAACAGTGCAGCAAGGACTGCCCCAAATAGCTGTCATTGCTGGTCTGTCATTCTCCACTACCCCCCCACTCAGCAGGTGACCTGCTGTTAATTAGCAATGATTTCTCCTCCTGTCTCCACATGTGCACATCTCCAGAGAACAGGTTTCTCTCATTAGTATCAAAAATGAATCAGGTTTTTTAGTTAGTACCCAAGCTCTGTAATCAATTAAGCATTTTAATCAGAGATGAGAGTTACAAGAAGCTGTCAGTAGACTCATTCCCAGGCAAATACTCTTGCCCATGCCTCATCATTTTTAATAAGACAATAATAACACTTTTAATCCTGCACTCCACAGTTAGTGAGTCGTTCCTAATTACCCACATCTGCGAGTGAAATCTCTTTGTTAGGCCCTGAACTAATGCTGTCCTAGAACCTCTTGTATGATTTCACAAATTCCTTGGGACAGGGGATGTCAAGACGAGAAGAAATGGGAAACATATTCCTCCCCATACAGAAAGTGATGCAGAAGACATCACATATCCTACAGCTATGATAAAGCCAGGGCCATTAGTCATAATTAATACAATTGGATTAAAGAAAACTTGCACTCTTTTCCATATATGTACCAGCAAAGAAGAATCACAGCACATTCTCCCACTCCATGGGAAAATTGCTGCAGAAAATAGTTATTCTGTGTGGTCAGACTTAACCGACCATGGCCCTGTTACTAGGCTGTTCCCGTTTTAAGAAAAGCAGACCTGGAGCTCCTATTCCACGTACGTGCCATGATTTTGTTAAATAACATTCTAACTGATGGATTATTTCAAACAGCAACCATCTGGATTTGAAATACCTCTTTCCCTAGGACACCAAGGGACACATATTGATACCTGCACACTTCATCAGTACATTTAATTGGTCAATTACACATGAGATGAAAGGGACTTCTCTCCCCCTGCACCAGTGTTTGGTTGAGAAAGCCTCTGGGGGAGAGAGAGAGGCATTGAGTTTCGAAAATACAACTGAGCTCTCCGTGACAAACAAGGCAATAGAATCTGAGACCTGAGAGAACCCTCCAAGTGCCATTCCACCAGCCTCCAATCCCTCAATAATAAATCCCCTTCCCTCCAAAATAGCAGTGAACTCTGCAAAACTGTTAATAGCAGTTTGAAATAGTGTAACTCTAGCTGTCACTTTCCAGATAGGCTTAATACTAGATAAGCCACAGGAATACAAAATGTGGCTTGACCACAGAACGCTGCGTGCAGGAGCTCCCCGGCGCATCGTGCAGAGATGGTAACTAATTCGCACTGCCCCGCGCACACCTCCTGTTCTCTTCTCATTCCACGCCATCTGCTCCTTTGCCACGGACATCGTAGCGGGACATCTCAGCTCCTACCGCTGAGCAGTAGTTGTGTCCTCTCCCCTGTGACCTGCTGTCAGGCAAGCCTTTAACACTCATCCCTGAATTAGACAAGACTCATTTCATCTGAAGGGGCATGCTGTGCAGCCACACCTTGGCACACTCTGCACGATTCTGCACGGCTAGGAGACGCAGACTGGGGAGAATTTCCGGTGCTGTTGTTTCCCAGCCTCCTCGGATCTAGAACAGCACGAAAGCTAGTAAACGGCAGCCGCCCAAACGTATCAGTAAAATGGAAACACCGGGGCGCCTGGGTGGCCCAGTTGGTTGGGCGACTGCCTTCGGCTCGGGTCATGATCCTGGAGTCCCGGGATCGAGTCCCGCATCGGGCTCCCTGCTCGGCGGGGAACCTGCTTCTCCCTCTGACCCTCCCCCATCTCATGAGCTCTCTCTCTCTCATTCTGTCTCAAATAAATAAATAAAATCTTTAAAAAAAAAAAATCTTAAAATGAAAACACCTTATAACACTCCCTGACTTCTACCTCCCATGAGTGCTCTCTTCTGTCTACACCATACAAAGTATTCACTCGTTCCATAAACATGCTCTGGCACCTGTGCGGGGCTCTGACACATAATCCTCACCCTCCTCTGGGAGCAGAGAGCCAGGAGAACTGCTTGGACAAGTTCTCACATTCCCAGAGGGATTCAAATTCAGACTTGTGAAGTGATCTCCAAATTAAGTCCTCCATAAGCGATAGATACAACCAAACGATTGAAAGAAGAAATTCACAGCCCCCCCCCCCCCCCCCGCGGACTTAAACCCATACCCAATCCGCAGAATACACCACGTCTAATGCACCATGAATTGTAATCAAGCAGTAGTTAAACTCTGAATAGAAAGAATTATCTTTTGTTTTGCACTTTAGACCATTAATTCGTCCAATGAAAGCCTTTAAAATGGACTACAAGACAGTTGGAACTTGTCTTTTTGTGTTCTGATATACTGGACATATTTAAAATTGGAAGAGAATTGGACCTCTCTCAACCCCTATCAGAGAGAGAGGAAGACAAGGAGGAAGAGAAATGACCTCCAGTGTGTAATATAGAAGCTCTGTCGTCTGCCCAGCACTCTGCATTTTCCCCCAGGGCTCTGCTGAGCTAGAGTTTCCAAGAGTCTTCCCCCTTATCTGAATATTCGCCCTTCCCATATGTCAAAGTGTCGAACAATATGGCACAGTATGGATAATATGACACACTGAATTGATTTTTTTAAAAAGGCCCCCCCTCAAAATCATGTTAAATGCTTGATAAAATATAGTACTTTCTTTTTGAGGAGGAGGAATGAGAGAGATGACTGGATAGACTGAACTGTGTTATGATGGACCTATTCTAAATTAATTTTCTAACTAATATTTAGCCTATAAGGTTTTGGATTAAGGATTGCATTGATTAATAATTATTTTTCTTAATTAGATGTTATGTGAACCTTGTGTTTATTTATGTGTTAAAGTATGCATTTTGGTACCTATTTTTGTCTATAGACCTTCTGTGTATTTATTCAGTCTTTTTATAAAATACTGTCTCAAACATTTTAAGTATGTTCTCAACATCTAGCAGTATTTTTAATCTCACTTTTTTTTAAGATTTTATTTTCACTTATTCGAGAGAGAAGGAGAGAGAGCTGAGGGAGTGGCAGAGGGAGAGGGACAAGCACACTCCACACTGAGCAAGCCCAACGTGGGGCTTGATCTCAGGACTCTGAGACCATGACCTGAGCCGAAACCAAGAGTCACGCACTTAACCGAATAAGCCACCCAGGCATTTATTTATTTTCTTTATTTTTATCTCACTTTTTAAAAATCTTGTAATAGAACAAGGGGCTAAATCTCATAATGCACTTATGTACATCCTACACTTTCGTCATAGCAGGTACCCATATTCAGTCGGTGTCTTTATAAGACATTCATGTACTCTACATTTAGCTATGGTAATGTATACAATTTCCCTCTTACCTCTAAAGAAGTGTCTTTTAGATAGCTATTTGTCGTTTGGCACTAACATGATGAAATTATAAAAATAGGTTAATCATTTTGACACAACAAGTAAGCTTCTATTTAGATTTCATGAAGTTTGCCTCTCCCAATATCATGTTAAATGCTTGATAAAATATGGAGCATTTTAAATTCATGGTTAACTTAGAAAGAAAAAAAATTCCAGGTATAAAGAGGAGATCCAAGTCAAAGAGTTGATGGGAGCTGCACTTTCAGGTCTTTTTCGCGTGCCAAACACTTAGATAAGCATCTTATATATAAAGCTCTTCTAAGGTTTTAGTATGCCCCCGACCCTGATCCCCAGTTTCTAGGATAGATTCATAGAAGTAATGTTCTTTGTACATATGCTTCACACCTGTGTATCCTCACACACTCTGATTATTGGCACCCATTTCCTCTATTGCCATTAAATTGTAATATATGCATCGCCGAAGCAAGCACACACTGAACCACAGCAAAAATTGTTTTTTGTAGGTAAATGAGTAAATACCAATGTGGCCATCTTCCCCCCACAACCCATCCACTTCCCTGCCAGCTATTGGTATAAACAACAGTGAGCCCATAGCTCTGGGATCCTCTGACCTGGCAAATATCTCATTCTGTGGGGACCACATTGACTACCTCTCTGTGGGGAGGAGGGAGATGATAGGAAACACATCCACTCACTTGTGTCCTTTAACTTCTTGGCTGGACTCATTGGTTGGTCCAGTGGTACACCAAAGTGACAGCCACTTTAAACCAAGTCTGAATCATCTTTACTTCCAGTCTCCAAACCCAGACCATCCCTAGTGACCTGACCTAGCTCACCAACCACCACTTCCCACCAACTCTGTACGGCTGAAAAAGTTCTTCATCAACCCAAGATCCATCTTCCCTCCTTGCTTACTAACAGAATATCAGTCTTGGAATAGCAATGTGCTCAGCCCCAGAATTATACTTAATTTTAGCTAACATAACAATCCCACTGCCCAGTTTCTGAGCATCCCTATGGGTGGCGGCCTGTTCCAGGTCTAGCATACGGATATAGATGAATGGGGCTGTGGTTCTGGAAAGGCTTTAGTATTTTTGATAGAAGAGATAGACACTGCTAACAGTGCTCTTTCCCTTTCTCCCTGCCACAAACATGGAGGTCATGCTAGGAACTGCAGCAGACAGCTTCAACCAGAAGGAATCAAACCAACCAGTTAAGGCAGAAAGGATCGATAGAAAGGGATTGAGCCTTTGAGAACATGCTTCCACCCTGCACTGCAAAACTCTAGACTCATTTAAGATAATTAAACGCCCTTGTTGCTTAAAACAATGTTAGTTGGGCATTCTGGTCAGTGCAGCTGAAAGCATTTATAATATACCTCTTTGTGCCCTGCATTGCACTCAGGGCACTGAGTAAATTTAAAGATTTAATTGGCTTTATTCAATGATTTATGAATCAGTATCTGATCTAGCAAATAGAAAGGAGCTCTGAGGAGCTGTACAAAATGGAAGGCTTTTATAGGCAGAAGGAGGTGGGACAGGGCGCCTGGGTGGCTCAGTTGGTTGAGCGACTGCCTTCGGCTCAGGTCATGATCCTGGAGTCCCAGGATCGAGTCCCACATCGGGCTCCCTGCTCAGCAGGGAGTCTGCTTCTCCCTCTGACCCTCCCCCCTCTCATGTGCTCTCTCTCTCATTCTGTCTCTCAAATAAAAATAAAATCTTAAAAAAAAAAAAAAAAAAAAAAGAAGGAGGTGGGACAAGGATGTTACTAGCAAAGAGTGGGCTGTTTCAGGCAAGATCACCTTCCTTTGGGGGACAGTGGGGGTGTATCAGATAGATTACCCCACTAGTGATGACCAGAAAATTCCAGACTACCTGGTTAAGATTACATTCCTGGGAGAGGCTGAAACTGCAATTAGGTTAGGTATTAAGTCTTGGTTTAGTGAAATGAGCTTAGCACAGGTGAGTCCATTTTGGACCCATTGTCTCTTTTTTAATAACACCAACACATTAAACCACTATTAACCATTTTCCTATGCACATATTTTGTAATAAAATAAGATCATATTGTAATATTTTATAGTCTGATTTTAAGCTCAATTAATCAACTATACATGTATTTAATTTTTTTGACAACATTTTAGCCATTACATTATATTTCTTCATAGGAATAGGCTATATTTTAACTAATTCCCTGTTGTTAGAGATTTGTTTCCAATCTTTCTTGCTTTTGTTGCAATACTGAGTGAATATCCTTGTAGCTAAATCTTTCACACATATATTATATCCTTTCCATAGGATAAGTACTTAAAGTAGCATTGCTACACGAAAAATACTCACATTTTAGGATTTTCTTATTTGAATTGCCAAATACACCTCCAAAAAACTAGCAATCTGTATTGTAAACAGAAGTATAAGACTTGATAGTCACAAAGCCTGGCATTATTGTTTATTACCTTCTATTTAATATTTGTCAGTTTGGTGAACCAAAAATAGTTTCTCAAAGTTATTTTAATTTTGTTTTTTCATTTTTTATTGGCCAATGTTAACGTCTTTTATAAATGACCTGTTTCTATCTTTTGCCCATATTTTAATTGATAAAGTCATTCACACCTCCCTGCCAAGTAACATGAGTTTATTGTCAACCAAAACTTCCAAGATTTTTTCTGCAAATGATGCTGTTCAGACACTGTATGTGTCTAGTATGTGTCCTATAGTTTTGAGAACATGCTTCTATCTAGTATGTGTCTTATAGTTTTGAGAATATGCTCCTATCTAGTATGTGTCCTATAGTTTTGAGAACATGCTTCTATCTAGTATGTGTCTTATAGTTTTGAGAATATGCTCCTATCTAGTATGTGTCCTATAGTTTTGGCAGTCAGTACGCTTCATTTACATGTCTCCATATGAAATTTCATTTTGTTAAATTTTCTACATTTTTGCTACCCATTAAAATCATTTTTCAGGAGTGCCTGGGTGGCTCCATTGGTTAAGCATCTGCCTTCGGCTCAGATCATGATCCCAGGGTCCTGGGATTGAGCCCAATGTTGGGCTCCCTGCTCAGCGGGGAGTCTGCTTCTCCCTCTCCCTCTGCCTCTCCCCCATTCATGCTGTCTCTCTCTCTCAAATAAATAAATAAAATCTTTAGAAAATAAAATAATTTTTCATATCCATCCTATAATATTCTCTTCCTGTTTTGAGGGTTCCAACAATTTAGACTATATTCCATCAATGTATGTTCTTGGGTCAGGATAAAAGATATCACAGGACAGTCAAGACTTTGCTTGGAGTCCTGAGTGCTCCTTACAAGGACACATCATTCACCATTTTTTTAATAGTCCCTTTCAGTTATGTCAGAGATCTCCTTTATTTATTAATGTGTGCCTACTATTAAAGCTACAAAGCATGAGTCAAAAGAGACATAGTCCTAGGTCAGAGATAGCTTATAGACTATTGAGGAAGGCATTAATAAAACAGTCTCACAAACACATAATTGTTGTAATGATAAGTGCAGTAAAGGAGGAACACTCAGGACTGTAAGAGCCAATAATAGGGGCCTGTCAATCGCAAGAGTCTAATCAAGACATGATGGTTGCTCGGTATAAGACAGAGATGATATAGAGAAAGAGGAGTAGACTTGAGAAATATTTAGAAAGCAAAATCAAAATGTCTTAGTGATAAATTGGATATAGAAAATATAGGAAAAAGTTGTCTAGGGGAGCCTGGGTGGTTCAGTCAGTTAAGCATCTGCTTTCAGCTCAGGTCATGATCCCAGGGTCCTGGGATCGAGTCCCACATCGGGCTCCCTGGTTAGTGGGGAGTCTGCTCCTCCCTCTTCCTCAGCCCCTCCCCCAGCTTGTGCTCTCTCACTCTGTCTCTCGCTCACTCTCTCTCTCAAATAAATAAATAAAATCTTTTTTTTTTTTTAAGATTTTTTATTTATTTATTTGAGAGAGAGAATGAGAGAGAGAGCATGAGAGGGGGGAGGGTCAGAGGGAGAAGCAGACTCCCTGCTGAGCAGGGAGCCCGATGCGGGACTCGATCCTGGGACTCCAGGATCATGACCTGAGCCGAAGGCAGTCGCTTAACCAACTGAGCCACCCAGGCGCCCTAAATAAAATCTTTTTTTAAAAAAATAGGAAAAGTTGTCTAGGATGATTTGTAGGATTTAGGTTTGCACAAGGTCTATGGATGTAACCTCAAGGGTCCCACACCTGCCTCTGTGTGCGTGTGTGTGTGCATTCATTCCAATGCCCAACAAATTATTTTAAGCATATTCTAGATAATCTATGAGACCACTCTTCAAGGTAAACAATTCCACACTCCAGAGCCCATGTTTGTGTTTGTATTCAGGATCCTGCTAGCACCAAAGTTCACCTAGGGTAACAATGTTTAATCATTAGTGGATTGACAAGTATGTTCACAGCCATGAGTTTGGTAGATCTTCTTATCAAACTAACTTGCTTTAAGTATAACACCAAATATTGAATTCTTTCACCAGTTATAAAGATCTTCAACCAGGTATAAACCAGTGATTTTTTTCAAGAGTTTAAAGATGAGATTTTGAAGAATGAAAATATTTTTATTTCTTAGTTAGTGTATTAAGGCTTTGAATTGTCATTATAAAAACTTCAAAGCAAAGAAGTAGCACTTTTTTAATCATCACAAGCTAATTAGAAAAGTCCAGAGGGAATCTGGAAAAAAAAAAATTTGATCTGAGGCCAACAAAAGGACAAATAAGAGGTCGCATAAGGCTGTGGAAATGAAGATCGTACATTAATTTGAATAGGAAAAGTGGGTGGAGACTTACCTGGCCCAATGCTGAATTCAGAAGAAATTGGGTAGTACCAAGATGGACTATTCACAGTAGTCAGAATGACTTAACTTCAGAAAGAAAAATATTAAAACAAATTAGAGTAATAAAGATAATGTGGTACTGGCGCTAGTGTAAACATATAGATCAATAGAACAGAATTGAAAGCCCAAAATAAACCCTTATTTATGGTCAATCAGTTTTCAACAAGGATGCCAAGACAATGCAATAGGAAAAGAATAGTATTCTCAACTAGAAGTACTGAAGCCACTCTATATCCACATGCAGAAGAGTGAAGCTGGTCCCTTCCTTATACCATCCACAAAAATAACTCAATATGAATCACAGACCTAAATATTGGAGCCCAAACTGTAAAACTCTCACATATCCATACAACAGAATATTATTCAGCAATAAAAAAGAGTGAAGGATGGATGGATGGATGGATGGATGGATGGATGGATGGATGGATGGACCTTGAAAACATTATGCTGAATGATAGAAACCAGGCACACAAGTTCACATATTGTATGATTCCATTAAATGAAACATCCAGAGTAGACAAATCAATAGAAGCAGAAAACAGATTGTTTAGGCCCAAGGGGGAAGCAGGGGAACAAGGCTCATGGGGGGGGAACTAAGAGACAGTGGAAGTGACTGCTAATGGTTACAGGGTTTCTTTAGGGGAGGATAAAAATGTTTTTAAAATAAGATGAAGGTTGCACAACCCCGTGATTATACTAAAACCCATTGAATTATATACCTTAAATGGGTAGACTCTATGGTATGTGAATAATTTATAGAAAATGTACAAATTTTAACTTTGCAGTTTGATGAATTTTTTTAATATTATTTTATTATGTTATGTTGATCACCATACATTACATCATTAGTTTTTGATGTAGTGTTCCATGATTCATTGTTTGTGTATAACACCCAGTGCTCCATTCAATATGTTCCCTCTTTAATACCCATCACCAGGCTAACCCATCCCCCCCACCCCCCTCCTCTCTAGAACTCTCAGTTTGTTTCTCAGAGTCCATAGTCTCTCATGGTTCGTCTCCCCCTCCGATTCCCTCCCCCTTCATTTTTCCCTTCTTACTTTTGACTGTTATGTATACCGATGTATCTACTACTCCAAAGCAAATATAGAAAATTTCTCTTTTCCAGGAATGTTTCTCAGGGAAGCACCCCTTTTTATTTAATCTACCCTTCCCCCAAAAGGTAATCACTATTCTGATTTCTATCACCATAGCTTCTTGGACTTCATATGAATAGAATCAGACGTTATATATTTTGTGTGTAGGTCTGGTTTCTTTTGCTTAGCATAGTTTTGAGATTCATCCATGTAGTTATATCTGTCCACATAGTTATATCTTGCCCATAAGTTTTTTTTTTTGGTTTTGTTTTCATTTTTGTTTGCGGCTGACTAGTCATTCACTGTAGGAATATAACACAATTATTTTATCAGTTCACCTACTAATGGTCATTTGGGTCATTGCCTATTTTGGGTTATTAGGAATAAAAATGTTATGAATATTTTTTATTTTGTTTTAAGATCCTTTTAGTACCAGAGGTCACTGGAGTTCCCTCCCCTTGAATTGAGGCAGGCTCTGTAGCTGCCTCATGAATTAGAGTATGGAGGAGTGATGTAGTTTCAGGGCCCAGGGCTTAAGAGACTAGCAGATTTCACTTCCTATGTCTTGGACCACTCACCTAGGAGCCTTGAGTCCAAACACCCAGCTGAAAAGATGATATGGAGAGGCCCTAGATAACATGAAAATGGAGAGGGCCCAATGACATCCAGCCTTCTACCTGTCCCTATCAAGGGACTCAACATGTGAGTAAGGCTGCCCTGGACCATCCAGACTGGACCAGCCACGAGCTGAGTATCCACAAGTGACCCAAATCAATTCACATAGAGCAGAAGAGTTATTCAAATAAGCTTTTCCTTAATTCTTGACTCATAAAATGGTGTCCCCCCAAAATTCCTATCCACCTAGGATCTTAGAATGTGGCCTTATTTGGAAATAGGGTCTTTGCAGATGTAATTAAGCTTGGGATTGAAGTGGGATTATACGGGTGGACCCTAAATCCAATGGCAATTGTCCTTTGAAGAGATATAATATGATACACAGAGAGACAGAAACACAGAGAAGGAGAAAATGTGAAGACAAAGGCAGAGGTTGGAGTGATGCAGCTACAAACGAAGGAACAAAAAGAACTTACAGGAGCCACCAGAAGGTGGGAAGAGACAAGTAATAGCTCCCCATGAATCTTTGGATGGAGTATGGCCCTTCTGACACCTTCATTTCAAATTTCTAGCTTCTAGAAATGTGAAATAAATTTTTCTTGTTTATGCCACCAAGTCTGGTCATTTGTTATGGCAGCCCCAGAAAACCAGGGATTCTATCTATCAGTCTATATGCAGCTCTTAAAAGTGTGGCTGGCTTCTCCCTCCGTGGTGGGGTTGGCTACTCCTCCATCTTTACTCCTAGAAATGAAAGCCCCTTGTGTCTTCTCTCCCAGGAAGGGCTTGTTCCTTCCTGGATTTCAGTTCATTTAGATTTCTTTGCATTTTCAACTCCCTGATGGGTTTTCTTTCAATGATTATTTTTTAAGGAATCCAGGTTACTCTTGATGTTAGGATGAGATCCACATTTTCTTGCAACTTTCTAAAATCCTATCCGCAAACTTGGATGTGACTTTTTAATTAGCCATGCCTACATTTTAACAAAAGCCATTACAAAATGAGTTTACAGCTACTTTTTCTTCCCCCTTTCTGATATTATAATAAGACTAATCTGTGTCAGCATTGGGCTCTGAGAGAAGTCTTCTTTTAAATTCTCCTTAAGTATGGGAAACAGTGGAGTGGGTCAGTCAGTTAATTATGAATTTACCCAGTTTTACGTAGTTGTGCCCACAATTCCCATCTCCACATTCTTTGTTCCTGACTGTGCTCCTCATCAAATGCTCCATCCTCCTGTTTCCCTGGCTCCATCCTTGTTCCAGTCCAAGACAAATATAGGACAGACTCCACTCTGTCCAAAAATCAGACTTTCTAAAGCTGAAAATAAACATGTAAGTAAATGGGTGTCCTAATTTTCTATGATGCTAATGCTTCCTGTACTGGACTAGATCTCATTTCTTATTATAGTGGAGATTACTGGGGAAACAAATCTCAGCCCCATTAGGATTTAACTAAATGGAACTAAATTTTTAGTCTTAAAATCATGTTAGACTTGGAAAAAAATCATAACTGGTTATTTTAATAGAGAAAGGAAAATGTAAGATACCCTTTCATTAGGAAATGAGCATCTTTTTTCCAGTTCCCCTCCAGGAAGTCCTGTCAACAAATTTGAAATGCACACTGCTTTGCAGATGGCATCACACTTGTGGTTCACTCCCCATGCTCATCACTAGATGTAGTGAAACATTCCTTTGTCTCTACATCAGACACTAACTGAGGATCCAAGGCCTGGGAGAATATAAATATTTTCATATAAAAAAGAATTATAACCTGATTTTCTGCTCCTTCACCCAGATGTTTGCATTGCTGGTATTTTTTATCAACTCCACTGCAGACTGATCTTCAAGACGATAAAAGCTACTAAGGTGCTTTATTCTTTTTCCCATAATGGTATTTTTTTAAATACCCAGAGCTGATGAAATATCAAGGCATATACCTTTATAACTAGCTAAACCCAAGGTGATTATGATATCTTACCTTCCTGTTCCCAGGAGGTAAAGCCAGGCCAGGAGGGCTGATGGCCAAGCAGGCCAAGGTTTGGGCTTGGGTTTGAGTAGACAGATTAATGTCCTAAAAAGAAGGAGGTGGAAAAAAACCAGTGAGGTAACACAAACCATGTCCAAATAAAATGCTAAAGGTCAATCCTGGTGAAGTCAAATCCATTATTAAGACTAAGGACAAGGTCAGGAAGTCAGGAGCCAGGGAGACAGAAGGATGGAGCAGTTGATGAGGAGCAAGGCAGAGGCAAGGCCATCTGTCCCAGGACACCTACTGTGAGCAGAGCAGAGTTCCTGTCAGGCACTGGTCACACATTGCATGGTGGCTTATATTGGCTGATCTGAAGAAGGGGGGTTCACTAAAGATAGGAAAGGACGAGAGGGACCCCCACTTCCACACTGGAAGCAGAGAGGCCCTCAAATTCCTTCCCTACTGAAAATCCTACATGTTTCATTGGCAGATTCCACTGGATTCAATGGAATTGAAGGAACTCTTTACCTTTCTCTTTCAAATGGCAAGGATTTATGTAAAAGAATCCATCTCCACCCCATTCTCCACTCGGCACCATTATTTTGACAACAGCCTCTTCAGTTTTAGTTCTGATGTGCCCAATGTTCCCCACAAACTGCCTCTCCCAGCCCTAGATCAAGTGCTTTCCTTCCCTCCAATGTAGTAGGACCTCTTACCACAGACTTCTGCCACCTTGCTCAAAAGCCCATGCTCAAGTGTGAGCACCTACAATATGGTTGTTCATATCTGGACAGATGTTAGGTCTCAGCATTATGGATTCCATTCGAGAGGTAACACACTCACCTGTATTTCTCCTTGAACTGCCCTTCTCTTCATTCTGAAGACATATATTTCTTATAATTAGAGAAGTTAACGTCCAAATCTGGCATTTCACTCTACTTAGTAGCTAACAAGTCAAGATGTTTCACACATGCTAGCAGACAACATGAGATTCTTAGATCAGAGACAAAAGACATTATTACTCATGGCTCAGCAAGCTCATGAGTTCATGTTTCATGTCAGTTCTCTTTTTCTCCATTGCTACGGGGGCAATTCAGAGCAGTTGGATGCTATACACATGATAGCAACACAGCCCAGCTGAATGCTATACACATGATGTGTTTGCATCACACATGAGGAGCACAGAGTTTGGGAAAACTAGCTCTTCTATAGCAAGCTTGCCCTTTGTTCCAAAGTGAGGCATTACCTCATACTTCCACATTGCTCTTTGCAAACATAACCCTGAGAATGGCCTAGGCAGAGTGGTTAAGGCCTTGCATTCTTGAAAAATCCATCAAGAATGAATAGGGACATTCAGGGCCCGTGGAAGATTGCCTCTTCCAACAGTTGTTACCAAATTTTTGCCAAAGACCTTGGTCTTATGGTCTAAACTATGAAGTTATGTTTAATTTCAGATGCAGGAAAGTAATCAGGATTTTTTGGTCTTTATGCATATAAGCCACACAACTCCCAATGGAAAGGGCTAAAATATTTATAATATATGGAAAAAATATATTTTAAAATAAATTTTAAATATAATTTTTTCATTTTATTTTTACTAATTCTTAATGGTTTTGAATTCTTAATTTCCTCCCTCTTTTCAAGAAACCCTCTTAGATCTTTCGCTCACCAACTTACTTCAATAAGCAATCCTCTGGATTTATGCACAGCATCCTCATTCTATCTGAGATCAAGATGCTTTTATCTTTATCCCCTGAGGGAAAACAATTTCCTTTGGGGACTCACAACTTAGAGAAAAATCTGCAGTTTGCTTGTACATTTTCCAGCTGTCATCTCTAGATGTCTTTCCCATATTTGGCAGAAAGAAAGTCACATGAACCATCTCTATACTGAGGATTATTAGTAAGTTTATTTCTATGTTTTCATTTATTCCTTCCTTTTGTCAGTCACCATAAGAACTACCATTTGCTGAGTGCCATGTTGGAGTCAGCTAGTGTTCTGAGTAATTTATATGTATTGTCTCATTTAATCCTTACAACCACACTTTGATATATTTAGCATAGGTGCTATGAAGTATAACCATTTTATAGATGGACAAACTGAGTTACAGAGAAGTTACATACTCTGTCAAGTCAGCCAGTAACTAAGTGGTATAACCATATTCAAACCCAGGCATTTTGACTCCAAAGCCCACACTCTTCTACTCTATGTTATATTGCCTTACCAAATTATTCCAATCCCCCATCTCCTGCCCACCCTCCTGTAATCAATAACTTATTTGAAACAATATTTATCCAATTGCCACAAGCATTTGCCTATAGTAAGGGCTAATGCTTATCTAAAACTTTCTCAAATGAAACTGAAATAAATACAAGTTATATCAGAATATAACTATACAAAGAAGGATATAGAATATAGCCTTAAACTAGGAACACTGCATAAGAAAAGAATTACTGTTTTGCTTGAGGTTCTTTAGATTGCAACTAACAGAAACAGTGAGCTTAAATAAGTTTTTTAAATGGACTTTGTTAAAGAATTCTTAGCTATGTCAGAGAAGTTGGGTGTCTCCAAGGCCCACAAGGAACAGGAGACAGGAACTGGGAGCTGCCAGGAGCTCAGGCACGGACCTCCCTCCAGTTCTTACCTCCACTTGCCTCTGCTCATCTTTGTAAACACTCTGTCTACAAACAGGTACTTTCTGTTTCTTTATACCTACAGGAGTCTCATTCCACAGCTCAGAGCTTAAATCATTCTGTTCAAATGAGCAGTCCAGACTCACTACAATTTCCTACAGCCAATTCCAAATTCCCGTGAGATAAAATCTGATGGGCCCAATTTAGGTCACATGCCCAGATCACCTTCTATCAATGGTAGCCAGAGAATCTAATCTTAAGAAAAGGGGCATTTCTGGAGCAAGTTGGTTATCCTGGCCTCGGTAGACTTCCCAAAGATGTCTACAGCCAATCATTTACCCTCAGCCAATCATTTATTTATAGGACAAAAAAAATGAATTTTTTAGGACTCAGAATCTGGAAATATGGTTTCCAACAGGATTATTATGTCTGTCTTCTCAGAACTTAGATATGCTGGGCAGATGACAGTATGTTGGCATGTAACTTTGTAATCAGTCCTCAAACTTGTTCTGCACATAAAATTTCTTCTCCTGAGGATTAACTGACTGTAGGCAGATCCTGTGTTATCTTTCTCTCTAACATGTCCCCTGTGCGGTGCTTAGGGATTTGTTTTGCACCAGATTAAATACATGGGTAGATGGACATATAGAGATGAAGATAGAGATGGAGATGGGGATGGGCATAAGGATGGACAGGGGGAGGGGGAGAGAGAATGAGAAATAGTTCCTTGCATCTATATTGGCTTTCACATCCTCATGGACTAAAAAGCATTGGTCTTTGCTCCTTATTAATCATGTGATCCTGGTAGGGGAGGCTTGGGTTCTCACAAAGAACCCTCAAGCTGTCCTACACAATATATATGTGGTACCCAAATGGATGGTCTATTGTCTTAAAGAGTAGGAAAGGCTGGAGGTACCCATTGAGCATAGAAAAGGTACTGACATCCACAAGCATGTTAAAATTTAATAATATCCAAATTGCTTGGTTGTAGATATTTAAATTTTTAATTATATAACCAAGGCATGAACGTATTTTCCTTTTTAACAATGAAACTTTACGGGTTGAGCTCCCTTCCTTTTTGATACCTACATTCTATCCAGATCCTCTACCATGCCAAGCCAACTTTCTCCCATTTGGCATGTTTCTTACCATATCTACTTGCAACTGTGCACAGCTTTCAACTTGCTTTTCCCTTCAACAATATCTCCTGGAGATTTACTTGTTTTTGTTTTGTTTTGTTTTGTTTTGTGTTTAAGATTTTTACTTATTTATTTAACAGACATAGAGAGAGAACACAAGTAGGCAGAGAGGCAGACAGAGGGAGAGGGAGAAGCAGGCTCTCCGCCGAGTAGGGAGCCCGATGGGGGGCTTGATCCCAGGACTCTGGGATCATGACCTGAGCCAAAGGCAGCCGCTTAACCGACTGAGCCACCCAGGTGTCCCTGGAGCTTTACTTGTATTAGTGCCTATAGATAAGGCTTATTCTTTCCTATCTCTTGAATAGTATTTTATAATCTGGGTGTACCACATTTTAATTAATTATTTCCCTAATCAATATTAGGTTCATATGGCAGAGTTTTGTCTTTAGTTAGGGGCAGATCAAAGTTTCTGTCTTCAAGAGCTGTAGGTAAACAGAACCTAGTATGCCTCCATGTTGAATTATAGGCATTTAACATCTTTAAAAAGTGATTGAACCCATGATCAATGCGTTAGTTGATGTGAAGACAACCACAGAAGCAGAAAAATGGACCTTGTTGGCGCTCCACCCATGAGCCCTCAGACACTTTTGCCATTTGTATGCGTACCAGCTCCCAGTATGATCTCACCCCCAACCACTACCCACATCTCTTTTCAAGGATATTGCCCTTAGACTGCAGTAACCTGCTTTGCCTATTTGCAGAGAGCCAGATGTGTCTAGAAATTGGCATTCCCCAGATATAGCCCTGAACCAATGTTTGAGGGAGGGCAGTATAAAGGTTTTCACCCCTTCAGCTCTGATGTGGATAGCTCTAAATTGTGGCTTACACTGTTTCCAGAACTCCCCTGTAAGAGAAAGACAGTTACTTTCTATGTAACTTTGCTTGATACCTTATCCATGTTTCACCTCTCTTTCTTCCACATCTCACTTCCTCACTCCCTACCAGACTTTCTTGGGAACATTTCTCAATAAATCATTTTCACATAAATCCTCAGTTTAGTTTCTGCCTTTGGAAACTAAAAGAACTCATTCCAGAAATAGTCTTATAAAACAAACTCTTAGGTTTCTGGAATTGGATCACTCATCAACCAGATGCAAACAGGGATCCCACTGTTGGTGGTACGTAGAGTGCAAGTACCCACTGACATGCTGCCCCAGTGGCTGAGAGTTTTATTTGTGGTAAATATGGACAGGATACACATGTGGAAGGGGATGCACTGGCATGCACAATATATACATTAGCTGAGAGATATAGAAGATTGGGTCATTAAAAAGACCGCGGAGTTGGTTGGTTACTGCCACATGCAGTATGGACTGGAAGAGAAGAGTAAGCTCAAGTAAGCCCATTACTAACTCAGAAAAGTGTAAGAGTTAGAAAGCCTCCATGGCAGTGTTTAAAGAAACCTGTATCCAGATAGTGGACTATGCTGAAGTCAAGCCCAGGACTTGTTAGGGAGAGTAGCAGAGCTATGATGGAAGCAAAGTCTGAAGATATTTCTCTGAGTAAAATGGCAGGTCTTACTAGAGGCCTTTCCAACCTGTATGTCACTGATACAAGGATGAAAGTCAATCCAAGTTGAAATGAACACAGCCACTATACAATGTCAACCACCTCCTTTTTAGCTTTGACTCAGAGAGCCGCCTTACTCTTGCTGCTGTCAACCTCATATTCTTACTGTCACCCTCTTGACAACATTGTTGTTATAGATGTCCCAGACCATATCAGGTAAGCATAAAGCCATCAGAGCAGACATATTTCTGTTCAGGGCTATTTAGAACTGTCTTGTTACCTGAAAGATCCCCCTAATTCATGTGACAACTGGTGATCCACCTTACCCCTCGTGAGAGGAATATGCAACCCTCTCTCTCTCTCTCTTTAATAGTGGTATTGATGGATTTGCACCGGGTCATACATATTCTCTTCTTAATCATCCTCTGTGTCAGCAAAAGTACCCAAGAGTACATTTGCTTATTTATTCAACAAGTATTAATTGAGTGCTAGGCGTTGCAGAGACCCAATGCTAGGCGCTGCAGAGACAGTATGGGCAGACTTTGTCCGTAAGTATACAGCCTAGGGAATAAAATATATATTAAAGAAATAATTATGTAAATAATTATATGTGTAAATATAATTCCTGCTTTGACAGTTGCTACAAAGGAGAATTACAAGGTGCAGTGAGAGCATATAGCTATAGGACACAACGTCCCTACCGTCTTCTGGGAACTCGGAGGAGGCTCGCCCGATGAAGGGATATTTAAGCCATAACCCAGAGGATGGAGAAGACTGTCAAGCATAGAGGGATGGGAAAGGAGAGGCAAAGGGCAAGAGCATTCAAAGTAAACAAACTCTGTCAAGGTCCTGAGGCAGGAAGGAGAGAGACAAAACCAGGGAAGATGTAGTATAATGACCAAGGAGGAGGGTAGTAAGAGATGAGGCCAGGGAGAGGCAAGGCCAAATTTTTGTTATCATCCTCTTGAATTAGATCTGCCTACATATTGAAGATCGTGAGATTGGAGCTAATAGATATATAAATAAAGATTTTTATTTGGAAATTCTGCCATGAAGTGCATAGGACAGAGAGCAATATGAAAAACTCACTTCTTCAAAAGTACCTTTCTCTTGTAACCAATATAGGTGGGGGCATCTGGCTTTTTTTCAGTCTCTCAGGCACGATGAGGTCCACCATCACTCGAAGCACCAAGGCCGGACATATCACGCTAAGAGAGCTAATATGGACATTAGGGCAACAAGAAAATGAAAGAACATCTCCCCACTGAGAGTGTTCATTTACTGCTTGCAGACTTATCCAAAATAGAGCCGATTTGATTTATGTCTACAGACATTTTTGTTAAATAATGGGAGGCTCCAGATTAGACTCATTACTTACGGTCCTCGAACTTGATGACAGTGTAAAAAAAAGAAGGAGAAAGCGTCTGCTATGAGAAATCCAAATGAAATACCGAAAAGGAAAATCTTCTGAAAATTACTATCTTGAGTGGGGACTATTAGAAATAAAACACTTTAGAAAATAACCAAAAATAAAGAGCGCAGCTGTGACTTTGGAGCCGAAGTGATGAAGTGACGTTGCCGAGCATGCAGAGCGAGGGGCACTATCCTGGCTCACCAGCATCCTCGCGCTGCTCCCGAGACCAAAGCCACTGCTGACTCAGGCTTCACCCACGGTTCCTGGGGCATCCCTCTCCTTGCCTTTCTGAAGTAAAACATTTTTGCCCCAGAGGAGGACAGGGTAACAGCAAACTTGTGCGGTCCCTGGACAAACAGCATAGATACATTCAGCCCTCCTTTGTTCTTCCTTCCGAGCTAGACACTGCCCTGAAGGGTGGGTGCGTGCATGAGTGTCTGTGTGTGTGTGTGTGTGTGCATCTGTGTCTGTATGAGAGAGAGAAAGAGAGTTCTGCATGAGTTTTACTTTCCTCCTTTAATGTTTGCTGATGGCACCACATCCAGCAAGGAAAGTAGAACCAACTTCCCTCTTCTCTAATTAGAAGCCAATGGCAGGGAGGGACCCACAGTTTTGACTCTAGCTTTTGCTGAGTCTACGAGTGGTGATTACCCACAACATGTGTCCCATGGAACCAGTGAGGTCATCAAGGAGGAGGGGCAAGGTTGCCCCAAATGAAAAATTCCTCTGATGGTATAGTTAGTAAACACAGTGCCGGGATGATCAGTTTCTCAGGAGACATCCTAAAATTGCAAGTCTGAGATACCAGATAAACACTGTAAACTGCGGGCAATGGCCCAGAATATCAAAACTTCCTTCCTTAAGTCAGCAGCTTTTCTAGACCAGCATTCAGGGAGTGAAGGAGCAGGAGCTGCTTCGAGATGAGCCCATGGCTTCCAAGTAGGAAGGAAGACTGTGGTCGCAGATAGGCTTAGACCAAACATCAGTGTGGATAAGGATGATTGATTCCTGTGATTTTTAACTTGAAGGGGAACCACTCTATTCATCCAATTGGGACTGAACAGGAACTGGACACAACTGTTTCTTGTCTGATTTTCTCATGTGCAAAGAACTGGTTTTTCCCCCTGATTTTAAAAAGGATACATACGAGGGGCACCTGGGTGGCTTAGTCGGTTAAGTGTCCAAGTCTTGATTTCAGCTCAGGTCATGATCTCAAGGTCGTGAGATCGAGCCCCACGTCAGGCTCCGTGCTGAGCTTGGAACCCGCTTGTGAGTCTCTCTCCCTCTCTCTCTCTACCCCTCCCCACCCCACCCCCCTCGCTCACATGTGCGCACACACCCACTCTCTCTGTCTGTCTCTAAAAACAAAACAAAAAAAGGATGCATACTCACTATGGAACATTTAAATAATATAAAATCTAAAGACAATAAAATCACCCAAAGATCCACCACCCAGGGGTAACCACACTCAGTTTGGGGGTGGGGGGTGGGACACGCACATAAATACCCCCATACCAACACATATATACCCACATATGCAGACATATGTAAACACATACACTCCGTACCCAGGTACACATATGCACACACACACATGAATGCACACACTTCAAATAAGTGGGCTTTTACTCAACATGCCATCTTATAACGTATTTGATCAATATCATATGCATGTGTCTATAAAATTGAGCACTTGAAATCACAAACAGGGACATGCAGGATCTGGATTTTATTCAATTATCTATATGTACTGTATGCACTGTACGTACCACACTATATTTATTTAGCCAATCCCTGAACCGTGATAAAGCCAGTTTTATTCTTTATACATTTTAAATAATCTTCTTAAACACCATGTTTATACACTTATCTGAATATCTTCTTAGGAAAATTCCTAATAGGGAAATTCCTGCATGAGAGGGGAGCCCAATTTTACAAAATCTGGGTACCTATTGCCAAACTGGAGATGATCTGGGGCCACAGGAGCCTGTTGTCCTTGCACCTTGCCTCCCCATCTGATGAAGCTCTGCATGGGGCCTCTCCTTGGCCCAGTCGGGGTCCATCTTTACAGAGAAGGCACAGGCCTGCCTGAGTCTCCAGCTGTTTGCCCGTTCACTGCAGGGGAGGTATAAAGCCCCATGCTAACCTTGTGTCCCAGCCGCTCCACAGTGGGGCAGGACCCTAAGTGGAAGCTCTTCGCGTCTCCCACAGCCTGACGATAGCGCCTTCCCAACTGGAGACCCACCATGGGGCCTCAGCAGTGTCACCACTGGCCGCCCGCTCACGTGCTCTGCTCCAAATGAGCACGGCTGTGTGAAGACACCAGGCAAGAATCTGCGGTGAAACGTCAGGGGTCATCCTCTCATTTGGGTACAGATCAAAGGCTCCCCACTGGGGGAGGGAGCAGTTTTGCCCCCCAGGGAACATTTGGCAATGTCTAAGGACATTTTATGTTGTCACAACTCAAGGGACGTACTACTGGCATTAGTGAGTAGAGGCCAGAGATGCTGCTAAAAACCCTACAGTGAGCAGACCAGACCCCCACAACGAGGAATCATCTGACCCCAAACGTCAATAGTGCTGAGGTTGAGAAACCCTGTGTAGATGATGTATTCTCTATTTTGGGGTTCCATTCATTAGTTTCCCTGAGTTTTAGGGAGAGAAGATGTAAATTTGCAAATACCTCCACCTCTTGCATGTGTAGTTTTTAAATAAAAGGCTTGCTTTAGCATTTCACCCTTCGATTCCTCTCCCACTCTCTGCCAGCTCCTGACTCAGGACCACCAGCCCCCCGGTGCCCCCAGAGTTCCAAACCACTGCTCTACCGGATTTCCCCAAGCAGCACTGACAGCAGGCAGGCCTGATTACATGTCTTCCCTCCTCTGTCCTTTTGTTGTAAATTCACTCCTATAATCAGCAGAACATGAAGACCTGCTCCTTTTCCCCCAGTGGATGATCCGTATCCCATTCTTATCATTTTAATATGCAGTCACCTTCCTCAGCACAAATCACTTGCTGGGATGATAAGCTCCTTTGGCCTGAAGAGAAAAAGAGTGTTTACTTTGGGAGGAGAGTAACTCTTCTGTAAATGAGAGTTCCAACATTCCACATGCTGCCCCACTCCCTCCACCACGCTTTAGGTTTACACAAACAGGATATAAGGCATTCAGAAGCATTCACGCGGGTTCATGGGACATGCCTCATTGGTTTCATGACTACCTGAGGGGAATCCATATTTTATCCAGACTTGGATCCATTCCAACCCTTCCTTGGGGTCTATCACCTCAGTAAGCACCCAGTCAGTGTTACTAGCTGACCAGAAATGGAGTCCCCCAGAAGAGGAGAGCAATGAGCCATGAGTGAAAATCTTGAGTTAAACAAAGATGGTTCGTATGATAACAGAGTCTCTGTAATGTTTCCCTGCTGCATTGGGATAGCATTCAGGAAACATTAACAGAGTCTATATTTCTTAGAAGGGAACTTTATTGCAAAACTAAATTGAGTTCACAGCCAACATATGTGTACATACATGCACACACCCCAACCTCCCCTTGTGGAAAAGCAGCCGTGCTTGATTTATTTCCCTGTCCCCCAGAATGATTCATCCACAGCAGACAAAGGAAACTGCCAAGTTCTATCCAGGCACAGGACAAGAAACGCCTTCTCTCTCCTTGTCCATCGAGATAAAAACTACCACTTGCAAAGCAAAGCTGATGATGGCCCGGCAGAGGCGTCAAAGTCTAGCTCGTGCTTGTGATCTGGGGAAATGCTGGGACTCATTGGAATTGAAAGCTTTGTCCATGTCTGGAAGAGAAACACTTCTTGAGAAAAATAACAGCCACAAAAATCTCTGTGCTTTTTTTTAAAGATTTTATTTTTATTTATTCGTCAGAGAAAGAGAGACAGAGTACAAGCAGGGGGAGCTGTAGGCAGAGGGAGAAGCAGGCTCCTCACTGAGCAAGGAGCCCGATGCGGGACTCGATCCCAGGATCCCAGGATCCCAGGACCACGACCTGAGCCGAAGGCAGACGCTTAACCAACTGAGCCATCCAGGCGCCCCAAATCTCTGTGCTTTAATGCAGAGTCATATGGGGTCTTCAGGATGATAAAAGTGTGCATCTGGATCCTCTACAAAACCTAGCCCCATGTTCTGCAACAGGTTCTTATTAAATTATAATCAAATGGATTGCTCACACCAGAAAGCACTGTGTGTCTTGTTGTCACCTAGATCCTTGCTATTCAAAATGTGGTCTGCAGACTACCAGCAGCAGCCTGAAACTTACTAGAAATACAGACTAAGCCTCCTCCCTGACTGTACGTACAGAATCAGAATTTTAACAAGATCCCAGGTGATTCATATGCTCATAAAAATGTGGTGAGCACAGCTGTAAACAACTCCCCCAACAAAATGTAGGAACTCTGCCCCAAGATGGCTGAGGGCCTAGCCAATCAATCCGTCAACAAAATACTGCCAACAGGGTGGCCCAAGCAATACCCAAACACTAGAACATCAGTACAATCTAGCATTGATAGAATGATAGTTGGGCAGCATTTCCTCTGAAAGGCACTGGACATACCACAGAGGGACAAACAAGACAGAACACTGGGGCCTTGACGGGATTTGTCTCCAAAGGAGGCCTGGGAGTCCAGAAGAACAGCAATGATTCAGCTTCTACAGACCTTCCCAAGGTACTTCTCCCGGTAAGTGGGCGGGCAGATCGGAATGAAGATGGGCAGATAGGAATGAAGCTGTGAAACTAGAGGTAACAGGAAATAGCCAGCTGTGCATCGGAGTGAAGTGAAAACAGGACAAGGCAAGAGACAGAGACCTGTCCCTACCAATGACTTTAGTAACCCATCTCTGGGCTGTCAGAGACAATCCTCATCAGCAGTCAGGAGTCGGTGAATGAATGGCTTCTGTCGCCATCCTGACTCAGAGCTGCAGGTCTAATTACCTGTTGGGATTTTGTCTTAAATTAAAAGAAAGGAGCTTCCTGAAGGGCATAAAACTTTGTCCTCTGGCTTCTGTCCGGGTTCAGCAGTGACTGGTAAACAGGAGATGAGGAGAGGGCTGAGTGAGACATCAGGTTCTTTCCTCCCACCCCGGGCTCTGTGCTGGGAGGAGGGGGTTCTGGCAGCGAATATTCCCTTTATGACAGTGGCTCTCAGCTGGAGAGTGAATTGGCCCCCTGGGGGACACTTGACCAGTATAGAGACATTTTGGGGTGTCATGACTAGGTAGGTGGGTGTGTCTACTGGCATGTCGTGAGTAACAGACTAGGGATGACACTACCAAATACCCCAATACAGAACCATCTGCTCCCAAACAACCACAGTGCTGAGACCTAGAAACTTCCCTCCAATGGCTCCCAATGGAGGCACTTCCTGCAAGACCCTCTTTGGGTGACAGATTCCTAGCTGCTGGTCCTCCCCTACACCTCAACTCCCCTTGAGGGTTCCTTTCACCTGCCCTTCCTCTGAAATTAGCACCAGTATTGAACTCCCCTCAAAATCCCAGCCAAGTGAATCTTTTGATTGCTTCCCACACAGTGTGCTGAGAGTTGAGCTAAGCTACTCCATGGTGTGGCATCCATTCTGTTTAGCCAAGCAGCCTGCAGGGACTTGAAACTGACACCAGCCCCCTCATCCAAGGCATGCCCTAGATAGCAGCCACAGCATCACAAGCAAATGTAAGTCCCCGAAGTGACTCCCCAACAGCCTTTGAGATCAACAATCACCCCTGCCTCCCAGAGCCTCACCCTTGTAAGACCCCTGTGGAATTTACCAAAACCCCGCTCTTTGGGGTTTGGACTAACCAATCTGGCCTTAACCTGAGAACCCTAAAGCACTCCACCCATGGACCCTGATAAAGACGTGTTCCCATCCTCTGCCCCTCTCTGCCTGCACCCTGCCCTGACCTTCTCACATGGCCCTCAAGGCCTCTCTTGTGGTCCCTTGTTGAACCACAGCTTACCATGCAACACCTCGGGGTTCTACTTAACAAATGTCAGTTTAACAAAGTCACAGCACCCTGACTCATACAAAGAGCAGTAATGAGAAAAATAATAAGATTTGTCCTGGGGCAGTAATTCCTCATTGATGCTTGGCCGAAACTGAGGAAGAGAAGAGAGAGGAAGGCCTGGAGGCAGGGGGAGTGGGTTACAAAAATATTGAGCTTGATTTCTAATGTTATTGGCCACCTCTGTCCCTTTGTGAGGGCGCAAACTGCACAAATGTGTACGCAGTAGCCTTGATGATCAAGGGGTTATGAATGTGTATCCAGATGTTGGCAGTGCATGGAATATGAAAGATGCTCCATAAATTGAGTGAGTGAGTGAGTGAGTGAGTGAATGTGTGAATGGATAAATGAACAAGTTAGCATGACCTAGAGTGGTTAGAAAGGCTTCCTGGAAGAGGTTAAGAGGTCACAAGACACAGCACAAGCTCCAGGTAGGAGCCCAGTGTGGAGTGGGGTCTAGTGAGTTCATGGAAGAAGAACAGCCCTCCAGAGCAGCGATGGGTAGGAGGGCAGGACCAGACACTGAAGTCCTTGGAAGCCTGAGTGGTTTGATTTTTATGCTGTAAGTAACGGGAAGCCACTATGGCTTACAGAGCAGGGTAGTGGTGTTTTTTCAAAACTGTCTTGACAGTGGGACCCAAAGTGGGTGGAGCAGGGAGCAAGTGGACATGAGGATGCACGAGAGTAATTCAAGTATATTACATGGGCCTGCTTTTAGGGTACTAGGAATGGTAAAGGGAAGGTAAGTCTTCAAGAGAAGATTCGTGGCAGGAATGATCTCGAATTAATATGAATGAACACCTCTAAGGTGTTATAAACTGCTGCTTGGAATTGGCCATGGACATAAAGATAACTAGCATCATGGCTCTGCATTCTCCGAGGAGCAGCTTGAGCATAGAGACTCCGGGATGATGTAACATGGCCAAGAAAAAGCTCTCCAGTTATCTTGGTAAAGCAAATATCCATGAAGCCAGCATCTTGCCCCTTGTTTGTATTCACAGAGTCAGCTGCCGCCACTGTCATCCTCTGCAGCTGTCCTTCAGCATGTGACTTCCTGAATGAGCCTCCACCGGAAATCCAGTGGGTGCTGATGCCCATTTTAGGGCCTGCCGTGTGGCAGCGGATATGCACATCCTCTCTGAGGGTGCTGGGTGTATTCTGGAGCCCTCATTCAGACGATCCTGCACAGACCCCTCCAAAGGAACTTCAGGATAATTAATTAAATCAGTGCTTTTCAATCCTCTTGATTAAGTATTGAGCCAGCCCCAGAAGGTTTTCCTTCTTTTGCGAATCATTCCACTCAATGTTGATTTCCCTTTCTCCTGGTCTTTGGGCAGGAGAAAGTCAGGCCAGCAGGTGAGCAAAAGGATCATTCATAACTTTTGAGAATACAGCCAAGAAGTTACTGTCGCTAAATGAATCTGCATTATCAATCCCTCATCCTTGCTCTGCAATCCCATGCCGCAGGGTCTCTTTGTTAACCCCCCAAATGTACAAGAATGGCAGTGTCCCTGGTGAGCGATATCCAGGGTCGTTTGTGCTGTGGCCCACTAGGGCCCTCGTGGGCTGGGGAGGACAGAGGCACAGCCCTACAACTCTCCTCTTGAGGGCTGAATTTTTTCTATTGGCCTGGAGTCACTGAAAACTGTGCTTCCTCTTCCCTGGGAAGGAGCCCAGACTTTTGCAGCCAGTCAGTCAGAAGCACAGTGACACACTGGGCCTGTGATGGGAGCTGATGCTATCCCCAGTAGCGAACTGAGAACTCCAGTGTCAGAACCAAGTTACATTGTAGGACAGCCGCTCAGTGTCAGCGGGGGATTGGAGAATTGCTCAGTGGTGCTGGAAACACGCACACACACACACACACACCCGCCCCAGACCTGTGCTTTTCATGTAAAAGGTGTAAACACGTTTCTTTGTAACAGTTTGCATGTTTAACCAAACTTGATTTATAACATTTATAAACATGTATCACTTGATTTACAAAAGCTGTCCTGAAACCAGAGATGTTGTTTTCTGGGTGCATAAGTTTGCCCTTTCAAGCATTTGATGCATTTAAGAGAACCAGACAAATTGCATTTTAATGTGCACGAAGATATTTAAAAGATATAAATTAATTAGGTTTGTAAATGGGGTTAATTGTTTAAGGTAAATTGATCCATTAAACTTATTAATTTATTGAACATCATTAATGTACATGGAAAGGTAATTATTCTTACTCTTACATAAGTATTTAATAAATTCTGGTAGAATAACAAAGTTTACAAGTTGAACTTAAAACCTTAAGAAAAAATAGTTTTTTTTATTTGTGACCTTAATAAACTAAGTATTGATTTAAAAAAACATGTAACTATAAATAGTCCTTCCTACACACACACACACGCACACACACACACTTGCACACACGTGATCACTCCTTGGCTAACATTAAAACAACTCTGAGAAACACACATCAATGTCCTTTAATGGGCTCCAGGACTCTCATCTCATCAAGGCGTGTCCCACCCCTGGCCTCGTTCCTGCTCCTGCAGGGAGCACAGCAGACGTCCAGGTTGAGTAAGAACTGTACTTCCTTAGGGCAATGTTGGTGCCCTCTGTCCCACCTTGACCATAAACCCCATAAGGTGAGAAGCCATGTCTGTTTCGCTCATGATTATATATCCCCATCATTATTTCTATAGCATGGGACCCAACATTCAGAAGTCGCTTAAAATATTCAGAAATAAGCGAATGAGGGCAGGAGGGTGTGCAGCTTCCCTGGGCTCCTGCGCCTGCCTAGACTGAGTCTACACACAGATTTAATGCCTTGCCCTCTGCCTCACTCTCCAGAAGCTGAGTCTACACAGCTAATGGGAATCCAGTAACCATATACTTGAGACACAATTTTCCAGAGGCAGAGACCTTGAGGCAGATGGACAATTTGCTGAGAAGATGCATATGTTATAAAAATTAATTATTAACTGGAAAAGGAACTTTGGACACTAACTTCTCAGCAGGGAAGGACATTCTGAAGCAGCAGACTGTCTGCTATGAGGAACCCTAAAAGGCCTTAATGAACATTTATATCAAGAGATGCCAGGGCGCCTGGGTGGCTCAGTTGGTTAAGCGACTGCCTTCAGCTCAGGTCATGATCCTGGAGTCCCGGGATCGAGTCCCACATCAGGCTCCCTGCTCAGCGGGGAGTCTACCTCTCTCTCTGACCCTCCCCCCTCTCATGCTCTCTATCTCATTCTCTCTCTCAAATGAATAAATAAAATCTTTAAAAAAAAAAAAAAAAGAGATGCCAGCAAAAAGATCTCCATAACAATGCCTGGATCCAGTTTTTCTGATTCGAGATGTCCCTGTCCCCCTGAGTGGTAACAGTGGGGTTCTCCTACTGTCTACCCCACGTCCATGACTCGCTCTCCCCCTGAGGTCCCAGGCCCTCATCCTATCTCATCCCATCCCACTTCATGAATGGAGCTGACATTTCCAATCTGATATCCCCTTCTTTGCTTTCTATTTCCTTTGTCTCTCCCATTGCTCAACATTTTAGGGTCAAGGAATGAAAGAAGAGAACTATCAGGAGAGAAAGGTAAAAAGGATGAAATCCCATTTCTCTCTTTTCATGCAGCCAAGAGAAATGGACTATGGATACCCTTTAGCCCTAAAGAAAAGAGAATTTCTTTCTGTGTACCCCTGCCTTCCCTCATGACACCATTTTATTTCATGAGATTTAAGAAAATAGATGCAAATGCCAACATTGTACCAAAAGGTGCCTCATATCTCATGGAGCTGCAGATTGTCAGCCTCACTCAGAGGAACACATAACGCTGAAGTTTCTCAAAAAGCTATTGAAAGTTAGAGGACGATATGCTGGTCTGGATACTGGAACCATCTCTTTGGTTTCAGGAGAGCGTTTGTAAATCAAGTGGTTAATCTGAATTTGAAGTCAAACTTAAGATATTTTAAGAGTGTTTGAGTGTTCTGGTGCAGCCACTCTGGAAAACAGTATGGAGGTTCTTCAAAAAGTTGAAAATAGAGCTACCATACGATCCAGCAATTGCACTACTGGGTATTTACCCCAAAGATACAAATGTAGAGATCCGAAGGGGTACATGCACCCCAAAGTTTATAGCAGCAATGTCCACAATAGCCAAACTGTGGAAAGAGCCAAGATGTCCATCGACAGATGAATGGATAAAGAAGATGTGGTATATACATACAATGGAATATTATGCAGCCATCAAAAGGAATGAGATCTTGCCATTTGCAATGACGTGGATGGAACTGGAGGATGTTATGCTGAGCGAAATAAGTCAATCAGACAAAGACATGTATCATATGACCTCACTGATATGAGGAATTCTTAATCTCAGGAAACAAACTGAGGGTTGCTGGAGTGGGGGGTGGGGTGGGAGGGATGGGGTGGCTGGGAGATAGACATTGGGGAGGGTATGTGCTATGGTGAGTGCTGTGAAGTGTGCAAGACTGTTGAATCACAGATCTGTACCTCTGAAGCAAATAATGCATTATATGTTAAAAAGAGGAAGAAGAAGATAGCAGGAGGGGAAGAATGAAGCGGGAGAATCAGAGGGGGAGACGAACCATGAGAGACGATGGACTCTGAAAAACAAACTGAGGGTTCTAGAGGGGAGGGGGGTGGGAGGATGGGTTAGGCTGGTGATGGGTATTAAAGAGGGCACGTTCTGCATGGAGCAGTGGGTGTTATGCACAAACAATGAATCATGGAACACTACATCAAAAACTAATGATGTAATGTATGGTGATTAACATAACATAATTTTAAAAAAAGAGTGTTTGAGTGTCCAATCTGGTCAAAATAAATGGAAAACTTCTTTATAGGGTCGATGAAACAAGCTCAGCTTCCCTGGCAAAACACCATCTCTGTTTGATTTGTTATGTCACCAAAAGGACCAATCTCCTCAAAACACCTTTGCATAGGCTCGGATAGAAACTCTATTGTCTCCAAAACCCTGGACAGTTGATGGACAACTCACCTCCTTCTATTCAAAGTCTTTGGGATCTTTCAGGTTTTCAAGGAACACTCGGGTTACCTCAACCAGCATGGTGTTTTGCTACAGACCCAGGGTAGAAATGGCACATAAAAAAACACAGATTCCTGGAAGCTGGAAAGTGGTTCAGGACCTGATGGCAACTTTTATGTCCCAAATCTCTCTCTCTATGTCTCTCTATCCTTCAGGCTTCTTTTCCTCTTTTTCCCTTTGCTTCTTTTGAGTCTCCACTGTGCTGACTCCACATTCCTCCTGCCTTACGGCTTATGTTCCCCACCGTCTTTGTGCTCTCAAATTGTGCTGCTGATCTCTGTGGATCATCTGCTTCTCACATAAAAATCCCCATTAGAGAGACTCACTTCAGGTCTCTTAGTCATTGTCCAATATAAATCACCCTCACTGGGCAGACTTCTCCCCAGGAGTCACCCACGTTCCCCTTGAGCAAGGCACCAATCCACGGAGTCCACGCACAAGGGATACATGCTACAAATCATTTGCAGTGACTTTTCTCTGAGGAGGGTAGTGAGCATGACAGTTCCTCAGAACACCTGAGCCGGTGCATTTGGGTTTTATAGACATATGGTTCCAATTTATTTTTACGGCAACAAAATTAAAGCTAAAGAAGGATGGCATATTATTACATTATAAGTATCTTCCTACATCTAACCTTATACTGCAGACTTATGGAAAAATAAAATAAGCCAGCTTCTCTGTCTTCATTGAAGCCACTGATAGAATATCAAGCAGGACATAGCACAAAGAATCCTCAGGCACATCATGTTCATGACTAGTCTGGTCACAAATCAACATTCTTACAGTGCAGCCCAGTGTTTCAGCCATTTATGACTTTGTTTAACTTTGTTATCCTACTTCTCCAACTGAGAAATGAAAAGAACTTTGTCAAAAGCCTAGCTGGCATGAAGCTACCTTGTGGGTTTGGAAAGTTTGGCTTTCCTATTTTTTAGTTGTCCATAAAGCATGTCATTATTCCCCAGATTTCAGGCTCTGGAAGTGAGCTTTAATACCATTATTGTGACTACCTAAGCTCTTCCATTACTCCAGCTGAGCAACTCCTGGCTGGGTTCAGTTGAGGGCGAATCCAAGGCTCAAGATTCAAGATAGTTTTCCCTTTCCATTCACAGGCTATTCAGCAGAAAATTGAATTGAATGAAGCAAGCGCTGATGCGTATGTCCTGGCTTATCAGTCTAGCGACCCCATCCCAAAAGGAAGCGAGGTTAAGGTGACATGTTCTCAAAGAATTGGTATCAACTTTCCCAGTCGTCACTGGTTCCACAAAGGATTCAAACCACCTATCCAACGCCTGCATTTGCAAGGGCATCAGACTTAGCAGTTTTCTTTTTCCATGGGCTGATTTGTCCCACTCTCAAGAAAGGCCTTTCATTAATTGAGCTGTATGTCATTTCCAAGTTTTAGCTCCTGTTAAAGCTTCTACACAAAGCCTCTGCTACTGATACAAAACAACAACAACAACAACAACAACTCAGAATAAAGTGAGGATGGGAGAACTGCCATTCAGAAAGGCCCAAATATGATAGGAAGTTCTTGCTGACTGATGTTCCTCTCCTTTCCCCACATGCATAATCCAAATGGCACCAGCCTGAGATGCAACCCTCTGATGTGACCTGAAGGACAAGAACTCTCAGACAGGACCTCAGTACCCTGGAGATCTCAGCTTCCTGTTTTCTCCTTGAAAACCTCTTACAAAGACTCCCATACCACACAAACTAGTGGGCTCCTTAGTCTCTGATTAACCCTGCAATCAGTTGATATTTATTGAGCATATGCCATGGGCCAGGATCTGATCTAGGTACTGAGATACAGCAGTGAACAAAATAGACAAAGGCCTTGCTCTCTTGGGACTTACCTTCCAGTGCTTTCATTGTATGGACCTTCATTGTGCCATTTGGATTCCTATCTCTAGGCCTTTAGTCATACTGTCCCATCTGCTTGGAATCCCATCCCTCATCATACCCACCTAACTAATTTCTAACAACTTCAAAGCCCAGCTCAACTCATATCCCCTCCGTGACTCTCCCCCAGATCACCCTGGCTGAGGACTTCAACATCTAAGCAAACATACCCCTGTACCAGTGATAATTCATAATGCCTTACTTACTATTTATATATGTTTCTACACATAGCTTATCCCTCCAACTCTATTGAAGTCCTTTAAGGGCATGGTATAGATCTTGTATTTTTTTTTTTTTTTGAAGCCCAGCACTAAAATGAGTGCCCTGTATGAAAAAGGTACATGATGAATGCTAATAGTTAATGAAAAAGATAGCAAATTGGATAGTATTTTACCTTTAATCTGGAATGAAGAGTCAACAAATAAATCAGGGATATCTTGGGGAGTAGTATTTTCATTGGTGAAATTTTATAAAAGAAAACACTTTGGGGGACCTGGGTGGCTCAGTCAGTTAAGCGTCTCCCTTCGGCTCAGGTCATGATCCCGGGGTCCTGGAATGGAGCCCCACATCAGGCTCCACACTCAGCAGGGAGTCTGCTTCTCCCTCTCCCTTTGCCCTCCCCCGACTTGTGCGCTCGTGCGCTCTCTCAAATAAATAAAATATTTTAAAAAGAAAAGAAAATATTTTATTGATAACCACTAACAGCCAGTTAGTTTTTGTTTTACTTGGTCTAAAATACAGTTTCCAGCCTAGTATGAGATATTTTTGAAACCACTGTCTTTAAAACCTCCTTTTCCAGCACTCAAAGCCAACTGCTCATTGATTCTTGCTTCCATTTAATTTTCAGGTCAACAGTCTATGAGTGAAAAGGAAAAAAGTTTTGGCTTTCATTCCATTTAAACTGAATTGAGCAAAGAATCATTCAGCAGGTATAATACAGCAGATTTCATAATGATGACAACAGCAATATTACATTTATTTTCAGAGGATAAGACCCAAGCATTAATAAGACATGTTTTATAGATAACAAAAAAACAAAAAAGCCAAGCTTTTCCAAACTCGTGACTGTTTTGTGATTAAGCAAGCTTTGCCTTTGTCAGTGCAAGTCCTAATGTGCAAGCCTTAGTGTCATTTGGGCTGGATTTTTCATAAAGATTCTAAGAAATCCAGGAATTGGGGGGAAGCACAAACGAGAGCCAACATTTATATCTGAGTGTCACTCTAAAATTTACTCAGTGTTTTCGCACACATTATCTCACTTAGTCCTTTCACAGACCCAGAGCAAATATTGAATACCCTTGGTAAATTTCAGGATAGGAACACTGAAGCTCAAGGGTTAAGATCGTTATAAGGATTAGCCATATCAGGTGACATTCACATCAACGGATGCTTCTACTACCAAAGCATATCTCCTTTAAGCCTAGGAGAGAGTTCTCCATATTGAAAGGATGGAAATATGTGAAATCAGATTCGTCCTATGAACGAGATGCTTGTGCTCAGGACACAAGCATCATCGAGCAGTATCAATGCCAATACCCTTACACTTGATGTTTGCTGTGACTTCCCATACATGCCCACACACTGGTCCTCTGCTTTCCTGCTTCTGGTTTTTTTCTCTCTGCTTAAAATTAAATAAAAACAATTCTGCTTAGAAGTATCTGTGTGCACATACCTGACAGCTACAAAGTCACTGAGGACTTGTGAATCAAAATCCGGCAGAGAAGGGAAACTCCGAGAAATGAATCTGGTACTTGGTGTTGCGTTCCTTCTGAGGGCATTTGTCAGTTCAAAGCAGCAACGGAATTAGAGAAACTGAACGGAGTTTCTCACAGGGGTGGGATATATAAAAATTGAAGTTTAGGGCCACAAAAAAGACGGGTCCCTGGAAAATATTCTAGGCTTTTGGTTATGACACAGGAAGGACTACAACCAAGAAAAAAGAGCGAAGTAGAAGTCGACTTCCAAGGACTCAAGCCCAGCTTCAACAGCTCATTTCCTGATTGGATTTGGATGATAATTCCACACCTGACATCCTGCCAGAAGCAAAAGCGAATCTTTTCAGGAGGAAGATATCATCCATAACTTCAAATCATCTCTACAATTTTTCAACACAAGGTCCAACACATGCATAAAAAAATAAGTAAAACCAGCATACAGAAAGATAAGAATTGACAAAAAAATAAAAGAAAAATGACAGTGAAACAGATTAAACCACAATAGAAGAACGGAGTAGACAGACATAGAGGAGACCCGATATTATAATTATGTTGAATGTGTTCAAGAAAATAAATGAGAAGATGAAGAGTTTTAGGAGAGAAGTGGGAACTACAAAAAGGAGATAAATGGGAATTCTTAACAAAAATCAAGAGCTCAGGGGCGCCTGGGTGGCTCAGTCGTTAAGCGTCTGCCTTCAGCTCAGGTCATGATCCCAGGGTCCTGATCGGGCTCCCTGCTCAGCGGGGAGTCTGCTTCTTCCTCTCCCACTCCCCCTGCTTGTGTTCCCTCTCTCGCTGTGTCTCTCTCTGTCAAATAAATAAATAAAATCTTTAAGAAAAAAAATCAAGAGCTCAATGGATTAAAGGAGCTAAAGAGAGAAGATAGG
This sequence comes from Neomonachus schauinslandi, assembly GCF_002201575.2. Lineage (NCBI taxonomy): Eukaryota > Metazoa > Chordata > Mammalia > Carnivora > Phocidae > Neomonachus > Neomonachus schauinslandi. Next base: position 10,117,929 of record NC_058408.1, on the reverse strand, counting down.
TCAAAGAATAGTTATAGAAGAAATATGATCATAGGTATGGTTTTTTCAAAAAGTAAAGAAAAAAAGATTGCAAGGAAACATATCAAAATGACATCAGTGATTTTGATTGCCTTTAGTGAAATTATGAGTAGATTTTTCTCTATTTTTTTAAAAAAATTTAAATATCTCTAGATTTTTTTTATAGGAAGTATATATTATTTTTACAATGGTGAAAATGGAAAAAGCCACATCATTAAAATGGAAAACTATTTGTGAAGGAATCCACCCAAGTTCTTGCCCTAGCTATGTCCGTTGTCCCCCAGGAGCTTTGCCTTTGAGCTGGTCTTATGCAGCTCACCACTCTGCCTCATAACTCACACACACATTGCCTTAACTTTTGTGTTTTGTTTTCTCAGCTAAAATACAGGGACAAGGCACACGGCAGACTCCCTCTGGGTTTCTCTTCCATCCTCCCCCAGTAGAGAAATCCATGCAAGCCAATTTGAGGGTCTATACTTCATGGTATGTAATTTTCAAGCAGTGCAGTGTTGGAACACATACACACACACAACTGATTAGCTGATAGAACTTGCTAGAAAGAAAATATCATATCATCTGAACCATAACATGACCACTAAGCCCAGTTCTCCCTGATGCCTGCATTAGTTGCTGGCATCAGACAAATTACTTCGGGCATAAATTTATTTTCCTTACCCGCTAAGTGCTGCTTAGCACCTTGGTGTTGCAAAATCTACCCTTGGGGGACACTCTGAAACTTTTATGCATTTCAAAACTTTTATCTTAGTTAAAGCCTGGGGGTTGAGAAAATGAGGTACTTAACCACAAAAAAAAAAAGCTCACTTATTGAGAGGAGATCTGCTGAGAAACTCTCTTTCAGAATCTTCTTTTTTTTTTTTTCCCAGAGAATTCCCATGTAAAAGGCAGAATTAATCTGTTCTAACCATATATGTTTTTGTTTCCTCATGAGTCACTTCATGTATTCATTCCACAAACAATTCCTGAGTGTGAATATTGTGTAAGACACAGTGCCAGGGACTGACATAAAGCAAACAAAAGAAATTCTCCTTACACTTAGTGAGCTCAGAGTCTGTAGCAGAGAACAGATAAGTCAACAAATCCTCAAGTCAGTGGTGTCAAGGCTATGACAGAGACCAACGGTGTGTTAGAGGATTGAAGTGAAGGTGGGCATGTTCTTTTCTGCTTTTTTTTTTTTTTTCAGAATTGGTCACTTCCAATTTTTACCAACCCCACAATGTTTTCTGTGAAAACACACACTCCCAATAAGGTGACAAAAGGAAATAAATGGTATACAGTTTGAGAAGGAAGACATAAAACCGTCTTTGTCTACAAATGACAAATGGGTGGCTCAGTTGGTTAAGCGACTGCCTTTGGCTCAGGTCATGATCCTGGAGTCCCGGGATCGAGTCCCGCATCGGGCTCCCTGCTCAGCGGGGGGTCTGCTTCTCCCTCTGACCCTCTTCCCTCTTGTGCTGTCTCTCATTCTCTCTCTCAAATAAATAAATAAAATCTTTAAAAAAAAAAAAAAAGAAAGAAAATCCAAAAGAATCAACAACAAGGGGCACCTGGGTGGCTCAGTTGGTTGAGCTTCTGTCTTCAGCTCAGGTCGTGATCCCAGGGTCCTGGAATCGAGTCCCATGTCAGGCTCCCCGCTCAGCAGGAAATCTGCTTCTCCCTCTCCCTCTGCTGCTTGTGCCCTCGTATTCTCACTCTCTCTCTTTCTCTCTCTCTGTCAAATAAATAAATAAAATCTTTAAAAAAAATCAACAACAAAAAAGTGGAACAAATACACAATTATAGTAAGGTTGCAGATGCAAGGTTTATATATGAAAGTCAGTTGCTTTTCTCTATGCCAATAATGAATAAGTGGAATTTGAAATTAAAAACACAACACCATTCATGTTAGCACCCCCAAAATGAAATACTTAGGTACAAATCTAACAAACTGTATACAAGATTTTTATAAAGAAAGCTACAAAATTCTGATCAACAAAATCAAAGAAGAAATAAATAAATGGAGAGATATTCCATGTTCATGAATAGAAAGATTCAATATTGTCAAGATATCAGTTCTTCCCAACTTGGTCTATACATTCTATCCAATTCCAATCAAAATCCCAACAAGTTTTTATGGATATCAACAAACTGGTTTTATGGAAAGGCAAAAGACCCAAAATAGCCAGCACAATGTTGAAGAACAAAGTTGGAGGACTTACACTACTTGACTTCAAAACATTAGTATATTCTACAGGAATCAAAACAGTGTGGTATTGGTGAAAAAACTGACAAATAGATCAATAAAATAGAATAGAGAGCTCAGAAATAGACCCCCATAAATATCGGTCAACTGATACTTGACAAATGAGCAAAGCAATACAATGGAATATAGTCTCTTCAACAATTGGTGCTAGAACAACTGGACATCCACATGCCAAAAAAAAAAAAAAAGATTCTAGAAACAGACTTTACGGGGCGCCTGGGTGGCTCAGTCGGTTAAGCGGCTGCCTTCGGCTCAGGTCATGATCCCAGGGTCCTGGGATCAAGTCCCGCATTGGGCTCAGAGCTTCTCCCTCTCCATCTGCCTGCTTCTTTGCCTACTTGTGCTCTCTCTCTATCTCTCTGTCAAATAAATAAATAAAATCTTTAAAAAAAAAAAAAGAAAGAAACAGACTTTACGTCTTTCAAAAAAATTAATTCAAAATGAATTATAGATCTAAATGTAAAATGCAAAACTATACACTGCTAGAAGGTAAATGGGGTAGCCTGGATGACCTTGGGCATGACAATGTCTTTCTCTATACAACATCAAAGAAACAATTCATCAGAGAAATCACTGACAAGCTGGACTTCATTAAAATTAAAAAACTTCTCTCTATGAAAAACAGTATCAAGAGAATTAGAAGACAAGCTACAGACTGGGAGAAAATATTTGCAAAAGACACATCTGATAAAGGACTATTACCCAAACTATACCTGAAAAAATTCTTAAAGCTCCACAATAGGAACACAAGCAATCCAATTGAAAAGTGGGCCAAACCAGCGCTGCTCAGAACCAAGAGGGAACTTCCCAACCAGAAAGAGTTCCCCTTGTAGGGAAAGTGAGAGCAAAGTGGGCAACATGATTCCCCAGCCTTTCAGGTCACTACATCAAGGACCTGCTTCAGTTTTACTGCACCCAGAGTCCAGCAAAGCTGGAACATATAGAGATGGCTAGAAACAAGGAAGGAGAGCAGGGTCCGTGCAATGAGAACAGTTACATAGAGTCCCCGGTGACCTACTCTGCACAGGATCGCAGCAGCTTTTAGCCTTGAAAAAAACAAAAGCCAGCCACTGCAGATGCCCTGCTGACTTCACTGGGTTTTGCCCCACAAGTATTCATATTCACAGATGCCAGCCCCCTGAGTCCCTCCCCATTTTCTCCCTCCATAACCCCTCTCCAGAGCCCATGATCCACACTCAGTTTCCCACACGTCTACAACTGTGCAAGTGCAAGATGTCAGCCTAGACCCCATGGCTGACCCCCCGCTGGGATGTGCACGTTGAGGGCCAGCCCCTCCAGCTGTGGGCCTGCATGCCTCCAGCCTGACTCCCATCAGTGGCTTCCACGGCTGCCAGCTTGCGTGTAGTAACATTCCACAGCCATGGAAGGGCACACTGACGGGCTAGGCCCTCACAGCTGCTCATGAGGCTGGATTCAGCCCTGTCTCCTGGCCTGTCACTGGCCTGCCTTACCAGGCTCACCTTCAGCTAGCCTTTCCAGCACCTGCACACCCTTAGCCAGGCTCCTCACACTGACCTCCATTGGCATGTACCCATGGCAAGACCCTACAGACACAATTACGCATGTCAATAGCCAGCCCCCTGAGTCCCTCCCCAATATGGCCCAACTCTGGCCATATTTCCTGTCACTGGCTTGTACCACGGGGTCTACCTACAACTAGTCCTTCCAGATGTGCACTTGCACGACACAGCCTGACTCCCTTCGCTGGCCCCCACTGTTGGGCCCATGCCCATAGGGAAAACTTCTGGCCACAGCAGTGCAAGCCAACAGCCAGAGCACCTAGTGCATCTTCATCTGCCAGTGCACCCTTGCTGCTGGCCCTGATCCCCACCACGATGTGTGTGTCTCCAGCCAGACCCTGACACTGTACAGGTACCTGCAGCTGCTCCCCACAGCTGTGTGTTCGCATACCGCTGGCTCTGGCACCACTGCCACGTGTCCAGTCCCTAGCCACTGGAGTAGGAGGTGCCACTGAGGATCCCAACAGCCCTTGCAGCCATGTGGAACCTCCACAGTGCTCCCCAAGGACTACACAGTTGTGGATGTTGTGGACCCCAGTAGCCTAAGCCAAAGAGACATCATGCTCCTGTTCCCAGACCTAAAACTGAATGGGTCTGAAATAAATGAAATTAAAATTAAAAAAAAAAGAAACTGAGGCTTAAGGAGTAACTTGTCCAAGGTCACAGGTTATACAATTATATAGCAAACTTAAAATATCCACACACACAATAGAATCAAAATTCAAAATCAGAGGCATAGGACTCCATACAGTATGTTGCTTCATAATGGCATGCTGTTTGAATGCTAATTCCTTTGTGTTTCATTGTGTTCATTCTAGGGATCAATTTGTCATCCATCATAGGAGATAAGCAAGCTATGTGAAGATTTCTGGGTGTGGTTAAACCTGATATATATGATTCAGCTTTGAAGTATCTGAATCAGTGTGATGTTGAATGTGATAGCATGGAGCTCTACTCTTCTTTAGAATGTATGGGAGTTGTATACACAACCTATTGATAAAACCTCAGGGGAAAAAAGAATTTAGTGGTGATCTGTAATCTCTGCCTCCAAAGTGACAAATATATGTGCAATAACCCTTATCAATGATCTTCCAGTCTTTGTTTAAGTATAGTTAGTGGCTGTGAGCACTCTCTAACTCTCCAAAGACTGATCTGTTAGGCAGCACTATTTGTCCCTTCATAATCCACACCAGCCCCCATCCCCACCCCAGCTTTGGTCTGGAGTCTGTTCACCAGAACTGAACTGGGGAATCCCAGAGCAAGCTCTTCCTTCCTATTTTTGTGTTCTAATGATCTCATTTCCATTCCAAACAAAATCATGTCTTTAATTTATACCCTCGTTGAGCTCAGACATCTTAGAAGCAAAAACTGCTCCATAGACATCCATTTGCTCTTAAAGTACCTCAGGACAGAGGGAAAGACCACCTACCCAATCTTTCCTGCCTCCTCCCATAATCACATTTAATAAACAGTCATGTCAGAGATGCCTGGGTAGCTCAGTTAGTTAAGCATCAGACTCTTGATTTAGACTCAGTAATGATCTCGGGGTCTTGATATCAAGCCCTGTGTTGGACTCTACGCTCAGTGGGGAGTCAGCTTGAGATTCTCTTTCTCCCCCTCACCCTCTGCCTTTCCCCCTCCTCCCTCCCTCAAATAAATAAATAAATCTTTTTTAAAAATAAATAAATACTCATGTCATCTTCAGTTGACCCCTATCCCTTTCCACACATGAACTATTCCAAAGCATTTTTTGTAGCTTTAGGATTCCAAATACCCTTTGCCTCTCTCACTCTCTGGAAAAAAATGGAAGCTGCCTCATCTTCTCCCTTTCTCCACCTCGAAATACCTCTATAACTTCATTTACCTTCCCATCTCCTATAGAAGAAGACATGCTTTCCTCCATCCTAATCCAACCATTTACTTGTGTCCTCAGTCCCATTTCCTCCAACTTCCTCCAGAACCTGGCTCTATCAACTGTCTCCTCTCTAGAGTCTTCAGACTCTCTCCCTATTTTTCCTTTAACTAAAATATGCATCCACCATCGTAAAACAAACCAAAACAGAACCTTCTCTTTGTTCTGTAGTCCCGTTGAGAACTTCTTTACCTAGTCTCCTTCACTCTCAAACCTGAAATGTAAGCATGCTCCGAGGTTCCATATTCTTCTCCCTCAGCTCTACCACTTGATGAATGAACTGACTCATAAAACTCCAGCTCTCCTCTACAGTTGAAGGATATTGTCCAAGTTATTCTTCCTGTGCATTTGTTTCTGTATATTCCTGCCACTAGTACTTCCCCATGTGGATATTTCATCAACACACTAAGCCCTATAACCCCAAAGCCAAATTCATGATACCTACCACGCTTAGAAGCTTAGAGTCATGGAATCAGAAACCTTGGAACTAATCCAAGTCTTTTTTTTTTTTAGATGAAAAATGTGAGGACCAGAAAGTTTGAATCTTTAAGTTCTCCTTCTCTCTCACTTCTTCTGCTGTGAAAGTTCCTATCAATTCTACATACAAATTGTTTCCCATCTATCCTTTTTGCTGTGGGCATTGGTACAGACTGTCACCACATCTCTCCTGATCTATAGCATAGTTTCATAATTTGTCTGACACCTGTAATATTTGCAACTCATTCCTTCCTACCCTAAAGCTGTGCTAATTTCATTCAATACCTCTGGGGTGCGTGTGTGTGTGTGTGGTTGTGTGTGAGTCTGTTTGGGACTTTGTCTAGGCCCCTGAGTTTAGTTATAAAGAGAGCCTCTACCTTCAAATTTAGTGCTTAAAAAAGACATTTAAATCAGACATAATGGCAAGGGAGGGTTGAAGAAGGCCCCTTGTAATAAGAACATATTGACAGGTGAGCTAAATTTTCAAGGACTGAGAGGAGTTATACAGATGGTGACAGGGAAATGGAATTCAAGAAAGATCATGTAGCGGGGTGCCTGGGTGGCTCAGTCATTAAGCGTCTGCCTTCAGCTCAGGTCATGATCCAGGAGTCCCAGGATCAAGGCCCACATCAGGCTCCCTGCTCCACAGGAGGTCTGCTTCTCCCTCTCCCACCCTCCTGCTTGTGTTCCCTCTCTCGCTGTGTCTCTCTGTGTCAAATAAATAAATAAAATATTTTTTAAAAAAAAGAAAGAAAGAAAGATCACATAGCAAGACTAAAGGCATAGAGCAAATGGTATATTCATGAAACTGTGAAGACTTTGGTACGTCTGGAACAAAGACCAAAGATGGTGGTAAGGGACAGGGGAGAGAACACAACAGAGTCTTGGTGAACCTGGATGAGTTTAGAAGATCAAAATCACAAAGCAATAGGATAGGCTTTGAGGAATTTTAAGCAGGATGCATGACAAGATTAAATTAGCAATTTAGAAAGATCATTTAGTCAACTTGATGAGCCCTGTGTAATATATAGAATCGTCACATCATTATGTTGTACACCTGAAACTAATTTCACACTGTATGTTAACTATACTGGAATTAAAATAAAATTTTTAAAATGTAGTTTATGTCTTGGATGAATCAATTAGTATAATTGATTGGATTGAACCAAAAGTATCTTCATTGCACACTCCCAAAATTACCAGTTGCCAAATTATTCCATGGCTAGTTAAAATATCATTGGTATGAGGCAGTCATTAATATCTTGAAGAGCTGTTTTTTTAATAGCATTTTCTTACTGAGAGGCACAAATTTATAGTATTTTTCAGAAATGTGCAAAGCTGTGCCTAAGCTAAGTGTAGGATAAATTTTCTGTAAGCTCAAATAGGAATTTTTGGGATAATTTTCTTCCACTAAATTCATTAGAAAGAAGATTTAGTCATTATGGTTTTGTATTTGTAAATCAATCCGATAGTAAATCATGATTTTGTTTCAGTTTTAATATAACATATGCTATTTATATTTAGCACAAAATGCCTCATGCAATCCATAGAAACTGGCAAAATATTTTAATGATTCAAAAATATTTATAATTTAGGATGTAAACTAGTGAGTTAAAAGTAACACTGTGCTGAGATTCTGAAAACCCAGTTTCTAATTCTTCCACTAATTTTGTGTGTAGTTGTTTTTCAATAATAGTAATTACCTCAAGGATTGTTCTGTATATAAGATGAGACAGGTGTGTCTGGGTGGGTTTCTCAGTTGGTTGAGCACCCAGCTCTTGGCTTTGGCTCAGGTCGTGATCTCAGGGTCTTGAGATCGAGCCCTGTATTGGGCTCCATGCCAAAATTCTTTCTCCCTCTCCCTCCCCCCTCTGCCTCTCCACCCATCTCCCTGCTTGTGCACAGGTACTCTCTCTCTCTCTCTTTTTCTCTCTCTCTCTCTCTCACATACACACACACAAATAAATAAGTAAAATCTTTTTTTTAAAATGAGATAATACAAGATAAGTGCATAATTGTAGCATAAATGCTAGTTTTCAATAGTTAAGAGAAAAATCACTTAAGTCAAAGTGTGGAGAACAGGTTAGTAGGCAAGATTGAAAACAGGTAAACCATTAGCTGATGGTCTTAACTAAAAGAATAAAGATAAAGAGCAGGAGAGAAAGGAAAGCACACAATTGTATCAATCCAGTGTTGAGGTTTTTCTGGATTGAGCACAAAATGGAGTAAAGAAATCAAGAAGGCTGAGAAGCGAATGATTTAAAGAGTTGATAAACCACAGCTCTCAGGCCAAGTTGAGCCCAACACCTGTGGGGGGGTTTTTTGTTTTTTTGTTTTTTTATTTTTATTTTATTATGCTATGTTAATCACCATACATTACATCATTAGTTTTTGATGTAGTGTTCCACGATTCATTGTTTGTGTATAACACCCAGTGCTCCATGCAGTATGTGCCCTCTTTAATACCCATCACCAGGCTAGCCCATCCTCCCACCCCCTCCCCTCTAGAACCCTCAGTTTGTTTTTCAGAGTCCATAGTCTCTCATGGTTCATCTCTCCCTCCGATTTCCCCCCCTTCATTTTTTTTTTAAGATTTTATTTATTTATTTGACAGAGAGATAGAGAGAGGGCACAAGTAGGCAGAGTGGCAGGCAGAGAGAGAGGGAGAAGCAGGCTCTCCGCTGAGCAGGGAGCCAGATGTGGGGCTTGATCCCAGGACCCCAGGATCATGACCTGAGCCGAAGGCAGCTGCTTAACTGACTGAGCCACCCAGGCGCCCCTCCCCCCCTTCATTTTTCCCTTCCTTCTCCTAATGTCCTGTATGGTATTCCTTATGTTCCACAAATAAGTGAAATCAAATGATAATTGACTTTCTCTGCTTGACTTATTTCACTTAGCATAATCTCCTCCAGTCCCATCCATGTGGATGTAAAAGTTGGGTATTCATCCTTTCTGATGGCTGAGTAATATTCCATTGTATATACAGACCACATCTTCTTTATCCATTCATCTGTTGAAGGGCATCTCGGCTCTTTCCACGGTTTGGCTATTGCGGACATTGCTGCTATGAACATTGGGGTGCATAGGGCCCTTCTTTTCACTACATCTGTGTCTTTGGGGTAAATACCCAGGAGTGCAATTCTTGGGTCATAGGGTAGCTCTATTTTTAATTCTTTGAGGAACCTCCACACTGTTTTCCAAAGTAGCTGTACCAACTTGCATTCCCACCAACAGTGTAAGAGGGTTCCCCTTCCTTCACAACCTCTCCAATATTTGTTGTTTCTTGTCTTGTCAATTTTTGCCATTCTAACTGGTGTAAGGTGGTATCTCAATGTGGTTTTGATTTTAGTTTCCCTGACAGCTAATGATGATGAATATTTTTTCATGTGTCTGTTAGCCATTTGTATGCCTTCTTTGGAGAAGAGTCTGTTCATGTTTTCTGCCCATTTTTTGACTTGATTATTTGTTTTTTGGGTGTTGAGTTTGAGAAGTTCTTTATAGATGTTGGATACCAGCCCTTTATCTGTAGTGTCATTTGCAAATATCTTCTCCCATTCTATGGGTTGCCTCTTTGTTTTGTTGACTGTTTCCTTTGCTGTGCAGAAGCTTTTTATCTTGATGAAGTCCCAAAAGTTCATTTTTGCTTTTGTTTCGCTAGGCTTTGGAGATGAATCTTTTTTTTTTTTTAAAGATTTTATTTATTTATTTGACAGAGAGATAGAGAGAGAGAGAACAAGTAGGCAGAGAGGCAGGCAGAGGGAGAGGGAGAAGCAGGCTTCCTGCAGAGCAGGGAGCCCAGTGCGGGGCTCGACCCCAGGACCCCAGGATCATGACCTGAGCCGAAGGCAGCCGCTTAACCAACTGAGCCACCCAGGTGCCCCTTTGGAGATGAATCTTGAAAGAAGTTGCTGGGGCCAATGTCAAAGAAGTTACTGCCTATGTTCTCCTCTAGGATTTTGATGGATTCCTGTCTCACATTGAGGTCTTTCATCCATTTTGAGTTTATCTTTGTGTATGGTGTTAGAGAATGGTCAAGTTTCATCCTTCTGCATGTGGCTGTCCAATTTTCCCAGCGCCATTTATTGAAGAGACTGTCTTTTTTCCATTGCATATTTTTTCCTGCTTTGTCGAAGATTATTTGACCATAGAGTTGAGGGTCCATATCTGGGCTCTCTATTCTGTTCCATTGGTCTATATGTCTGTTTCTGTGCCAGTACCTTACTGTCTTGGTGATCACTGCTTTGCAATAAAGCTTGAAATCTGGCAACGTGATGCCCCCAGCTTTGTTTCTCTTTTTCAACATTTCCTTGGCGATTCGGGGTCTTTTCTGATTCCATACAAATTTTAGTATTGTTTGTTTCAGCACTTTGGAAAATGTCTTGGAATTTTGATCAGGATGGCATTAAAGGTATAGAATGCTCTGGGTAGCATAGACATTTTAACAATGTTTATTCTTCTGATCCATGAGCATGGAATGTTTTTCCATCTTTTCGTGTCTTCTTCAATTTCTTTCATGAGTGTTCTGTAGTTCCTAGAGTATGGATCCTTTACTTCTTTGGTTAGGTTTATTCCAAAGACACATCCAGACTGAAAGTGAAGGGATGGAGATCCATCTTCCATGCCAATGGACCTCAAAAGAAAACTGGGGTAGCAATTCTTATACCAGACAAATTATATTTTAAACTAAAGACTGTAGTTAGAGACACAGAAGGACACTATATCATTCTTAAAGGGTCTATCCACCAAGAAGATCTAACAATTGTAAATATCTACACCCCCAACATGAGAGCAGCCATCTACATAAGCCAACTGTTAACCAAAATAAAGAGTCATATTAATAACAACACGTTAATTGTAGGAGACCTCAATACTCCACTCTTAGCAATAGACAAATCATCTTGGCAGAAAATCAACAAAGAAACAAGAGCTTTGAATGACACACTGGACCAGATGGACCTCACAGATATATACAGAACATTCCACCCTAAAACAACAGAATACTCATTCTTCTCGAGCGCACATGGAACTTTCTCCAGAATAGACCACATACTGGGTCACAAATCAGGTCTCAACTGATACCAAAAGATTAAGATTATTCCCTGCATATTCTCAGACCATAATGCTTTAAAACTGGAACTCAATCACAAGAAAAAATTTGGAGGAAATTCAAACACTTGGAAGCTAAAGACCATTATGCTCATGAATGTTTGGGTCAACCAGGAAATCAAAGAAGAATTTAAACAATTCATGGAAACCAATGAGAATGAAAACACATCAGTCCAACACCTATGGGATACTGCAAAGGTGGTCCTAAAGGGGAAATACATAGTCATCCAAGCCTCACTCAAAAAAATAGAAAAATCCTGAACTCACCAACTAACTCTACACCTTAAAGAACTAGAGAAAAAGCAACAAATGATGCCTAAGCCATGCATTAGAAGAGAAATAATTAAGATTAGAGCAGAGATCAATGAATTAAAAAACAGAAACACAGTAGATCAGATCAATGAAACTAGAAGCTGGTTCTTTGAAAGAATTAATAAGATCAATAAACCACTGGCCAGACTTATCCAAAAGAAAAGAGAAAAGAACCAAACTAATAAAATTATGAATGAAAGGGGAGAGATCATGACTAACACCAAGGAAATAGAAACAATTACTAGAAATAATTATCAACAACTATATGCCAGTAAGCTGAGCAACCTGGATGAAATGGATGCCTTCCTGGAAACCTATAAACTCCCAAGACTGAAACAGGAAGAAATTGACAACCTGAATAGGCCAATAACCAGTAATGAGATTGAAGCAGTGATCAAAAACTTCCCAAAAAACAAGAGTCCAGGGCCTGATGGATTCCCTGGGGAATTCTACCAAACATTCAAAGAAGAAATAATACCTATTCTACTGAAGCTGTTTCAAAAAATAGAAACAGAAGGAAAACTTCCAAACTCATTCTATGAGGCCAGCATTACCTTAATCCCCAAACCAGGCAAAGACCCCATCAAAAAGGAGAATTTCAGATCAATATCCCTGATGAATATGGATTCCAATCAACAAAATCCTAGCTAATAGGATCCAACAATACATTAAAAGGAGCATCCACCACGACCAAGTGGGATTTATCCCCGGGATGCAAGGGTGGTTCAACATTCACAAATCAATCAATGTGATAGAACACATTAATAAGAGGAGGGAGAAGAACCATATGGTCCTCTCAATTGATGCAGAAAAAGCATTTGACAAAATACAGCATCCTTTCCTGATTAAAACTCTTCGGAGTATAGGGATAGAGGGAACATTCCTCAAGTCATAAAATCCATCTATGAAAAACCCACAGCGAATATCATCCTCAATGGGGAAAAGCTGAGAGCCTTTCCCTTAAGATCAGGAACACGTCAACGATGTCCACTCTCACCACCATTGTTCAACATAGTACTAGAAGTCCTACCAACAGCAATCAGACAACAAAAAGAAATAAAAGGTATTCAAATTGGCAAAGAAGTCAAACTCTCTCTTTTCGCAGATGACATGATACTTTATGTGGAAAACCCAAAAGACTCCACCCCCAAATTACTAGAACTCATCCAGCAATTCAGTAATGTGGCAGGATACAAAATCAATGCACAGAAACCAATTGCTTTCTTATACACTAACAACGCAACTGTAGAAAGAGAAATTAGAGAAATGATTCCATTTACAATAGCACTATAAACCATAAGATACCTCAGAATAAAGCTGACTTTTGCATTTTTAAATGGTGGAAGAAACTTGAAAGAAGAGTAATATTTCATGAAGAAAAGTATTTGAAAATCAAATGTCAGTGTCCTTGAATAAAGTTTTATTGGAACCCAGCTACATTCATTTGTTTATACATTCTCTGTGGCTGCTTTCACACTACAATTGCACAGATGAGTAGTTGTGAAAAAGAAGCCAGGGAAGCCTGCTTTTCTTCCCATTATTAAGACCATGAATTAGAGACTGGGTAATCATACATTGCCTTCCACTACCAAACCCCACTTGCTGCAGCCTGTAGTGCAAGAGATCAACTAACCAAATCACAATGCTGTCACTTGCACATCTAATATCAAGTTAATTCTTGTGTTGCAAATGACATCATCAACACTAATAGCTTTGACTCATTGAAATGTTTGGATTACATTTAAAATCTTTCAATGTGAGGTGCCTGGCTGGCTCAGTCAGAAGAACATGAGACTCTTTATCTCTGGGTCTGTGTTTGAGTCCCACATTGGGGTAGAGATTACTTAAGTAAATAAACAAATAAACTTTTTTTATTATGTTATTTTAATCACCATACATTACATCATTAACTGATGTAGCGTTCCATGATTCATTGTTTGTGTATAACACCCACTGCTCCATGCAGAACGTGCCCTCTATAATACCCATCACCAGGCTAGCCCATCCTCCCACCCCCCTCCCCTCTAGAACCTTCAGTTTGTTTCTCAGAGTCCATACTCTCTCATGGTTCATCTCCCCCTCTGATTTGCCCCCCTTCATTTTTCCCTTCCTGCTATCTTCTTTCTTTCTTTCTTTCTTTTTTTAACATATAATGTACTATTTGTTTCAGAGGTACAGGTCTGTGATTCAATAGTCTTACACAATTCACAGTGCTCACCATAGCACATACCCTCCCCAATGTCTATCACCCAGCCACCCCATCCCTCCCACCCCCCACCACTCCAGCAACCCTCAGTTTGTTTCCTGAGATTAAGAATCCTTCATATCAGTGAGGTCATATGATACATGTCTTTCTCTGATTGACTTATTTTGATCAGCATAATACCCACCAGTTCCATCCACATCATTGCGAATGGCAAGATTTCATTCCTTTTGATGGCTGCATAATATTCCAATGTATATATATACCACATCTTCTTTTATTATTATTATTATTATGTTATGTTAATCACCATACATTAGTGATGGTGATCTAACAATTGTAAATATCTACACCCCCAACATGAGAGCAGCCATCTACATTATTATTATTATTAGTTTTTGGAGATGGAAGCCTGCTTCTCCTTAACCGAACTCATTTTATGAAGCCATTAGTTTTTGATGTAGTATTCCATGATCCATTGTTTGCATATAACACCCAGTGCTCCATGCAGAACGTATACCACATCTTCTTTATTCGTTCGTCTGTCAATGGACATCTTGGCTCTTTCTATAGTTTGGCTATTGTGGACATTGCTGCTATAAACATTGGGGTGCACATGCCCCTTCAGATCCCTACATTTGTATCTTTGGGGTAAATACCCAGGAGTGCAATTGCTGGATCGTATGGTAGCTCTATTTTCAACTTTTTGAGGAACCTCCACACTGTTTTCCAGAGTGGCTGCACCAGCTTGCATTCCCACCAACAGTGTAGGAGGGTTCCCCTTTCTCCACATCCCCGCCAACAACTGTCGATTCCTGACTTGTTAATTTTAGCCATTCTGACTGGTGTGAGGTAGTATCTCATTGAGGCTTTGATTTGGATTTCCCTGATGCCGAGCGATGTTGAGCACTTTTTCATGTGTCTTTTGGACATTTGGATGTCTTCTTTGGAAAAATGTCTGTTCATGTCTTCTGCCCATTTCTTGATTGGATCATTTGTTCTTTGGGTGTTGAGTTTAATAAGTTCTTTATAGATTTTGGATACTAGCCCTTTATCTGATATGTCATTTGCAAATATCTTCTCCCATTCTGTCAGTTGTCTTTTGGTTTTGTTGACTGATTCTTTTGCTGTGCAAAAGCATCTTATCTTGATGAAGTCCCAATAGTTCATTTTTGCCCTTGCTTCCCTTGCCTTTGGCGATGTTTCTAGGAAGACGTTGCTGCGGCTGAGGTCAAAGAGGTTGCTGCCTGTGTTCTCCTTTAGGATTTTGATGGACTCCTGTCTCACATTTAGGTCTTTCAACCATTTGGAGTCTATTTTTGTGTGTGGTGTAAGGAAGTGGTCCAGTTTCATTCTTCTGCATGTGGCTGTCCAATTTTCCCAACACCATTTGTTGAAAAGACTGTTTTTTTTCCGTTGGACATTCTTTGCTGCTTTGTCAAAAATTTGTTGACCATAGAGTTGAGGGTCCATTTCTGGGCTCTCTATTCTGTTCCATTGATCGATGTGTCTGTTTTTGTGCCAGTATCATACTGTCTTGATTATTGCAGCTTTGTAATAGAGCTTGAAGTCTGAAATTGTGATGCCGCCAGCTTTGCTTTTCTTTTTCAACATTCCTCTGGCTATTCAAGGTCTTTTCTGGTTCCACACAAATTTTAGGATTATTTGTTCCATTTCTTTGAAAAAAGTGGATGGTATTTTGATAGGGATTGCATTGAATGTGTAGATTGCTCTAGGTAGCATTGACATCTTCACAATATTTCTTCTTCCAATCCATGAGCATGGAATGTTTTTCCATTTCTTTGTGTCTTCCTCAATTTCTTTCATGAGTTTTTTATAGTTTTCTGAGTACAGATTCTTTGCCTCTTTTGTTAGATTTATTCCTAGGTATCTTATGGTTTGGGGTGCAATTGTAAATGGGATCGACTCCTTAATTTCTCTTTTTTGTGTCTTGTTGTTGGTGTATAGGAATGCCACTGATTTCTGTGCATTGATTTTATATCCTGCCACTTGACTGAATTCCTGTATGAGTTCTAGCAGTTTTGGGGTGGAGTCTTTTGGGTTTTCCACATAAAGTATCATATCATCTGCAAAGAGTGAGAGTTTGACTTCTTTGCTGATTTGGAGGCCTTTTATTTCTTTTTGTTGTCTGATTGCTGTGGCTAGGACTTCTAATACTATGTTGAATAGCAGTGGTGATAGTGGACATCCCTGCCATATTCCTGAACTTAGGGGGAAAGCTCTGTTTTTCCCCATTGAGAATGATATTCACTGTGGGTTTTTCATAGATGGCTTTTATGATATTGAGGTATGTAGCCTCTATCCCTATACTCTGAAGAGTTTTGATCAAGAAAGGATGCTGTACTGGGGCGCCTGGGTGGCTCAGTCATTAAGCGTCTGCCTTCAGCTCAGGTCATGATCCCAGGGTCCTGGGATTGAGCCCCGCATTGGGCTCCCTGCTCGGTAGGAAGACTGCTTCTCCCTCTCCCTCTCCCCCTGCTTGTGTTCCCTCTCTCGCTGTGTCTCTTTCTGTCAAATAAATAAATAAAATCTTTAAAAAAAAAAAAGGATGCTGTACTTTGTCAAACGCTTTTTCTGCATCTATTGAGAGGATCATATGGTTCTTGTTTTTTCTTTTCTTTTTTTTTTTAAAGATTTTATCCATTTATTTGAGGCAGAGAGAATGAGAGACAGAGAGCATGAGAGGGAGGAGGGTCAGAGGGAGAAGCAGACTCCCCGCCGAGCAGGGAGCCCGATGCGGGACTCGATCCCAGGACTCCAGGATCATGACCTGAGCCGAAGGCAGTCGCTTATCCAACTGAGCCACCCAGGCTCCCCAATTGTTCTTTCTTTTATTAATATATTGTATCACATTGATTGTTTCCGGATGTTGAACCAACCTTGCAGTCCAGGGATAAATCCCACTTGGTCATGGTGAATAATCCTTTTAATGTACTGTGGATCTTATTGGCTAGTATTTTGGTGAGAATTTTTGCATCCATGTTTATCAGGGATATTGGTCTGTAATTCTCCTTTTTGATGGGGTCTTTGTCTGGTGTTGGGATCAGGGTAATAGTGGCTTCATAAAATGAGTTTGGAAGTTTTCCTTCCATTTCTATTTTTTGGAACAGTTTCAGCAGAATAGGTCTTAATTCTTCTTTAAATGTTTGGTAGAATTCCCCTGGGAAGCTGTCTGGCCCTGGGCTTTTGTTTGTTGGGAGATTTTTGATGACTGCTTCAGTTTCCTTAGTGGTTATGGGTCTGTTCAGGTTTTCTGTTTCTTCCTGGTTCAGTTTTGGTAGTTGATACATCTCTAGGAACGCATCCATTTTTTCCAGGTTATCTAATTTGCTGGCATATAGTTGCTCATAATATGTTCCTATAATTGTTTGTATTTCTTTGGTGTTGGTTGTTATCTCTCCTTTCATTCATGATTTTGTTGATTTGGGTCATTTCTCTTTTCTTTTTGATAAGTGTGGCCAGGGGTTTATCAATCTTGTTAATTCTTTCAAAGAACAAGCTCCTAGTTTCGTTGATCTGTTCTACTGTTCTTTCGGTTTCTTTCATTGATTTCTGCTCTGATCTTTATTATTTCTCTTCTCCTGCTAGGTTTAGGCTTTATTTGCTGTTCTTTCTCCAGCTCCTTTAGGTGTAGGGTTAGGTTGTGTATTTGAGACCTTTTTTGTTTCTTGAGAAAGGCTTGTATTGCTATATACTTTCCTCTTAGGACTGCCTTTGATGCATCCCTAAGATTTTGAACAGTTGTGTTTTCATTTTCATTGGTTCCCATGAATTTTTTTAATTCTTCTTTAATTCCCTGGTTGACCCATTCATTCTTTAGTAGGATGCTCTTTAGCCTCCATGTATTTGAGTTCTTTCTGACTTTCCTCTTGTGATTGAGTTCTAGTTTCAAAGCACTGTGGTCTGAAAATAGGCAGGGAATGATCCCAATCTTTTGGTACTGGTTGAGACTTGATTTGTGACGTAGGATGTGATCTATTCTGGAGAATGTTCCATGGGCACTAGAGAAGAATGTGTATTCTGTTGCTTTGGGATGGAATGTTCTGAATATATCTGTGAAGTCCATTTGGTCCAGTGTGTCATTTAAAGTCTTTATTTCCTTGTTGATCTTTTGCTTAGGTGATCTGTCCATTTCAATGAGGGGGGTGTTAAAGTCCCCCACTATTATTGTATTGTTGTCAATGTGAGTGAAAATGGCGGCCTCCCAATCTCCACCCCGGAGGGGCCGAGAACTCGGGTCCCCACTCCTCAGTGAGCCCCCAGAGAAAAGCA
Organism: Neomonachus schauinslandi; assembly: GCF_002201575.2. NCBI lineage: Eukaryota > Metazoa > Chordata > Mammalia > Carnivora > Phocidae > Neomonachus > Neomonachus schauinslandi. The sequence continues at coordinate 10,099,807 of NC_058408.1, read as the reverse complement.
GTCAATCACTCCCATCTCCCCAGTCTCCGGCCCTCACTCCGTGCTCACCAGGCCTGTGACCAAGCATTTCTATCTCCGGCACCCGACCCTGTGTGGAGTCTCCAAACCCAGCTGATCCCTGTGGTGTGCTCCCATGCCGCTCCTCCCAGGGGGAGGAAGGGGAGTCTCCCTGGATCTGCTACTTATTGGGTCCCTGCTGGGAAACAGGGACCCGACTGTGCCGCGGATCACAGTTTATGGCAACCCCGAGCTGAGAGCCCACTCCTCGGCTTTGTCTCTGCAGCTGGCTTCTCCGCTCCAATACCTGGGAGCTCTGCTGCATTCAGGCACCCCCAGTCTTTCTGTGACCCCGAGGTTCCTGAGACCACACTGTCCCAGCAAGGGTTCCACCCCCCCCACTTAGCCACTGGAGCGATGTCCCTCAGCAGAGCCGACTTCTAAAAGTTCCAATTTTGTGCTCTGCTGCTTTTTCACTTGCCGGTAGTGGCTGATGGAGGCCCCCTCCCCCACCATCTATCTTCCCGAATATCACCTCGGATTCACTTCTCCGCACGTCCTACATTCCAGAAAGTGTTCGCTTTTCTGCTCAGAGAGTTGTTGCTATTCTTTTCTTCAATCTCCTGTTGAGTTCATAGGTGTTCAGAATCATTTGATCCCTATCTAGTTGAATTCCTGGGACCAGACGAAATTTAGGTCTCCTACTCCTCTGCCATCTTGCTCTTCCCCAATAAATTTTTTTTTTAAATCTTTCAATCTATCACTTTCTTGTGCTGCCTCCCACAATGAAATCAAGGCATAAAATCTTCATTAAAATAAGAGAATGATTCTCCAGGATGACAAAAGTGGGGGGGGGGGGAAGACCCATAACTCTTGAATTTGCTAAAAGCTTTTCCTGTGGTTACAAATAATCCTGATTTACTCTATCTCCCTAACCCTGTTCCAGGGCAAAGAAATGGGTCCTATTTGTCATCTCTTGCATTGGGAGCCCAGTATTGCTAGGAATTCTAAGTAGCCTCCATCTCTTTCATGGGACCCCCACAGCAACTAGTAGGAAATTTTGTCTGTAGTAGATAAATTCTATTCAGGAACTGATTACAGCCAGTGGAACAGAGAGAGAAATACCCCTTCATCTTAGTGCTTTCTGGATTAAAGAAGAATACCAATGTGCATTTCCCAGGATTGAAGTGATCATAACCACAAGGCAATTTGGCAGCTAAATAAGGTATTGCTCATCATTAAGCTTTGCATAAAAATCAGCATGGTACCAGGAACAAGGCTCAAGGACAAATTGCCCCCTTTCACTCTATAGGCAGAAAAAGGGAAGAGATGATGCTTTACCACTTGAAGCGTCATCAGTGGAACCCACAGCCGGGGATTCAGAGTCATCAGCAGTGAATTGAGTTACTAGTCTCAACGACAAAGAATTTGAAGACAACAGAAAATGGGGTTTTACCAGTGAGGTTAAAAGGACTCATGTTCACACATTTCCACCAAAATCAGGAAAGGAGCAAAAAGTCCTGGTGTTTAGGAATTCAAATAAGAAACTTCATAGGTTAGAACCAAGTCATTATTGCATATGCTGCATTTTCTGAGCACAAACATATAAAATTACCTTCCATTTTGCAAAACACAGATGAAAAAAAGGGCATTTCAAAAAATAGGACAGATCTCACCTCACTGCCTGTGAAAAAGTCACAAGCAAAATGGATCTCTTTACTCTGTCATGTCCTAGACCCTCATGCACCTCTGACCATGACCTGCCCATTTCTCTGCTCATTAAGTGTTATTCATCATGGAGCAGGGCTGCTGAAGTCAAAGGCAAAGTGTTCTTTCAGTTCCTGGAGCACCGAATTGTTCCATTAATTTTCAGATGTTCATGACAGGTCAGAAGTTCCCCGAACCTGTCTGGAATTGAAGAGACCTCATGGATCCTTCCATCAGAGATTCTGGCGGAATCACCGATGAAGGAAAAATACCTTGACATTATAAAACTTTGGGTAGAGATCTGAGATAAAGGGAACCACTGCTATGTGAAAACATTTAACCTGCCCACCATGGTTCCCTTTGCTGTACTTTTCTAGCACTAACCCTAGGACCTTGAGTTATTGGGTTTTAAATGTCTTTTTTCATACCCCAAATGACTACAAATGCCAAGAGAAAAAATGTACAAATTTTCCATTTGCCATAGTCTGTGTTTGAAAACGTGTCTAAGGGCTTCCACAAGGGTGGGAGCATTTTACAAATGACAATTAAGAAAGTCTCCTATTTGTGATTACTTTAATACATCTTTCTAAGAGATCATCAACATTTTAAAGTCTTAGTTTAAAAGGGGACAGTAGGCATATAGAGAATTGTTTCCCATCTTGTCTTTTGGATATGGCATTCTTTACTTGTTCTGATAAGGAAAAGCTGTGTCCTAAGATGGCCGACTGAGCCAGCAGGAGAGTCCCAGTCCTTGCCCCGGGGCTCTTCTGGGTTCTTCTCCCTGCTCTACTTCCTGCACACACCAGTCTGGGTTTTTCTCCTGCCCGACTTTGCGCACGTGCCAAGTATTCGGAAGTAGAAGTGTATAAATTGCCCCCTTTGTGCTCGGGGCTCAGACCTTTGGAGACCACTCTCCTCTGAGCCTGCCGGCATTAAATAAACCTCCTATCCTCCAAGATCTCCGAATGCCGCTTGGTTCTTCTGTCGGGTGATCCAGTCCAGGTTCTGTAACAGTTCTACTGTTGCTTAGTGCTTACCACACTGAAGCGTCCCTTTTGGGCCTGTAGACTACACAAACATGGTGGTGCCACAGGAAACGTAGCCATGGTGCCTCCAGTCAGCCTGGCAGTGGTGCTGTCTTGTTGGGTTCAGCAGCTAGAGCCATCCCTTAGCCAAAAAGACTTTGGATGGCTCCATGCTGCCTACACTTGACTCAGGAGGCTTCATCAAGACAAGCAGCCTGGTCACACTAGCTGATGAAGAAAGATGCCCTGAGGCCTATAGCCACACAGTTAGTCTGGTACGTGATTAAGTTCTAGGCTTGGGAATTGCCAAAAGGTTTGATTCCAATTGCCTTCACTAAAACCAGCCTCTTGGTGAATCTATGTCACAGGATTGTTTATAAAAGTTGGGATCATTGGGACACCTGAGTGGCTCAGTTGGTTAAGCATCTACCTTTGGCTCAGGTCATGATTCCAGGGTCCTAGGATCAGGGTCCCTGCTTAACAGGGAGTCTGCTTCTCCCTCTCCCTCATCCTCTCCTTACAAAGAGTAAGAAAAGGGCAAGAACATGAACAGAAATAAGGAAAAGGGGTAAAAGGAGCCCCCATCCTTGTCAGGCCTGACTTCCCCAATGGTGGCAAGAATCCTACTAAGTCAGATTCATGAGAAGATCCCTTCCTTGACATCTGATCACCCTGGCCTGCCTTCAGCAAGAATCCTATTACATTGGTTTAGGAAGAATCCCCCACCCACCCACCCTTAATGTCTCCCCTCAGTAATTTTTCACTCCCTGTACCCCTCACCCTGCTCCTTGGTGATAAATCCCCAGCTGTCTTCACAGAATTTGAAGTTGCGCTCCCTCTCTCCACTTATTGCAATAGTCTTGACACCTACTGAGAGAGTCTTACATAAGGGCTTCCTTACCATTTTAACAAGTGTCAGAATAATGTTTTTTAATACAGGTCATACCCTCTGGAAGGCACACTACAGGAGAAAGAAGGAGGGAATGCTTAGTGGGGAGTGCATGATTGGGTGATTCTAGACCCATGTGGGGGATAAGAGTCCAGATGATAGCTCAGTCCTGGGAAGTGTAGTCTACTCATCTGAGGTAAACAAAGAAGTGTGGCAGGATATGTGTGGTCGTAATGGCTTCTTGGGGTAGACAGATGATCCATTTTGCCTAAAAGTCCCTCCCCAGGATCAGTTTCTTAGGAATTTTGCAGTGGTGATATGGTGGTGTTGAGGCTTGAGAAGGGACAGACATAATAACCTTTGCATGCCCTCTTTGTGGGTGTAAGGAGTTGTGTCACAGCTGGTGAAAGGTTGGTCCTGCTAAGAAAACAGTTTGAACAGAATTCAGGAGCCTTTCAAAGAGCTCCAGGAGCTCCTGTGCAGACCAGAGGGGAGCGTCACAGCGCTACATAGCCAGGACCCTAAACCCTGGCCAGGAGACATCGAGAGTTCTAAAATTCTTTTGGGCCACCAGGACTTTCTCATTGGCCCAACTTAACATAATTTAGGGTCTTACACAGGATGATTCAGCCCTCTCCATGTGTCTGTCTCCAGCTGTGCCATCTCCATGGGCTTCAACTTCCCCACACAAATCAGTCCATCAGGGTATTCCTCTCCCTTCCCTTCCCAAAAGACTGTTTTCTTGCTTACAGGGAATCCGGCCTAATAATTAAAAACCAGACTTTCCTCCCACAGCCTTATGCAGCCTTGATAAACCTCGATAAACCACAAGGGTGGGGGCTGTGCCTGTCTGGCCCCTCACTGATTGTCTAGTGTCCAGTATGCCAACCAACCTACACTGGACATTCACAGGTGGTTATTGAATAACCATATGAATAAATACACTTTCCTAGGAGATGGGGAGTTTTTTTCAACTGCAGGGTCTGAAAAATAAAAATATCACGAAGTCATTATTTTATTTTCTTAGTTCTAATTTCAAAAAGACAGCTATGAAGATGGAGAATGTGTGAGACTGCCCTGTGGTCTACTCATGTCCACAACAGCTTTTTTACTCTTTTGGGTTGGATCAGACTCAAGTGACTAAGTACTCTGAAAATGTTATTATTTTGTCCTTTCTTGACTTAAAGGGGGAAAAAAAAGTCTTCAGCATGGGTGACAAGGTGAAAGGATCCAACCTGATCATATGATTCATTTGCAGATTCAAAATAGTTTTGATCTAGGGGGATTAAACCAACAGACCTAAAGCCCACCAGTAAAGGGTAAAAGCACCATTTGTCTTTCAGGAGACAGTAGCTTTCACTGGCCATGAATTAATGAGAAACGTCATTAGATTACTCATTCTGAGGTCCTTTTCTTATTTTTCAAGTAGGCTATAACAATCAGCATGTTTTGACTAACTTTTCCATCCAAAAAAACCATCTCCTTGGTGTGTCTGCTGTTTCTAGGAAAAGAACTTATCAAAAGCTACTCTGTCCTGCAGGGGTCTTCAAGAGAGTTTATTAATAAGTTCTAAATTGAAGCCACAAGAAGTGTGCAGGTGTAATCAGGTGTGTCTGTGTCTGTATGAAGAGTGCTTTCCTCTCATTCACTGGTGACCCAACCACTTTGAAGGGCAATAGGGCAGTTTAGAGCCCTAAGCTATCCAGAGTCCAACTGCCTGGGTTGAACCTAAGTTCTGCCATTTACTGTGTGAACATAGCAAGTCTCTGTGCCTATTTGCTCCTTTAGAAAGTAGGGGTTATAATAGTACCTTCCTCAAGGAATGAGGAAGGAATGAAATATCTTACATGCATAATGCTTAAATAGGGACTGACATAGTAAATCACTGAGTGAATCACTGCTGTTATTACTAATGCTAATAAATTACTAATATTATTAGCAAAAAATAAACTGCACATATCCTTTCACACCTCAATCATACCAGTAGGAATTTATTCTACCTACAGATATATTCATGTGTATGTGTAAGATATATGCACACAGATATGGATGGTGGCGTTGTCTGTCACAACAAAAGATGGAACAAGGACTAAATTTCAAGGACTCAATAAAAGGATTGATTAAACCAATTCAGGAACTTCCATCCTATGAAATATTGTGGATCCTCTAAAAAGGACATGACTGCATTATATGAACCAATATGGAACTCTAAGATGTATTATAACTTTTTTTTTTTAAAGATTTTATTTATTTATTTGAGACAGAGAGAATGAGATACAGAGAGCATGAGAGGGAGGAGGGTCAGAGGGAGAAGCAGACTCCCTGCCGAGCAGGGAGCCCGATGCGGGACTCGATCCCGGGACTCCAGGATCATGACCTGAGCTGAAGGCAGTCGCTTAACCAACTGAGCCACCCAGGCACCCATATTATAACTTTTTTTTAAAGCAAGATGTAAAAATAAGAAATACCACATGATGCCATTTCTATAAGAAAAGAAAGGCATATATGCTTATATATCCAAAGACAATCTCTAGAAGGAGATGTAAGAATCTGATTATGCTGAAGACCTCTGGGAAGGACAGCTCAGAGACTGGAAGAAAGCAAGAGAAAAGAAACTTTGTATTACCACCATGTGCCATTGTATATATTACCTATTTGAAACATGAAATATAATATAAATTATGAAATTTTAAAAGAAAATAATATGTTACAGGGCAAGCTTGCAATTATATTGTAAAAATACAAAACTGATTGTTTTTAGAGATGATGACCCAGGAAAGTTCTAAGCTCCAAAACTGTGTGGCTGCATGGGCCCCAAATGAAGGTTCAAGCTGAAAGATCTGAGATGTGGCCCCAGGACAAAGCTGAGGGATCTGAGAAAGGGGAGAATTTCACTCTCTCAGATTCTGGATCCACTGAGGCCAGAAAGGCCAGATGGTGATACCCTCCACTTCCTTCCTCTGCCCATCCCACCCCTCCCCCACACCTCAAAATCCTCTTTACTTTGCTGCTACTCTCTTCTCTATTGTCAAGGGAATCTACCCATGTTTACAAATTTTGTACATTTCGATAATCCTCCACACTAAAATCTAAGTCTAAAGCCTGGAAGCCCTGATTTTTCAGCCAGTCACTCATTTAATTAACAAATATCTGTTGAGCATTTATTATGTGTTAGGTATTATTTTAAGTGTCAGGAAAACAAAAATCAGTAAGACACAAAAAGACATAAATTTCTTGAGCACTTCCCATGTGCCAGATGTTCTCAAAAGGAATTTACAGGCTAGTGGAGGTGAGGAGGCAAATTGCCCAAATGACTGTAATGTGGTGTTCTATAATACAGGTTGGAAGAGGCCCATTGTCAAAGACTAAAGGAGAAATCAATGAGGGAAGAAGATTTTCTATTGGTCTTATAAGATAGGAATCAAAAAGAGCCTCTGAGAAAGAGCAGTAGCCTCGTTTACACCCCACAACCGTCCAGGGGTGTTATCAGTCCTATTTGACCTTATTGAATATGAGTTACTTCTCCAAATCTATCATTTCCCTTACTGCATGGCTGCCTCCCTGTGGTGATTAGCAGTGGAATCTGCAAAAGAAAAATGGCCCATGGGCTGTTTTCAGAGATGTCAAAGAAGTATGGGGCACAAGGTCCTACCCATAACCGTTCTTCTGGGGAGAGAATTCAATGAGACAAATCTACTCAGGAGTTGGTAGCAGGTGCATAGAGAGAGGAGAGCAAGGCCTATAGCAAGGGAGGAAGTGGCAAAGGAGGGCTGATCAGGGTTGAGAAAGTGGGCTTTGCAACCCTGATAACTCACATGGGTCTGGGAGACGATCCAAGTCAGGAAGATGGAGCCTCTAGGTAAGGCCTTAAATGGGCACCATTAGAAAAGTGATGTCATTGGAAGGTAGCACCTATCAAGTGCTGGGGGCTGCTATAGATAGGTGCTTTATTGCACTTTCTCATTTATTTCAGACTTAGAGGGAACAAGCTCAATAAAGTGATCAATCAGGCCTTCCCTGAGGGCCAGGAGACAGCATTCCTAGCAGAGAAAGTATCTTGCAAATCTCCATGATGGTTATTTGAAGAGAGCAAAGCAGACAAAAGCTAAGAGAACACAGAGAGTTCAGGAGAAGGTCACCATCTTGTTCTTCAAAGGATTGGGAAGCTGGATTCACTGGCATTTGGTTTCAGAGCAAACTACTGGTGGAATAAATCTGTAGTTCTGGGGAGGCTGTGACTTATTTGGATACAAAGCTGTGTGAATAGAGAATTAAGAAAAACACTTGGTGTAAGAGCATACTTGTACAATTACTTAAAGCTACATAAATACTGAAGTGAGAACTCTCATCTCATCTATGGGCACCTTAGTCGGGACTACCAAGACCTGGAATTTCTAACCACAAATGACCTCATTTCATGACTTCTGCCATATAAAACAATGGAATCTCAACATTGAATGAGCTTTCAAAATCCTCTAGATCAACATTAACTAATCTAGAAGTTGACCAGACGCTACAGTATCTCTGATGTGGTTGCTAAGCCCATATTTAAATACCTTCAGCAGCCAGGAACTCACTGCCTCCCAAAGTGGTCCATTCCCTGTTCACCTACTTTAATGCTGTTTTCCATTGAAGCAAAGTCTGTCACCCCACAGTATCCAACCTCTAGTCCTAGTTTTAACCCTTGGAGCCTTACAGAACTAGTCTAATTTCTCTCCTAAGGTCATTCATTCATTTATTCAGCAAATACCTATGGAGTGCCTACTCTGCATGAGGCACTATTCTAAGTGTCAGGAAAATAACAATGAGTAAGTCTCATGGACACCCAGTCTAATATGGTAGGCAGATATCTACACAGATCATTAAACACACTGTAAATACAAAGATAGAGATAGACACAAGGTATCACAGAAGTGGTGCCCATGTGAAGTGTGTGAATCCCCCATCTTGAGTGGGGTTTAGGGAGATCTTGCTGTAGAAGGTGACCTCTGAGCTGAGATAAGCAGGATGGGTGGAGCTGGGGAAAGGGGGTGAGGAGGGAGAAAGGTGTCCTGGAGAGAAGGAGCCTCATGTGTTCTGTCCCCAAGAGAGATAGCCCTACATGTGGGATATTGGCATAGAGGGGCAGTGGGAAGGTTGTAGAAAAAATAAAGAATTATGTCAAGAAAATAATCAAAAATGTTCAGGTTAACTATAACTATCTCTGCATGGAGGAAATACTAGCAATTTTTATTTTGTCTTTATTTTTCTGCATTTTCCAAATTTTTTCAAATGACCATACAATGTTTTTACCATCAGAAGAAGCAAAACCATGATGATTCTGAAAACAACACATCCCTCTTGCCTTCCATGACCCCATCACTGCAGGCCTGAGTCAGTGAGAGTAAAGGGCCCAGTGGGGACAGTTCTGAGGTAAAATGTCTCAACATGTCCATTGGAAAGCTGTATTTCCAAGTGTCCCACTCTGTTATGACACTTTCACAGTAGCCTGGACAGCATTTCTCAGTTTATGTGATCACTTTAGCCATATTTAAAATATCAGTATGTAATCATACTTCACTTTAATTTTTCAAGACTTGTTTCCACTATTTGTTTTTACTGTTATTTTATTATATGCATCCATCATCACAGTGGGTTTGTGTTCTTAAAAGATGCATGAGGTGTTTGGCCTCTCCGGTGGGCAAGGAAATGACATGGCTGGATGACAAGCTCTGTGTTCAGAACAGATTCTGCCAGAAGAGATGAAAGCCCAACAGGGACCAGTGTTACAGATGGAGAAAGGCTTCTAAACACAGAACTGTGACCTGGGCAGGAGGGTAGGGGAAGATGGAGGTGTCTGAATTAAAGTGGTAGTAGTTACAGTTGACATTGACTGAGCAGTTACCAAGTGTCAAGCACTTGGACTTCACATGCATGGTTTTAATCTTCACAAGAATCCTGTGAAGCAGATGTGGTGGTTGTGATGATGATGATGATGATGATGGTGGTGGTGGTGGTGGTGGTGGTGGTGATGTTGAGGAGGAGGAGGATCCCTGTTTCACAAACAGGGTAACCGTGCCATAGAGAGGAAAAGTAACTTGCCTAAGATTCCAGAGGTAGTAAGTGGAGGAACTGGGTTTAAATCCAAGGGTCTGGGACACCTGGGTGGCTCAGTAGGTTAAGCGTCTGCCTTCTGCTCAAGTCATGATCCCAGGGCTCACTGCTCAGCGGGGAGTCTGTTTGTCCCTCCCCCTCTGCTTCTGCCCCCCACCTTTGGCTCTCTCTCTCTCTCACTCTCTCTCAAACAAATAAATAACGTCTTTAAATCCAAGGGTCCTCACTGGTGCTGTGTTGCGGAGTGAGAGGGAAACTTGAAATCACCTGGCTGTGGATGTCTCTGGCAGGCTGGTTTAGACCAACAGGCAGAGTTGGAAAAGAGGCAATGCTGGGGATGGAGTGGTGTGCTGGAAAGTGCCCCGGACCTGGAGCCAGGTTCATGGCCAACTTTCCACTTACAGGTTCAAAGGCCTCTCTAAGTCTTGGTTTCCCCCTGGAATAATCAGACATACCTCCCAGGATCGTTGTGAAGATCAAATGACTTTGTACATAACAAGCTGCATAATCTATAAAATGCTTTACAAATCTAAACTGAATATTCAGGAGCCCTTCCCTGGTAGCCATTATTGTGGAGCCTCTACAGAATTGCTCCTCTACTCACCTTTGGCTTTGCCCACAAGGGACACACAAATTTGGCTTTGAGAGTAAATTTGGTGTAGGACTCTGACTTTCCAGGGAAACGTCATCACCTCTCTCATGAACATCCATGGAGACACCCCTTTGCTGGAGTAAGAAAGGGAAGGAGCTACGTCTCTTATTTTGCTAAAATGCATTATTTGGGTCAACTGAATAAGCTCTTGGGAGAAAATCGAAAGGTTTTCATAAAGTGAAATGAATTTACATCTTTAAAATAAATAAGATATATAGGCCTAAGCCCTGTTGTGTACCTCCTCCCCACACATACACACCTGTGCACACATGGACACATGAACACACACACACACCCCTTACCCTCCCCTTCTTTGCAGTTATTTTTCTCAGATACAAGCAGACTGATGTCTCCTGCACATCGGTGGGGTTGGGGGCGGGGGGGGGTCTCTCTTAAGGAAAGTCCACCAGCGTGCTTTTCAAAAATAAATTGCCCTTGGTTGAGGACCACTGCTTTAGAGTGACTTTTAAATGCCCTTCAAGTGTATTAAGGGTAAATACCAAGACCAGCCTCACCGAGGATAGACTCAGGAAAATGTGACCTGTGCAAGTTTGGAGTTAAGCATCAGGAAATATTTCCCAATGGTGGATGTTGTTATGCACTCCACAACGTGGAGGCCCCGTCTTTGCAATCTGGCGGAGGTGTTTCCTGAGGGAAGGGGGAGCAGGAAGGACCTTTCTAGGCCCTTCTAATTCCAGGAGTTTATTATGAATCAGTGAAAAGGTAAGAACAGTCCACTTGGTTAAATAGCATGAATAGTATTTCCAGATCTTAAGGAGTTCCAAAAAGGAAGAACAGAGGAAAACAGGAAGCAAGACAGAGATAAATAACATTCACCAACCCTATGGTGTAGCCGATTTGGAGGGAGTCAGCGGAAGTAGGGTAGATAAATGAGAGCACATGGGAGACTGGACGAGGAGGTGGGCCATTAACCCACCTGAACAAACACAAGTTGTCCCCCATCAAACATTCCACAAGTACCAGACATCACAGCCCAGGATGGGCCTGTTCTGCAATATTTTGGAACTCAGGCCAAATGTCTAGAGTCCATTGCCTGTGCAGATTTGGCATGATCTAGAATGGTAAAGGGCCAAGTCACTTTTTTCTCTTCATTAGTATATTCCAAGGGAAACTCAGGCCATCTGTTTCTGCCTTGTCAACTCCGCAGGCCACAGCATGGCTTTAGGGAGATGCAGTTGCTGTCCAGGTAACTGCATGAACATTTTAATATGCCAATTTATGATTTTTAAGTCTTTCTGAATTTTTTTATTTAAATAAAGTCTGGTTTCTCTGGGATAAAGCAATCCAAGTAATCAAAGATAATAACCCAAATAGATTCCAAGCCTGACAAAAGCCTCCTCTAATCTTCTGAACTTCTCACATGAAGGAAATTGGGTGAAACGGTGCTGGCGTGCAAGGTCAGTGCTTCAGCCACATGCTACCATCTGTCCCACTGAGCAGTATAGACAGAGCATAGCGGGTAAGTTCCACATTTGTTTTACTGATCATTTCATGTCTCTGGAAGCAGAAGTAGCAACAGTGGGAACTGTGACTCTGGCCTTCATTCTGATCAAAAGAAGAAACAGGTACAGAACATAAAAATGGCAGGTCGCTTGGGAAAAATAAACCATATCACCTGAGAATTCAAAATAGCAAAAGATGATAAAGCCAGGCAAATAAGTATTTCCCCCATTAAACCATAAAGAAACAAACAATCGATCTTGTTCATTACTTTTTCTCCAATTCCTCATACAACACTTGACATACTACAGGCACTCAGTAACTATTTAGTTACTGATGGGCCTAGAAATTTTCTAGACTCTAGAAAGGAAATTTAAGAGAAATAAATTTAAGATAAAGGGATTTTATTATTGAATATGTCTTTTTTAAAGTTAGTTTCCAAAACCAGGCAATAGTCAGCAAAGAAATTCTGATCATACAATCTCTAATAATAAAAAATAAAATTTAAAAAAATTATATCAATTAAGTTGCATTCAGCAGTAAATAACATAAAGTCTTGCCAGCAATATCACTGACCTTAGATATTTACTATTTATCCCAAGAAGTCTGCAGGTAGGTAATGCCAAGGTTGGCTCAAAAGCTCCCCACAAAGATGCTGGGTTGGTATAGCTATGATGCTTTGAGCATCATATGATGTATATAAAGGATATTATTCAGCCATGAGAAAGAAGGAAATCCTGCTGTTTGCAACAACTTAGATGAAACTTGAAGGCATTATATTAAGTGAAATAAGTCAAACAGAAAAAAACAAATACGTATGACATTGCTTATATGTGGAATCTAAAAAAAAAGAAAAGAAAAGCCAAATTCATAGGAACAGAGAGTATAGTGGTGGTTACCAGGGGCTGGGAGGTATGGGAAATGGGGAGATACTGGTCAAAGGGCACAAACTTCTAGTTATAGATTAACAAGTTCTGGGAACCTAATGTACAGCATGGCAACTTTAGTTAATAATACTGTATTTATACTTGAATATCACTGGGAGTTAGATCTTAGATGTTCTCACCACAAGAAAGAAATGGTAATTATGTGATGAGATGTAAGCGTTATGGTGGTAATGATTCTGCAATAGATAAATGTATCAAATCAACATGTAGTACCACTTAAACTTACACAATGTTATATGTCAATTATATTTCAATAAAGCTTTGGGGGCAGGGAATAATCAGTGGTGTCAAGTAAGATATGGACTGATAATTGATCATTGGACTTAGCAACATAGGGTGGTGGGATACTGGTGAAAGCCTGACTGGAATGAATTTAAGAAAATGTGAGAAGAGGATTTGGAGATGGGGGATTTAGATTTTGAATTTGATTTCGGATTCTTTAGAGAAGTTTTTTGCAAGAAGGAGCAAAAATTAGGGAAGTAGTTGGTAGGAGAAGTGGGGGAATTAACAGCATGTTTGTATCAGCAGGAGAGGGAAAGTTGATTTATGAATCAGAAAATTGCTAAGCAATGCCCTTGAGTAGGGAGAGGGGATAGCATTTAGATAGAATCACCCAAACAACCAGGTGGCGGGAAGGCAGAGGTATGGATGACGATGCTGGTATGTGGGTATAATGTGGAGCTAGAAGTCTGCCAATCTTCTCTTCTAACAGCTTCAATTTCTTAGTAAAGCAGGAGTCAAGGTCAGCAGGTGAGAATGAGGATGAAGGAGGGGTTGTGGGAGACTTGAAATGGTGAGGTAGCACCTAGGAAAGTAGGAGGATAAATGGACCAGAGAAATACATTATGATAATGATGCTGGGCAGCATTTGGGTCTCATGTGAAGTTCATGGTCATGAATACAAAATCAAACCATGCTCAGGGTTGAGATTTTCTCCAGCAACATTCAACTGTACAGGCATAGACACAGAAGAGATGGACAGAAAGATTTATCCAGGGTGTGGTTTTACTAAAACCATAAAGGGAGTGAGGGACAAGGGAACAGAAGGTACATATAAAGAAGAGATTATAAGAAATGATCACAGAATTTAAGCTGGAAGTGGAGAGAGGGTATGAAAGGATGAGAGGCAGTGAAAAGAAAGTCAGACCACTTTGTTGGAGGTCCTCATGGGATTGCAGAATTGCTGAAGTTCAGGGTTCTGAGTGGGAAAAAATGAAAAAATAAGATGGTGCTAACAAAAATTAGAAAATGAGACTGAGATTGTGGAGCTTAGGAAAGAGGTGCCAAAGAAGCAGCATCCTGATCTGAAGGGGCACCTGCACCCTTATCCACCACCTGGCAGGTCTGATCCCTCTTTTATCCCACCCCTACCTTTAAGTCAACTCAAAACCAACCTTTCCAGGAGACCTCCCAGACTGTCCCCATTCCTGTGCCAGCCTAGAGTTTTTTCTCCCCCTGTCCTCCACCATCGATCTATGATTATAACACATTTGACACATTGTTGTCATCTCTCCATATTTCATATATCCACTCAAGAGCTCCCTCTCCATGTGAAGGATTATTAGAAGAAGCAATTCCAAGCTCTATCTCTAAAGGCTCCAGGAGAGGAAGGGTTAGAATCTGACTGAAGCCTAACGTTCACGGACCCATGTTTTACTAGGAAGCTTGTTAATTGTGCTCGAAATCAGAAACTGGGTCTATTGTTGATGTTGCTGTTGTTTTTCCTGTGGACAGTGACAGTTTCTCCTCCATTTCCTGCCCCCCATGCAGTATGCACATGGGAACAGTTCACTCTTCTCTGTCGTCCCTGACCATTCAGCTTATTGGCGAGAGCATTTAGAATTACTTGTAGAGGTCCACTCATACTGGAGTGGGAGCAATGAGTCCTCACCACGACCTCAGATCTATTTCATATTCCCCAGTACAACTCATCAGAAGCAATATTTGGGGTTATTGCCCAGAGCAATAAATCAGTACCTCATTTCCCATTTAGCTAAGGTCGCTTTAATGATCTCTCTAGCCCCTAGAATCCTAAGGAAGGAGAGGTTAGTGGCAACTCAATCCTGCCACACTTGGCATTTGCTCTCAGTACTGATCTCTTTCAACAAACAGATGCTTTGCTTCCAAACAAGATTTTCTAATCGTTGAAGGCAGAAACATCTATGCCTCTTTATAACCCCTCTAGCACCCACCACCAGAGTGTCCTACAGGTAATTGATATTCAATAAACTACTTGTTAACAGTATTATCCACAAGCAAATATAAGCCCATGAATCACTACCCATGACCCTGTGCCACCAACTCCCCAAGCCAAGCCTTGCTATCAAACAAGAGCATCGCAGGGTTTGAGTGAAAAATGAGACTCGAGGGGACACATCTGAATTCCCAGTGTGTTTCTTTTTTTTTTTTTTTAAGATTTTATTTATTTATTTGAGAGAGAGAGAATGAGAGACAGAGAGCACGAGAGGGAAGAGGGCAGAGGGAGAAGCAGACCCCCTGCTGAGCAGGGAGCCCGATGCGGGACTCGATCCCGGGACTCCAGGATCATGACCTGAGCCGAAGGCAGTCGCTTAACCAACTGAGCCACCCAGGCGCCCCTCCCAGTGTGTTTCATTTGTTTTTCCCAGTGGCCCAGGCAAGGAAATTTCTCATCCCGTCTGTGGATCTCAACACTTCAGAAACAACGTAGATCTTCTCTCTGGTCCATTTAATTGAACATAAAAAGCAAGGTCACTGCAGCCATTTGGTCCCTGTGCCTTTGGAACCACTGAATCAACTCAGAGAGAATATTTAGCTCTCCTGTCACCTACTGCTTAGAAACAAAACAAATGGCATTAACAAGTCTTTAATCTTCTCATTAGAGCAGGCATATGGGCTGGAGTTTGTGATAGTCCTGCAATGAGTATGAGAAAAATAAGTCTCCATGCTCCTTTCAAATATGACTTAAGACAGCAAGAGCACGGCAAATGCCACTCTCTTCCTCCCACTATGTATAAAACTACTTTCAGTGAGAGAGGGAAGGAAAAAAAATACATTCTGGTCATATTTTACTTGATTTCTTTTGCTTTGTGATAAGCCCACTTTTGTTCTCAGCCCCTATCATTACATAGAGGAAGGATACTTATGTGGAAAGAAGAACCAAGACCACTTTGAACCATGAAACAAACGGACTGAGGTCGAATGCATTGCATGGTCCAGCCTGCCCAGTGCACTCTAAGTAGCCACACTACTCTCTTCCAGTGAAGGGCACTTCTCTCAAGCTGCCAGTGTAGGAGCAGAAGTAAGCCTGCCTGAGTCGTCCCCCAGCACAGGGAGGAATGCAACTGAGGACACTGGCTCCCTCAGGACTTGCCCTTCACGAAATCCCAGTGCAGCTGTTGGCCCCTGCCTGTGGGTACAGGAACTAAAGGCCCCACCCCTGGGGCTCGGAGTCCTTCTGACCCCAGCGCACAGAATTCTGGCCTTGTAAAATATATTCAAAAATAACCCAGATTCCTTCTCTGAATGCTTGACTAGGCCAGGGGTGAGACAGATGGAGACTCAAGGGGTGACCTCAGAATTTTATTACGGTACCAGATTGCAGACCAGACCAAGTACAGAAATCACCTAAGGGCCTTACCTGAACAACACGGAGGGTAGGGGTGAGTGGAGTTGGAATCTGGGGTCCCTCGTGGGGCTTCGTAGGGAACATTCTGTTACCCAGGGACTGGTAAGTAGTAATGATCGAAATGGCAATGGGATCCTCAGGATTTTAGCAAAGAATTAGGGAAACGGAGAGTGGGATTACAGGGAAATAGAGCCAAGAGAGTTTGTCTCTGAAAGAAGAGGTGACCGACCGGAGGGGAGGGGTGGGTACACAGGGCAGAAGAGTAGAGTTGAGGGAAGGCATCATGCCTTGTCTCAAGAGGGAAGGTCAAGGTCTCCAAGAAGAGGCAAGGGGAGGGAAGGTTCTGAGTAGGCCTCTTCTTTCGCCAACTGCAGGACAACTGATCCTGGTCATACTCCCCTGCAATGATTCTAAGTCACTGGCACCAGCCAAATTCCTTGGAATCCTGCCCATACATGGAGCATGCCTTTCCACGCACTTTCCCTCCCCTCCAGCTCACACCATCATTCTCCCTTATCTTTCTAAAGCCAGCATCTTGGTAGCACTGCTTTTCATTAATCATTCATCAGCCAGCCCTGGTCTGCAGGGATGCCATTTCCTTCTGTAAGAACCCTCTGCCTGTGTGCGGTCATTGCTGGAAATGCACAAATTGCCACACACATTTTCATTTGCTCAAGGCAGTTGTTTTTATGAGCAGTGGCGAAAACAAAATTCCATTACGTCAAAGTTAATTCCTCTGCGGTACATCAATAGATGCTCCTTGGAGGCAATGCATTAGCCTAGCTGCAATCAGTAGCTTAGAGGGCTGACAGAAGTGGCACTTCTGTGATGCATTCACTGTTAGAGTCACAATAATGACCAATCCTTCCATTCACTGGGGGCTGCCTCTTTTGGATGGATCCCAAAATGCGTCACTAGCTACCTATATATTACTCATCCATCAGCTAAAGTAGAGTACCCATTCGGTAATCCCAGCCAGTGTACGCATGCCTCCATTTGAGGCCAGAGAAATGTGGCCTTAGGGACAACTCACACAGAGCTAATCAGCTCTGACTCGCCTTCCTCTTGCATATAAATCTGGTCTTCCAGGAATTTGATTTGGTCAGGGATCTCACAGCTGCTTCCCACAGGCAGAGGCAGCTGGCAGGGTCCTACAAGTGAATATTATGGCCACAAAACCTCAAGGAGGGGAAGGCAAGTGTGGATCAGCTAGTGTCTACCCAAGAGCCTTTGGACTGCTCCTATAGCAATGCAGGCATCCTATAAAAACACTTGGAGCTGCTATGGGATTGGCATCAGGAACATCCTGATGAAGCACACACAGCCTTAAGGATTAAGAAACCCAGAAGAACAGGGGGTTTGGAAATGGTGTGGGAAAAGGACAGTGATGAGCAGATCATCCTTATAGGTGGAGTGAGGAGGTAATAGGGGAGATGCCTTCTTAACATTGTAATGTCAGGGACTCCAAGAAAGTATTTCTCATCTCCCCAAACAATAACTTCACTTGTAGATAACAGGACTTCTTTAACAGGGTACAAGGTTAGTTAACCCACAGTTAGAACCAAAATCAAAATGCATGTGTCCCTAAGACAGATAAATCATCATTTGGATAAATGGTTGATATAGGAGCCTTTTCTGACAGGAGAAAGGAAGGTGTCACTAGGAACATCATGAGAGGAGAAGAGGGTGACAACACAGAGGGGATAAGGGCAACAAAAGGGGGACCACAGACACCTCATCTACTTTACAACTAAGGCAGGGTTGCCCTACTTAGAGAATTGAGAGTTCCTCAGATGGAGGCTCCCTTGAGAGGTTGAGGGAAATCAGAAATTAAAGAGTGAGGAGGACACTGTTGGTGGGAATGCAAGCTGGTGCAACCACTCTGGAAAACAGTATGGAGATTCCTCAAAAAGTTGAAAATAGAGCTACCATACGATCCAGCAATTGCACTACTGGATATTTACCCCAAAGATACAAATGTAGGGATCCGAAGGGGTACGTGCATCCCGATGTCTATAGCAGCAATGTCCACAATAGCCAAACTGTGGAAAGAGCCAAAATGTCCATCGACAGATGAATGGATAAAGAAGATGTGGTATATATATATACAATGGAATATTATGCAGCCATCAAAAGGAATGAGATCTTGCCATTTGCAATGACGTGGATGTAACTGGATGGTGTTATTCTGAGCGAAATAAGTCAATCAGAGAAGGACATGTATCATATGACCTCACTGATATGAGGAATTCTTAATCTCAGGAAACAAACTGAGGGTTGCTAGAGTGGTTGGGGGGGTGGGAGGGATGGGGTGGCTGGGTGATAGACACTGGGGAGGGTATGTGCTATGGTGAGTGCTGTGAATTGTGCAAGACTGTTGAATCACAGATCTGTACCTCTGAAACAAATAATGCAATATATGTTAAGAAGGAAAAAAAAAAGAAGAAGATAGCAGGAGGGGAAGAATGAAGGGGGGGGAAATCGGAGGGAGAGACGAACCATGAGAGACGATGGACTCTGAAAAACAAACTGAGGGTTCTAGAGGGGAGGGGGGTGGGAGGATGGGTTAGACTGGTGATGAGTATTAAAGAGGGCACATTCTGCATGGAGCACTGGGTGTTATGCACAAACAATGAATCATGGAACACTACATCAAAAACTAATGATGTAATGTATGGTGATTAACATAACAATAAAAAATTTTTAAAAACTAATGATGTAATGTATGGTGATTAACATAACAATAAAAAATTTTAAAAATAAAGAGTGAGGAGGGAGTTCAAAGTATCTTCCCTTCCCCTGTCATTTTCCTCCATGAATTCATTTTGACAAAATAATTTTGACCCAGCAATAGCCATGCCTGCTTCTCTTACCACAGCTTAAGGAGATTCCATGTCACTAATTTATTGTACTCCTGGAGTAAATTTTTGTACTGCTAATGAAATTTTTCAAGGAAGAATGACTTAGATCAATCAGAGAAAAACTCTCAGGAAAGGAATATTGCTTACTTGTTCCAAATGATCCTGATTAGCTTTCTACACTGACTGAGGCCACTGCATCACCTCACCTTCCCATTTCTCGTCTCTTTATAAACTCGGGCAAAGTGGCCATTCAAAAAACACCTGTGACCACTTAGCCTAATGAGACAAAGAACAGTGGCAGGTCTGATGGCTAAGGTGGCCACATAGCCTTGAGAAACTTGAGTAGGGAACATTCAATTGTCCAGAGTCAGAGAGAGAGTTTTGGGGGCACTGAGATGATTTGAAACCTACCACACAGGCTGTCTGTGATCATTCCTTGCAATATTAAAAAGTAATTGAAAGTGAGTAATTGAAGGTGACCTGAATTCCAAAACCCAACAACAAAGAGAATGTTCTCCAGAGGCTGTGGAATTTTAGAAGCCATTTAGGTTCTTTGCAATGTTAGGGTTTGAGGTAGATTTTTTATGCCCAAATCATACTTCTCACCTTTTCCCTCTGGAATTCTCAGTAGAAGGAGAGTACTCACAACGGAGCTCAATGGAGAAAACACAGTTTTATACATAAGTGCAAAAGAGCCTAAGAGCTCCAAAACACAGGACTTTTTGGACAAAGCTGAATTGGAGCACATGACCCAACAGAAGGACAGAAGGACAGAAGACCCAAGTGGGGTCACCCACACCCTCCCAGTGTAGGGCTTGACTCCTACCTATTTAAGCATGTATTCCAGGAGTAAGAAATATGGTGGAATTTCGTAAGAGCTCAGGGTCTCCTTGAAAGGGGCTGGCCAATCTGTCTCAAGTGACCCAATCAATACTCCATGCACTGGCAAGCCTTTCTTGGCAAGGAGGTGGTGGAACACAGAGCTAGCAAGGGGGTGAAGAGAGTGTTCAAAGTCATGTCATTACTTTCCCATATAAAGAGAGAGCTGAGTTTGCTGTCCTCTATTAAGAGATGCTGAAACACAAGGAGAAAACACAAAAGTCATATGAACAAGAATTTGCAAGAAAGTCTATCTATCTAATGATTGCTTTACTGAGAAGCCCATATGCCTACCTAAACAGCCAATAAAGCATGAGCTTCCTCCCTAATTCCACAGAAAACCACCCAGGCTCAAGGTAGGGTAATAACCCACAAGTAGAGGGAACAAAGCGCAGCCAACAGGGATTCCTTGTCATCCCAGGGCTTATGAAGACTTTTAGGAAATGCTATAATTGTGCAGGGAAAGGCTGTGTCTAGATCATTTAGCAACTGGGCACTAATCATCTGGGTTTAAATAGGTTATCCCAGTGTGGATGGTGGCAAGCAGATGTTTAACACACCCATAGCCCATATGTAGCTGGAGAACTTTGGGCCATGGTTCGGTGCTTTGTGCCACTGACTCAGGAGAATTTGATGCCCAGAAAGGATGCTGACTGCCCAGAATAAGTTCAAGGGCTTGGCTCATTGACCAACTGTCTGAGAATGGAGGTGTCCTTGGACCGCATGCTATGCCCTCTGTTTTCTGGACATAACAGAAATAAAGAACAGTTGAATAACACAAGGGCTGATATCTACCACCTTTCTTCTTGTGCCTTTGTTGGAATGTATAACAAAAGCAGACTGCTCACAGGTCCTGGGTGCCAAGACAGGAGAATGCCATGAGGTCTTTGGTAACTCTTTGGAGAAGACAGCTAGAGCATAGACAAGTGACCAAACTAGAGAAGAAGAAATGAAAGAGAGAGAACAAAACCGCTTTGAACTGGAAGTTCCATCCTCGTTTCTTCAAGCTTTCAAAGCTGTCTCAAGGCACCTGAGGGGCAAGAGGAGATGGATCAGGAAAGATTTCACACCCACTTCGATCACAACCATTCGATTTAAGTTTCATATATTGGGATTTTTATATCATACTCCATTCATTTGACCAAAGAGGGAAGTCTTTTGCCTTAAAAAAGTAAAAATAAAATAAAATTTTTAAAAGGGTTGAACACCACTATTCTAAAAAAGATAAAGATTAGGAATTCCTAAAATAACATGGAACAAAACTCTTGGCCTCCAAAGTACTCAATTATATAAATTGACTGAATCATAACTGAAATTAAATCTGCTAGCTTTTCTGCCCAATTTACCCTTCCCTCTCCTTCCCATGGTTCAACCATCCCAAGATCCTATAAAGGAAAAGCCCTGATCTCAGAAATGAAAGCTGTTAAGTACAGGTTGGGTTCTTTTGCTTACTAGAGCAAAAGAGGTTGCTTACCTGTGCTGATCAACCTCCGAGTCTCTATTTTCTTGACTGTAAAAAGACATTACAATTCTCACCCTTCCTATCTAACAGAGTTGTGAAGATAATTTATGTGAGAGAAACTTTTCCCTTGAAAGAGCACTATGTAAATCTGTGTTTGTTATTTCTGAATATCTTGAAGCACTGATGCATTTTCCAGTATATATTTCAGTCAATGAATCCCTTGTTCAAATCAACAAAAACTTCTGCCACCTGCAGATAGGCAAAGGTGGGTGAATGATTTGACTCCTAAATTTGGGTAGTAAGCTTCAGGAAAGTCAAAGAATTCGGGAATCCCAGGGTGGATGCCATAGCCCCATGTCAATGAATACCTTCTACTGGCCCTCTGGGTGGCCCAAAGACCATGTCAGTTAGAATTAGAAAAGGAGTCCCCAGCAGCCCTCTGAGGGGAACTAGCCAGGGAATGTGCTCATCACTGAGTTCCAGGCTGAGCAGCCACATTCCTGCTTCTTCCTATCACTCTGCTCCAGGTACAGGCCTCCAGGTCACTGAGGGCCCCAGAGGGTGGCTGCACCCTGTCCGTTCTGGCTCATCTCCCCATACCTTGACAGAACAGTGGAAAGAAGAGATGATGTGGATGGAAGGCAGGACAGCCCAATGGTGAGACCATTGGCCATGAGGTTCCAGAAGGAAAAAAGATGAGTGATTTCAGCTAGGCTCAGAAAAGAAAGAAAGAAACCACCATGTTGCTGTCCTGTATTGTCATAAGGGGGGAGGGAAATCCATACACAGTTCTTATATATGCAGATACCAAGACGGCAGTGATGTAGATTAGCAGACTACAGCAATGCCCCCTTCAAGCCTCTCAACCATTTCTTAAGCACCAGAAACCCCAGCACCAGGTTATCAAACCCCCTTGCTCACTAGTGCTACCAATTGCTCCGCAGCAGCTGCAGATTTAGCCATGAATTTGCCACAAAAGGCTGCAAACAGACTGTTTTTATTTTTTTAAGATTTATTTATGTATTTGACAGAGAGAGACACAGCAAGAGAGGGAACACGAGCAGGGGGAGTGGGAGAGGGAAAAGCAGGCTTCTCGCGGAGCAGGGAGCCAGATGCGGGGCTCCATCCCAGGACCCTGGGACCATGACCTGAGCTGAAGGCAGATGCCCAACGACTGAGCCACCCAGGCGCCCCAAAGACTGTTTTTAAATCATAAATTAAACCCAGGCACAAATGGAGGCGTTACCTCAAGATGGAGAAGTACTGTGGCACTTTCAAATTCTATGCCTTGGCATCTGTGTCTCTGGGCATAAGTCATTGTCCTCATCCTAATTAATGACCAGGAGAAGTAAACATGTTCACGGAAAGAACCAATCTCAAGATCGTGAAATTGGAGCCAGATCACTGAAGAGCAAGCAGGATAACAATAAAATAAAAAGAAAAACAATCAGACCGCCCAGGAAAGTACTCTATTGTCCCTGGCATAAAAGGCAGGGCTGACTAGGAAAAGGGTCACAGCAAACCATGGACATTTAAAAACAAATCAGAATTTATTCATAATTATACTTGACCTTTAAATAATGCCTTGCCATTTCCAAAGCCCCTTCACACGCTTTATCAAATCTGATGCTCACAGCACGTTCTGCATGGAGCACTGGGTGTTACACGCAAACAATGAATCATGGAGCACTACATCAAAAACTAATGATGTCATGTATGGTGATTAACGTAACATAATAATAAAAAAAATTTTGATGCTCACAGAATCCTTGCAAATAGGCAACACAGACCCCACTCCTGTCTGACTGATGGGCAAATGCATGTCTCTAGAATGACTTGCCCCTGGTCACACCGCTAGTAAGTGGCAAAACCCCTCCAGCATTTCCTGCTATGTAAATCCTGCTATTATGAGAACTAAGTAACCACAAATAAGCATCTTATGGGAAGCATTAGATTGTCAAGCATCTCAAAATGACGTCTCAGAAATCAACTGGCCCATTCAAGGGTCAAGAAATGGAGTATCACGATGCTAGGAAGCATCCCCTTAGCAACTCCACATTGCAAATCCACCTCCAGGCCCCTTCTTACTCACCCCTTTTTTCCTGTAAACATATTGAGGCATAAAAATGCTAGAGGGTGGGCCCAGAAGGAACTAGAAAATTCCACCGCCAGTTTCAGTGCCAATAAAAAGCATCGCTGAGTGTCCACCAGACACCAGAGCATTGGGAAGATGGAGAGAGAGTGTACAAAATGAATAGAACATGTAGTCCTGCCCTGGGCAAGCCAGCTGAAACAGCTCTCCCAATGCCAACAAAGCACGTTAACAAAGTCAAGGTGATCCTCACTTTCCTCTAAGGGATCTGGGACTGCCATTCCTGGAAGATCCACTTCTCATTGACCATTGCTCAATTTCTTACGAGTCATGGCTCATTCTCAAGCCATTATTTAACCCACCTCAAACTCTGCTCCGTGAATGAGAAGAATCCATTTTTAAAACCTCTGCACCAATGTTGAGAGTTGCTAGCTCTCAAGTCCACTCAGGTTCAGGGTGAAACACAGCCCTAAGCCTTAGGAGGACAATGGAGACTAATAAAATGGAATATGACATCCTACAGGAAACTTCAGCCCACCCAGCCAAGTACTGAAAGCCAGAAATTTCTAGCCCAGGCTGGGAAGAGACTCAGGGTCTTGCTCTATGAAAACATTATCGCAATCTATCAGCACAGTTCCAGCCAGGATCCCTCGCTCCTGAGGTGGATCAAGGCTAATTAAGTTGCCAGATGCACTAACCATGTTCAACATTTTAAAAAACTGGTTTTTCCTCACTGAAACAGCCCGCTCTCCCCCTGTTCTGGATACAGGCATAAATGCTCCCAACTTCCCTGGAAGGTTCAGCAGCCCCTGGGAAGGGGGGGACGGGGGCAGAATCCTCGCTAAGTAAGAGTAGGGAAGTGGAGTGTTTTCTTAAGGCAGGGTTTCTCAGCAGTGACACTACTGATGTCTTGGACCAGATAATTCTTTGTTGTGGGGATAAATTGGTTTGCTAGGGCTGCTGTAACAAACTACCACAAACTGCATGGCTTAAAACAACAGAAATGTATTCTCTCCTGGTCCTGGAGGCCGGAAGTTCAAAATCGAGGTGTTAGCAGGGTCAGTTCTTCCTAAGGGCTGTGAAAAGGGAATCTGCTCCATGACTCTCTCCTAGCTTCTGGTGATGACCGGTGATCCTTGGCATTTTCAGCTTGTTGATGCACAGAGAAGTACATCATTCCAACCTCTGCCTTCCTCTTCACAAGTTCTGCCTGTGTCCTTACGTCTTCGTACGGCCATCCTCTTAGAAGGACACCAGTCACATTGGATTAGGGGTCCACCTGTTCCAACATGACATTATCTTAACTAGTTACATGGGCAACCACTCTGTTTCCAAATAGTCACATTCTGAGATACTGGGGTTTAGGACTTCAACATTCTCTTCGGAAGGACACAATTCAGCTGGTAACAGGAGAGTATTCTGGGCATTATAGGATGTTAGCTGCTTCCCTGGCTTCTACCCACTAGATGCCATTAGCACTCCTCCAGTCATAACAACCAAAAATGTCTCCAGACAGGGGCGCCTGTCTCTTCGTTTCGGCTCAGGTCATGATCTCAGGGTTGTAAGATGGAGCTCTGCATCGGGATCTACACTCAGCATGAAGTCTGCTTAAGATTCTCTCTCCCTCTCCCTCTGCCCCTCCCTCTTGTGCTCCCTCTCTCTCTCTCTCTCTCAAATAAATAAATAAATCTTTTTTTAAAAATAATTTTTAAAAATGTCTCCAGACATTGTCAATTGTCCCCCGGGGGCAAAATTACCTCAGGTTGAGAAACATTCTCTCAAGAATTTGGCTCAGAAAGATAAAAGTTTAAAATCCGATTCAGTTTTCATTAATTGTCCTGTGACCTTGAACAATTTGGTTAAACTCTCTCTTCACTTTTCTCACTCACCTCATGGAGTTAAAGTGTTGTTGAGGGTCACACAAGATACTATGTGAAGAGCATTTGTTGCATGATGGGACCCAATAAAAGACAGCTATTGTCTCTCGTAAATTAGGGAAGCTTCCTCTGCAGGATTCTCTGCAGGCCTCAGGATTTACTGCACAGATACTGAACTCTGGCCCTGGTCCCTGAGACCCCCAGAAGGCAAAGGAGCTTTCCAGGTCTGCTCTACATCATCTTTTGGGGGCAGACAACCCCCTTACCACCCAGCCCATTCCCTCCCAGCATCTGTGATTATAACACCGAAGCTGCAGATAGCCATATATCACAGCCAGGGAAGGGGAAACTCTGGGTATGACCAGAATGTTAATGTGGCTGCATTGCACCATGGCCACTATCAGCCCAACTGAATGCTGTAGAAAATCCACTGGAGGAGACAGGGATGGGGAAGATGAAGAAATCTGATGCTTAGATGTTGGCTATAACATAACTTTGGAGCCCTTACCTCCCTTGCATGAAAAGATAATCTGAGATCCCATGCTAGGTGTTGAAGGAGGAAATTAATGCATCTTATTTAAGTGTCTGTCTCATGTGCTTGAAAGAAAGTGCCTGTCACATGCTAGAAGATCAATAAAAGTGTGTGTTTATTAAATGTGCCACCTCTGGGTCCCCAAGCTCTTTAGCCTTCAAGATGGCATTTCTCTTTAAAGTTCTAATACAAAGAATCTAAGCCCCCAGCCCTATGGATCTTGGGGAATCCCTTATTTTTTCATATTTATTCTCATGAAGTAATTTCTGGACATTCCCAGAGAAGGTTAACATGTCCCAAGATCTGTCCTGTGGACATGAAATTCTTCCATCCATCATTCTCCAGGTTGCCTCTTGCCATCTTTTAATTGGTTTGTTGCCATTCACTCCATATAATTTCAACTCCAGTGCAAACCCCCACCCCAACTCATCCTTGCTACACCTTGGCAACCAAATCAAGGATAGACACAAGAACAGGGCTGCTGCTATGTCTGTTTTTACACTACTCAACTCCAGGCGTGCTGTGCACATGTAGTCATCCTTGATTTGTATATTTATTACAACAATATTCTGGCAGAGGAATTTACATGTGAAGGCTCTACTTAGGCCAGTGGCAGTCCTAGCCCCAGCCAATATTTTAAATCACGAGAAAGTGGAATAAAGACCAAAAGTCAGAGAGATTAGCTCTGTGGTAGCTGCAGAGTTGGAAAGCCCTGGAACCCTTGTCCAGTGGCTACAGTTAGCTCATGGTGACAATGTCCACTGGCAGCCATAGGTAGTGGCAGCAACACTGTCCATCAGTGACAGTGCCCACACTCTGGCCCAAACGTCCATTCCACTGAGCCTCCACTGATTACTGCCTATTTTCCACACCAC
This sequence comes from Neomonachus schauinslandi, assembly GCF_002201575.2. Taxonomy (NCBI): domain Eukaryota; kingdom Metazoa; phylum Chordata; class Mammalia; order Carnivora; family Phocidae; genus Neomonachus; species Neomonachus schauinslandi. Next base: position 10,072,851 of record NC_058408.1, on the reverse strand, counting down.
CTGGTTTTCCAGCCTCCCCGTTGATTCTCTGAGTCAGCCAGGACACGTCTAACTCCATGCCCACACTGCACAGCTGCAAAAAAACTCATAAACTTATGATCATGAAAACTGCCCAGCAATCATAATTTTTCCATAGTAAATTTGCTTTCCCACTTTTCGAGATACTATTTTCACACCTTTTTCTCTCTTCTCCACTAAATCTATTATCTCCTCTGATAGCCCCTCTCCCTATCCCCATTTTTTGCTGATAACTTCATGCTTCATTTCACTGGAAAAATAGAAGCAAATGATAAACATCTGTACACACCTGCTCTCCCTTCCCTCTGTTGAAATGAATGGATCAGGGGCGCCTGGGTGGCTCAGATGGTTAAGCGTCTGCCTTCGGCTCAGGTCATGATCTCAGGGTCCTGGGATCGAGCCCCGCATCAGGCTCCCTGCTTCTTGGGAGCCTGCTTCTCCCTCTGCCTCCCTCTCTCTCTCTCTCTGTCTCTCATGAATAAAAAAATAAAATACTAAAAAAAAAAAAAAAAAAAAAAAGAAATGAATGGATCATTCCTGATCCTGTATCAGCAGCCCTTCACTTGTGCACTGGTACTCATCCCTGCTCACCTCAACAAGGGACTCTACTCCTGCAATCATAACCTCTCTTCCCCACATCATCAATCCTTCCTCTCTACAGAGTATCACATCTCAATCAGCAGCTTCATACCTGCTGATGGAAACAATGCTCCAGTTAGGTTAAAAAAAAAAAAAACCATGACCTTCAACTCACCAGCAACACCCTACTCAGATTCTTGATGGGGCATTATACTCCAGAGGGGTGAGATTGTAGACAGTGCTTATACTGGACCCCCTCCCATCATGGAGGGGCATCAATTTGTTCTCACCAAAATAGACACTGACTTTTGAATGTGAATTTGCTTTCTCTCCATCATCCAACATGATTCTGCCAGGAGATCCATTAGTGGACTTACTGTATGCCTATACACAATTATATCCCATAGAACATATTTTCTGACCAAGAGTTTCACTTTATAAGAAAAGAAATAAGTCAATCTGGCTGATGTCCACGGAATTCAATGGTACTATAACACACCCCATCACCCAAAGACAGTTATGTAATGGTGCAATGGTCCACTAAATCCTCAGTTACAATGCTGGCTTGGAAACACTATTCCGTGATATGGGTGCAACCCTATAGGATATTGTATGTACCCTGAACCGGTTATCAACATATAGTCCTCTAATATGTGTATTTTTTCCCACCACCACCAAGCAATTAACTCAGTCCTGACACTATATGCCTGGAGATAGTATCACATCCCAAAAATTAAGGACTTGGCCCAGTAAGACCACCCCCCTCTTCAGACACCATTTGAAAGTACAAGTTGTCACCTGGTTTCTGACCCACCAGCTATAGATTGGAGGTTCCCACAACACTTTCCTTGGGTTTGACTAACTTGCTAGAACAGCTCACAGAACTCAGGAAAACAACTAGATTACCAATTTGTTATAAAAGGATACAACTCAGGAACAGCCAGATGGAAGAGATCTATAGCACAAGGTATGAAGAAAACAAACAGAGCTTCTGTGCTTTTTGAGTGCATCAATCTCCCAGACACTTCACGTGTTCACCAACTTGGAAGCTCTTCAAACCCTGTCTTTCTGGGTTTTTATGGAGGCTATATTGCATAAGCATGGTTGACCAAACCATTGGCCATTGATACTTGAAACAATCTCCAGGTCCTCTCCTCTCTCGAGAGGGAGGGAGTAGGGTTAAAAGTTCCAACCTCTAGTAACATTGTTGGGTCCCCTGGCAACCAGCCCCATCCTTGGATTACCTAGAGATAGTCCAAAACTTAGCTTATTAACATAACAAAAGACACGTTTATTGCTTAGGAAATTCCAAGGGTTTTAAGAGGTCTGTGCCAGGAATAGGACAAAAACTAGGTATATATTTCTTATTATAAATCACAATATCACAAGCCCTATGTCCACCATAGCCATATACAAGGCAATGAACCAGGGTTAGAAAAGGTCCAACAAAAGTGGCTCTGTCCAGCAGTAGGAGCTCTGTCCAGCAGCAGCTGAGTCTAGCAATAGTAGTGATGTCCTGAAGCAATGGCCCCACATCCTGGGCTGACTGCTGCCCATTTTCCAACCTGAATCATTCAGCTTTCCCTGTCCATTCTGTGAGCTGATATCCTTCCATTATCCTCCCCCAAAATTCAATTTCAGCCTAAGCTATTCAGCCTTGGTTTCTTTTTCTTGAAACCAAGCACACAGACTGTCACAGAAGGCTTTACACAAAGATAATTCAGAAACTGCTTGCAATCCCCAAAATAGTGGTTTTCCAACTTTAAAAAATTTAGCAATCTCCAATAAGCATCCCATTACAAATGAATTAAATGTGAGAACAAATGAACTCCAGCTTGCAGCTCCCCAGAGTAGGGGACCAGGTGTTTAGAACCCCAAATGGTAAACCTAAGCTCCTTATTTTTTTATACTACTTGACCTGCACATCTTGCCAGCATTAAATGATTCATGGGACCAATCACCAGCAGAAAAAAGTAGGGGATTTGGAGGTATTGTGGTGTTTTACTTTGGGGGCTGTGGAGTAGATGAATGATGGCACTATTCTGGCTCCTAAATCATTTCTTGATTACAAGAAATTCTTAGATGAAAACTGATATTTTAAAAATTGTGATACAAATTGATATAATGACTTTTGATCATGCTTGTATGCTCAGAGGCCTGCTAGGATGGAAAACAGAACCATAAAGCTTAGGCAACCCCACTTGCACTTGTTTAGAACTTCCCCTACTCCCCACCACCTCCACTACAAAACAGAAGATAAAATACAACATATCTTCCAAAGAGCACAGGATCCCAACCATCATTACCTATTGCTGTGCAATCTTTGCAGGATAAATGGCTTTGATGCTCATTAACCCCCTTGGAACAAATACAAAAGGAAATCTTCAACAGGCGTTCTCTGCTCCCTCCTCCTGGAATATTCATGAAATGGCCTTTTCTGGCATCCCTAGCATACCTCCAACGGTAATATCTTCAATTCATGGCACTGTTTTAAAATACAGATTTTATCATCATTCAGAGAGGTGAGGCTGACAGATCAGGAGATTACAGCCATTGAAAAAATAGTTTGTCACTCACAGTTCCCAAGAGGAGGGAGTATACTACATCGTGCAGGCCATGAAGGGAGGCACCAGGGTCAGTCAGGAGAAAGAAGAGCAAGGGGAAAGTGTGGACAAGAACCTTTATTGTGGCTTCCACACAAAAAGCAAAGCAGGACAGGGTAAGCAGGTTTGGGATTGGCTAGTCTGAATAATTTCAGCAGGCTCTGGAGATGGGGGCTTTCTCTAGTTGTCTGGTACCTGGTCCTGGGATGATTACAGCAGAGGAATATTGCCTCCTAGAATGTAAGAGCCAGATAGAAGAGGTGGCATGGAGAATGGGCCCTGGATTGGTTCATTTTCATATGAAAGGCATGGTCCTGGGAGAGTCCTTTGATGTCTCCTAGAATTGGCTAACCCTGGAAGGGGCAGTCGCCTCCAGGCAGTGAGGCCCCAGATGCCAGAGCATCCAGAATGCAGAAAATGAGAAAATACTGCTAACACAGGAAATGACCCTGCAAATTCCTGATGAGCCTTCTGAATCATCTTAACAGGAGACAAATCTTATTCGTGATCACTTTGGTGGTAAGTCCTGTGACTTTTAGAATTCCTTGAGGTGCAGATGATGAAAAAAAAAAATCATTCTGGCTCCAACAGTAAAAGGGATGTGTTGGCTCATGTGTCTCAAAATCCAAGGGTATGACTGGCTTCTGGAAATGTTTAATCCAAATTATCAGGCCCAGTTTTTCTGCATCTCTTGACATTGTGCTTTTTCAGGCCATTCTCACTGGGCCTCCCTCACTATACAGATCAACCAAAGTGTATCAAGCTCACATCTGCTCTTCCTACCACTGAATTCAGGGGAAGAATTTCCCAGAAATTCCAGCAAATGTTGTTCTCATTGGCTGTGACTGGACTACATTACCATGACTGAACCAATCACTGTGGCTGAGAGATGGCAATTGGCCTGTTGGCTTAAGCCATTCGGAGTGCAGATCCAGAGCCAAGTTGGATCTGTTCAAATGAAACCACGTGGTTGGGGAAGGATGAGGGGTGCTTTCCTAAAGGAAATGTGGACAGCTGTTTCCAACAGGAAAGGTAATTGATGATGAATCTCAACAAACGATATCTACCAAAAATATGCTGCTTTATATTAAAATGTTCAATATTAATTTTATACACATCCAGTACTTTGTTTAAAAAAAAAAAAAGGGCAGGGTGTGGGGGTTGGCTAGCTTAGTTTGGCTGGCTTAGTCCCTAGAGCATGCAACTCTTGATTTCCTGGTCATGAGGTGGAGTCCCACATTGGGTGTAGAGATTACTTAAAAATAAAATCTTTTTTAGGGGCGCCTGGGTGGCTCAGTTGGTTAAGCGACTGCCTTCGGCTCAGGTCATGATCCTGGAGTCCCTGGATCGAGTCCCGCATCGGGCTCCCTGCTCGGCAGGGAGCCTGCTTCTCCCTCTGACCCTCCCCTCTCTCATGTGCTCTCTCTCTCATTCTCTCTGTCTCAAATAAAAAAATAAAATCTTTAAAAAAAATAAAAATAAAAATAAAAAATAAAATCTTTTTTAAAAGGGGGGGCTCAGAACCCACTGCCCTGGTAACCCTACCTTCATCCCTCGCTACTAATATGACTCAGTTATTAAATTATCATTTGTTACAGTCTGTCTGTTTAGATCCAGCAATAGCTTTTCAGCGTTTGAAATATAATATATACCATCTATTAGTGAGGATTCAAAATATAAAAATTCATTTTGATTTTTTATCATTTTAAATAAAAGCAGAAAGAAATTACCAATTAGAAACTTCATACCTTAACCATACCTTGTCCTTGGCACTCACTTTCCTCTTAACATTGACAACGTTGGTTGGTTCTCTTGCTGTATTTTAACAGGAGACAGGATCTGCGGGGCAAAATGATGAAGAAAAAGTCAAACCTCCTGCCCTACCTCAACCAAAAGAGATCCCCCGCCTCAAAACCAGAAGACACAGCAAGGAGCATTTCTGGAGAGAAACTATTCAGCTACATAGCATAGTGCTTCCCCATCTCATTCTCTGTCCAGGCCTCCCTAGCCTCGTCCAGAAAGAAGTCTGGCCCCTCATCAGAGCTGGTGATCCTCTAGAGTAGAGGCCAGAAGAAGTAGTATACTAACATAAGAAAAAATATGTGATTTCTTTTACTTATACAGAGTTATTAAATTAATATAAAAAGTAAAGTTTAACACATGCTTTGACATTGAACAGTCCTGGTATACAGCAGTGGCTCTCAAACTTTAACATAAGTCAGAATCCCCCAGAGGACTTGCTGAAAACAGATTGCTGAGTCCCACCCCCAGAGGCACTGATCCAGGAGGTTTGGGGCCAGGGCCTGAGAATCAGAATTGCTAACAAGTTCTCAGAAGCCACTTGACTAAACACTTAGTTTAAACACTAAGTGTTCCCCTAAACACTTCACTAAACATGAAGATGTTTAGGGGAACACACCTCGAGAACCACTGGTACACGCTAGTGTTTTATTTTACTAGTGGCTGATTCTGTTTAAAAACGAGGTTCTAAAATGCCATCCTAGCTTCTAGAATTCAAATCTGGTCTTTTGGATGGTTAAGAAAAGGCTTAACTATAAAGTAAAGTTCATGCCACTTGGTTTTGAGACAGCAGGACAGGAGACATGAGAAGTCACTACTTCTCTTTACTCCTAGATGCCGAACCAGGCAAGATCTGTCATGTGATAATGCTTTTAAGGAACAGCAGCAAGAGCAAGAGTACAGACATAAATATTGTCTCCTGAAAGCCCAGGAAATAGGTCAAGGGAAGAGGGCATCTTTCTATTGTTTCCATTACAATCAATAAAAGTTAACATGGCTGGTTTTGAACTCGGGGCCTTGAGAGCTCAGATTTACAATTATACCAATGGGAAGGAAAATTAACTTGGTAAAATGTTAAGACTTTCTTCTTTTTCAGGCCATGAAACTTCTAGGACTGACCTGGCTCATTACAGTGACCAATAGGTCCCTATATACCATCAGTTTGAAAAGAACTCTTGTTGGAAAAGTCCACAATTCATTCCTGCAATGAACTCCCCCTTTTGCTGGACTTGTGTTGCATGAAAAGTAATCCTCTTCCACTGAGCTTCACAGTGTTTCCAATTCAGAAAGGCTCCAAGGAAAAGAAGAAGAAATTTTACCAGCCATGGGGGAAAAAAAGGCAATATGTTTTTGCACACACATATGGTTTCTATAACAATTTTATAAAAATTGACTTTGACCTAGCTCTCTGAGAGAGACAGCCTGATTGAGGATGACAGGCCAGAGAACCCACCCCTGTCCCCAGGCAGGGGAATGCCTGGGCTTGATTTGTGGCCCCGAAAGGAGGCCTGTGCTGTGTGAAGTGATTTTTACACACTTCTGCTTTGCTGACTGACCTCTCCCAAGCTGCTTTCCCCACACACCAACCAGCTTCATATGTTTCCAAATGGAGTTGGTGATCTGGAATCCATAAATAATGAGCATCTCAGGAAAAATCATCTCCCTAAAATAGAAGCTAGGAAACTTATGCCCACAAAACAGAGCTGTCACAGGGGCCTGTGGTACCTCCCTCTAAAACAACATGGCGGCCGTCAGGACCTCCACAGCCACCAGGCCATACATCAGAACCTAACATATGAATCTCACTAGAACCAATTCAGAAGAGTTGAGTATACTTTTTCTGCCTCCCATCTCCCTAAGCCTACCAAGTCCAGGGTAGAGACCTGGGCTATGGGAGGAAAGCCTCCACATACTTGAGGGAAGGTGGGTCAAAACCCTGAGTTGGTTTGTCTAAGCTCACCCTTTGGGGGCTCTGCCTCACTGCAACATGACAGCACTAGATCTCTGCACCTCTGGCCTCCAGGAGGCCCTTGAAGGAGTCCAGAACATACCCAAAAAGAATGAAAGGAATGTTTGGCAGGAGGTAACTTTTCTAATTCAGAAACCTTCTCCCATTTCCCATCCTGCTTTCTGCACACCACCCACTCCGCCATCTTCCAACCCCTGAAGACAGTAAGCCATGGGGCTTCACTTACCTTTCCCCCCTTACCTGAAATGCTCTTTCCTCCAACTGGGTGCATGACAGCCTCATTCTCCTCATGCAGGTCACTTACCTTCCAGAGAGGCTGCCCCTCCACACCTTTCTACCCCATCACCCTGTTCTAGTTCCTTCACAGCACATAACCCTACCCAAAAGCATGCATTTGGTTGTTTCCTTACCTATGTATACATAAACATACCAACATTCCCCTCTAGAAAAAGTCCCATAAAGCGAGGGACCTTATCGCCCTTGTTTACCACTGGACCCCAGTGACTACTGGCATTTCGGTGTTTGGTAAATATTTGCTGAATAACTGAATGAACCCTGAAGTGATTTCCAACTTGTGGACACTGTTCCAGTTTCTCTCGAAAAAGTAGAAAATTTGGCAACATTGGGCCTATATTCTCATGGGGCCACTACTGCATGGGGCTCAGTAGCAGCTCCCCCATTTATGAGGTAGTTAATGTAGTTTAGTTTAATTAGGGATCATTAGCCTAAGGCAATGCCTGGCACAAACTAGGTACTGTAATAAGTGAGCATGTTGGGTGTTGACCGTGCTTCTCTGTTCATTAGCACTTTTTCTAAACAAAAACAAAAGAAGGGAAAAGACTCTAGCAAATCTAGCTGTATCATGACAGCTTTAGGAAGGCTTTGGCTGAGTAAAATCTAGGATAAAAACAGTCTCCCTAACCAAAGGACTCCTTCAAATACATTTCTTCTGGCCCCAGCCTATGGATAGAAGCGGGGGGGATTAAAGTGGATAGAAGTGGAAAGAAAGGAGAAAGTGCCCCTTCGTAAGTATAAGTACGTGCATGGGGTGAAGCCTCTCACACCTTCTTCTCCCTGATGCATCTCAGATGGACGTGTTTGGAATCTAAAGCCAAAATTCTGTTCAATGGAGGCAAAGTCACAATGCATAGGATACCACTGATTTACCTACCACAGCATGGGTTTAAAGCATTGAACAAATTCTTGCAGGAGTTTCCAGCTCACAAGTTCTCAGTGGGCTGCAGTTTGGGGGAGTCCCGACCCACCCCACTCAACCTCCCTCATAGCCTGAGCAACGGTGAGCTCCCTTTGCCATACTCTTCTGTCCCTGGGGGCGTGAGTGCTTTGCTGCTGAGCCTCAGTCTACTCATCTTTGACTCTGGGCTGAAATCTTTCTCTCAGGCAGCACCCCATCTTGCTGGCTTGGACAGAACCCCCATTTCTGGACACCCCTGGATTGGGCCTTTTCCCAGCTTCCCCGTTGTGTTCTCATTCTATCTCTGAGCCTACGTTCTCTCTTTAGTAATAAACCTGGAATACTTTCTTACTCTTCCTTCCTCTTAGCCCTTCGTTCCTTCTCTCTATTCCACCTTCACCTGCCACTATGCTCACAGGAATATTCCACTCATTGCTAGAAGGAAACAGACTTTTTTCAGACTATGTACATTAATAGGGCCTCAAATGTCTCCCCCCAGACCTGACTAAACAGCCAGACCCATGATTTCTATGGAGATTCTTTTGGTGCCTTTCTTTCATCTAATTCATCTGTGGGGGAGGAGAGGCTAAAATAAGATGGAAAACCCCTCAGCGGACTTCAGTTATCCATATCGTTCCTCTTCCCCAAATCATGAGGAGTCAGGGTGGTCCATGCTCAATCATTAGCAACCGTGTGGTCCAGTGAGAGTCCCTGGTTTCCACAGCCCCCTCCCTCATAATTAACTCCCCCGCTGACCTCTACCACACCTGATCTCGTTCACACCCTCAGGAACAGGAGCCAGAAAACTGGATTTCAGCCCAGCGACTTTACCATCTCCACACATCTGGGTTCTGTTTGGGGCTAGTTAGTGAGTTCCTTGGTTGTTGGCTGAAAGAGTTTTGTTTTCATTCACAACTTTTCAGGGAATCTCTGTGGAGTGTTCAACTTGATTCAGAGCCTTCTCCAGGGGTCTCTTCTGATCATTTCCTCTGGACAGGAAAGAGGAAATACAACATAGTGTCTAAGAAAACAAAGCCCAGTAGCTGACTGGCCAAGGTGTAGGGACTCGGCATACGGGGAGGGCCAGAATTCCCTTCAACCTCCCCAAAGCAGCAGACAGCCTGTACCCAGTAAGGCGGAGGAGCAGCTCATTCTGACATTCTGTGGCTCCCATGGAATTGTGCACAGATATATCGGGGAGCAGATCAAACTGGAAACACTTTCTGCCCAGCAACCCCCTGCCCTCAGACGATCCTATTTCTCACAGCAGGTTGATGTCCCTGTCACTTTCCTGAGCCCCTCCTTCCCTCTGTGGTCTTGACCCTTCAGACATTTAATGCTATTGGCTCTGTTTCTCTCTGCAGACACACGGTATACACACAGCACATATTTCAGAAACACATATGCACACATGCATGCCCACACACACAGAGCAAAGATTTACTGCTCTGGAAATGTTGCCTCTTTTATAGATTTATTCTTTGAAAAGTGAGAGATTCCTCTCCTGGGATGGACCTGGGGGAGCGGGGGTGGTAGAGGGAGAGAGAAAGGCCTGCATATTCAGGCAGCCCACCCAGGCTCCAGGCATCTGGCTAAGGGTGGGTGGGGGTGGTTAGGGAAAGAGGGAGGAGCAAACATAAATCACAAAGATTGGTGGGTTGGAAATGCCACTTGTGCTTCAAGAGAGGTAAGGCTTTAGAGCCATTGCTAAGATTCAGATACTTCAGGGCTTTATAACAACATCTGGTCCATCTGGATAAGTGCCAAGGTAGGAAAACTCTCATTTCCAGAAGCAGAAGCTGCGGAGCAGTGAATTTCAAGGTGGCGACAACAGCTTAGTCAGTTAGCTGGGGAGCTTGTACAAACTACACGTGCCCATCTCTGAGATTCTAAGAGGCATATCAGAACCTCTGGAGTCGGCTTACATAGTTTTGCATCCCATTAAGTTGTCAGAACCTTCCTGATATAGATCTTAGCTCTACAATCTGGCGGTGGGCTCCCCTGAGACATGAAGGATGGGAGCCGGCTCTGCAACATGTGATGGCAGGTTGGCAGGGAACTCCAGCTGCCTAGGCAGGCAGACAAAGGAGAAAGAGCCCAAAGATCTCTGTAGACACCTGGGAAAGAGAACAATATTTTGACATTCCCTGCGGAGCTCTAAGTCCTTGCAACTTATAGCTGTAGCCTCTAAAGTTGTCAAAAAAGCAAATGCAATCAGGGATAGTGTCTCTAGGAGGTTAGCATGGAGCCAAAGAGCAGCATGGTTCTGCTGCCCTTTCCCCATCAGACCCCCATGGGAGAAGGCCAAGTTCAGTGCTGGGAGCCACTGGGTGAGAGGGAAGGTGATAGGCTGGAACTCATGCAGTGCAGTGAGCACACTGCAGGTATTGGAGGGCTGTCACATGAGCTGAAGGAAAAGAAGTTCATTAACGAGAAAGCAGAAGGCTAAGGGAGCAGCATGACAACCTGCAGAGCTCTGCAGGGCCATGCCAGGAAAAGAAGAGGCTGCTCTGTGTTGCTGTAAGAGGGACTGTGAGAGGAGAGAAAGGAAGGGCACTGCAAGAAGCATTGCACGACTATCACCCTTCAGTCCTTCCCACAACCCTAGTAGGTGAGCATTATCATACTCATTTTCCAGGCAGGGAAACTGAGGCTTAAAAATAATTTACCCAATGTGGTCAGTTTCCAAAAAATGAGAATTAGATTCCAGGCTACATCTATGTGATTCCCAGCCCTGTTCTTCCCATTAGTCATAAAGGAAAACCTGCCCTGGGAGGAAAAATTAGAGGGAGAAGACAGTGAGTCGATAGAAGAAAGAATTGTGGTAGATGTTACCAGGGCCTCCCCCCAGTCCCCACCACACACCTTAGCCACTGACTGGCTGACTGACACGGAGGTACAGCAGGCTGGACCCCTTGCCTCCCGCCAGGACAAACTCTGTGTGTGCTTTGTGCTGCAGAGCCTCCCGGGGGACCAGACTAAAGCTAGTGGCCAGCAGGGATCCCATTATCACCTAGTGCCTCCCTGCCCCATCCACTTTCCCGAATGCACTCCCCCACTTGCTGCAGCACCCTCATCTCGGGCTCTGCTTCTGGAGAACCTCTGAGGTGCCTTACATCACTGGCTCCTTAGATCCTACAATCCCAGGTATCCAAAGGGTGTGGGTTTGCTATGATGAATGAAAAGGATAAGAGATGGGGCATGTGGGTGGCACAGTTGATTAAGGGTCCAACTCTTGATTTCGGCTCAGGTCATGATCTCAGGGTCACGGGATCGAATTCCACATCAGGCTCCATGCTGAGTGTGGAACCTGCTTGAGATTTTATCTCTCCCTCTCCTTCAGCCCCATCCCCCTTCTCTTTCCTTCTCTCTAAAAAAAAAAAAAAAAAAAAAAAAAGGATAGAAGATGGATGACGAGGGGGAAGGATAAGAAGGGGAAACTTGGGGCCCTGGGCTGTTGTTGCCCTGCAGAGATGCAATCTCAAACACTCCCCTGCGAGCAGTGTGAGAGAAAGAGCCACCACCTATGTCTCGCACTCATGGCCTGGGGTAACATATGATTACAGCACAACTTTATTTCCAGATAGAGTTTCTATTTAGCATTCAGAGAGAGTTCCAACCCCAGGGTCAAAACAAGAGGAAAATAAAGGGAAGAAACAAAATTAAGTAGCACCATTCCTCGTGAATATAAATACCAGAAAGAAACAGTTCCTCCTTCCCTTTCTTCTCTCCCATGTGCATCAACAGAATTTGCTACTGAGCCAAACTCTATGGTTGTGGTTGTCCGAAGTCTGAATGTGGAATGGAGAACATGTAAGCGTGCCTCTCCAACCCCCTTCCGGGAAGGACCTCCTGCCTCAGCTTTCAGCTGTTAGCCTGTGGGGATGACCTCAGTTGCAAAGAGCCACCTCACCCAGGGTCACGCTCTTGTCCATGTGTCCACATCCAGGGACTGAGCCACAAGGCCATCTCAACCCAGCTTGGGACAGCCCTGTGTTCCCCACCCCCTGGTGTTCATGCCCACATGGAATCCCCTCTCCTCAAGTGTGGGCTGGAGCTGGTCACTTGCTCCTAACAAAGAGAATGTGGCAGGGGCGCCTGGGTGGCTCAGTCAGTTAAGTGTCTGCCTTCGGCTTAGGTCATGATCCCAGGATCCCGGGATCGGGCCCCACATCAGGCTCCCTGCTCAATAGGGAGTCTGCTTCTCCCTCTGACCCTCCTCCCTGCTCATGCTCTTGCTGGTGCTCTCTGTCTCTCTCTCAAGTGAATAAATAAAAAATCTTTTAAAAAAAGAGAATATGGCAAATGATGGGATGTCACTCTTGTGACAAACTTACAAAAGAGTATGACTCCCATTTTGCAAGCTTGTTTGCTCGTTCTCTCTATCTCTCTCCCTGTCTCTTGCTAGAACTCTCTTTCCCTTTGGCTGCTCACTCCATTGTGAGATGCTCTGTGGAGAGACCCACATGGCAAGGAATAGAGTGGGGCTTCTACCTTTAGCTTGTGATGAACTAAGGCTTTTACCCCATAACCCCTGAGGAACTAAATCCTGCCAACAACCACATGAGTGGGCTTGGAAGCAGACGCAGCCCAGCTGAGCCTGCAGATGAGACCACAGCCCTAGCTGACACCTTGTTCGCCGCCACATCAGAGTCCCTGAGGCAGTGGACCCAGCTAAGCCATGCCCAGATTCCTGGCCCACAGAGGCTGTGGGACAAGTTTTGGAGTTAATGCTACTTAGCAATGAATGATGAGTACAACCCTGAGGAGACATTCTAACTCCAGAGCTTCCCAAAGGGCCAGCTGAGGCTGTTGGACCTTCATTATAGTAAGGCCTCTCCTTCTAAATCTTCCTCTAACCTCTCCCATCCCTTTTGTGGCCATTGATGCCAACAGCCCTCCTTAAAAAGCAGCCTGTAAGCTAAACTCCACCTCTGACTCTGCTTCCTGGAGACCCCAATGTGTGACAGGGCTTATCCAATAAGCATCTTATGGAATAACAGCAGCCTCCAAATGTAATTCTGACTTAGTAATATTTAGTAATATCCCTAAAGAATATATAACTCAACTCAACACATATTAATCAAGTACAAAAGTGAACAAGGTAGACAGATGTGGTCACTGCCTCAGGGGCTAATCACCTGCTGAGGAAGCTTGTCTTTAAAGAAGTAATTAATAGACTATAAGCACAAGCCTGCAGATTCCTGAGGGAGAAGGATCAAGAGTTACCATCTCTTCTTTCCTAATCTCCTTTTATTTCCCCTTCCTACAACAGGAGGGCTGGAAAGGGCACCAATCTGTCTACTTCACCCCAGAGGCTCTTCTCATCTGGTGCACACCTGGGAAGCTGACATTCTCCCAGGACGAGGCTGGGACTTCTACCACTGACCCAGAGTAAACCAATGTTGAGAGAGGAACTGAATCCTGCCAACAACCTTGTTTGCTGTACATCTGTGGGAACCCTCCAGAATGTTAAAGACTACCCTAGGGGTGAGCAGTCTCCAAAGTGACCTATATCCAATGGATCTTCTGAGCCCCAGGGGCCAGCCAGCCAAAGTGTAGCATGTCCTTGTCCAGAAGAGACACAAGAGAGAAAAGAATGTTGAATAATATTTCAACCAAAATACCAAAACATAATTCCCTACCATGATCCAAATCAAAATCATTACCATTCAAGGAACTGTGTTTTGTTCACTATCTTCTTCATAACATTTAACATTACATGAATTATAATACAGATTTTTCTGGGTTTTTTTATTTTATGTATCCCCTTAGAATGTAAGTTTCTTGAGAGCAAGGATTTTGTGCATCCATTGCAATACTTCCAGTGGCTAGAACAGATGAGGAAACTGATTAACAGAAAGTGAAGAAGCTCCCCCAAAGTCATACAACGAGAAATCCACTAAGCCACAACTTTAGCTCAAGTCCTTTTAAATTGCCCTTCCCTACAAAGATTGCTACTTACAGAGACACACACAGAGTATAATTCATTTATTTCAACAAATACTTATTGAGCACCCAAGATGTGTCCAAACTATAGGCTCTTCAAGAACAGGAGCCATGTCTGCCTTTACTCACCCTTGATCCCCACACCTGGAATCACTCCTGGCATAAAGTCAGTGCTCAGTAAATATTTGTTGGATGAAGAAAAAACCAACTGTGCTAGGTGCTTGGACTTACAAAACAGACATAGTCATTTTCCTCATAATGCTTAGAATATAGTGGGGCCACAGTCCAATAGAAACACACCAGAAAGGATGATCATAAGAAACATCAATGAGCATAAGCTTTGTACAAGATGATTGTTCAAGCACTTTTCATGGATTGATTTATTTAATCCTTTCAACAATTCTTTGAGTTTGGTCCTACTATTATCCTTATTTTATAGGTGAATAAATGGAAACCCAGAGAGGTTAAGTAACTTGCTGAAGATCACAAGGCTAGTGAGTGGCAGAGCCAGGATTTGAATTCGATCAGTGTGACTCCAGAGCTTGTGCTCCAACCACTGGACACTGTACTGCCTCTATATGATAAATGAAGACCATAACAGACATGAGTACCTGCATGCTGAAAATCCCTACTGGCATTCACAGCTTTAACTGGGAGAGGAGTGGAATGACACTTGTGTGAGTCAGCTAGGGCCACCATAACAAAATACCACAGACTGGGGAGCTTACACAACAGAAATTTATTTCCTCTCAGTGCTGGAGACTGGAAATCCAAGATCAAGGTCTCAGCAAGTTTGGTTTCTCCTGAGGCCTCTCTCCTTGGCTACAGATGTCTGCCTTCTGACTATGTCTTCTCACGGCCATTACTCACAGCCTTTGCACAGGGCACACACACCCATGGTGTCCCTTCTTCTTATAAGATCACCAGTCAAATTGGATTAGGGTCCCACCCTTATGACTTCATTAACCTTAATTACCTCCTTTAAAGCCCTGTCTCCAAATACAGTCACATTGGGAGTTAGGGCTTCAACATACGACTTTGGCAGATTGCGGGGGGAGGGCTGGACAGTTCAGTCCATAACAACCCTGTTTGAAACACAGCACCATCGAAGACACTCTAAATACCCGCTTCACCTGTCCCTGGTGAGAGCTGCAATAAGCCCTTGTGAGCCCAGGGTCAGCCACAGGACAGGAGCAGAACCATGTCTCTGTCCTAATGTGATCTGTCCATCTCCTCCCCTTCTGCTGAGACCTTCCTACCCGGGGGGTGCTGGCTACCTGAACCATGTGCCTTCTTGACCCATCTACAGCCTCACAGATAGAGACCATGTCTACCCAGAGCCATGAGTTTGTGAAGAATTATTAATATTCTGATGGGGCCAGGCAAGGGGTGTCTTAGCCCCCAGTAGCAGAGGTGGTCACTCAGAGCTTCCCGGGGTGCCTTAAGGGAAGGACACATGCTCAGTTTATAAGTAGAGATTTGGTTTCATGTTGATACTAAACTGATTCTTAAGGGGCCTGAGAGAGAATTCTAGGGAGGGAGAGCTTCTTAGGCTGATTTTGCACAGAAGCCAGGATGCGGTTGAACTACTTTGTCCGTCTCCAGGCTCAGGTATGGAGGGGAGCCATTCGAGCAAATGGTCATTGAGAGGTTGTCCACCCTGTCCTCCTGCCCTCCAGTGGGATGGCTCCTAAATAATTCCAAAGTGATGCACAGCTGCTAGGGTTTGTAAAAACTTCCAGAAAAGGAGAGGGAAGAAGAACACCCTAACTGGATTTGGGTTTCACAATCCACCCCTCTACCGGCAACCACATCAACTGAAAGGAACAGCAATCCACCTCCATGAACTACCCTGAGGAAAAGAGCAGGCACCACAAGGGCAAGCAGGCATTTGCCTATAACCAGGGGGAAGGGGGAGATCAGGTGGGGAGGTGGGAATAGCCGAGCTGTGCTGCATGAAATTCAGCTTAAACAGAAGGATGTTCACCCACACTCCCCATCCCCCTATGAAACAACTTTAACTAAGTCTGACTGTAGGAGAACAAAGGGACAATATGAATTAAAACTAACACCTCCGAAGAGCCAGCAAGGAGCCAGCCCTGCATACAGAGCACAGTGCCGTGTGCCCTGCATATGATATCACAGCGCTGGCAATTCATCCAGCGCGCTAGTGTAACAACCAGGCTTTTCACAGTGTCTTTGCCTCCACAATCTCCAAAACCAAATCCAATCTTAAAGTGAGGTGTTGGGAGGAGAGAGATCTTTAATGAGCATGGAGAATGAATGGCAAAGCACGGTCTCTTTTTTAACTGCATTGAAGAGAAGCACATAAGTAGAAAGATGCATAACTGAAGGTTACTTTTTAGGAGGTACCTTCAGTGTGCTGTGTCAGTTTCGAAGTCTATATGACAGTGGAAATTTGATGAGAAAGAGGGCTCTGGCTAAAACAATTCCTTCAAATAACAAAAGGACTAAAGCCGTCCCCCCCCCCCACCCCCCTCCAAAGCTAGGCTTATGGATTGCTTTGTCATGGGCCAACTGTGTGAAAGCTCAAGCTTTCCAGTGAAATGAACAATGAGCACCATCTTTCTCATTTTTTTCGTGATGGGTAGAACTCACACAGAGTCAGCATATTTCCTAAGGCCACTCAGCCATTACCCAAGTCATCTGACTCCGAACCCCGTTCTTTAGTCTCAACTCCGCATGGTCACTCAGAAAAGTAGGGTGTAGTGTTTATACCTCACAGAAATGCACCCACATGGGCAGCCAGAGGATGGTACCCATGGGGAGGTGCCTCTTGCACATTCCCTGCACTCCTTCCCCATAGTACCCCCACTGCGTGTGAAGAACTGCATTTCAACACGTGCACACAGGCACACACACAACTCACACACACAGTAGAGTCAGAGACATGGAGAACGGAGCTAGGAAGATAATTTACTAGGAGGCTCTCAGTCCTGGCCAACACCATGTCCTGAGGTTTCCTGATCTCTCTCCTCAAAAATCACAGTCCTAGAAGTGGAACCACAGTTACACACACGCAGACATGCATGTGTGCACACACACATGCACGCACACACACCACCCTCCCCAGGCTTTCAACCATCAGTCCACCTTCCAAAGCCCCCTACTGAAGACAGAACTGGCTCTCTCAATGGCCCAGCTCAACTAGGCTCCACATATAAATCACACACAGATTAAGATCTAGGAAGTAAGTGCCACTCTCTCCGTCCTCATCAACCAACCACTTAGATCCAACCCTTGGATTCACTTAGATCCAACCCTGAGTGGGGAAGAGACAGCACATGCCATAGTGGCTCAGAACAGAACTTAGGGTCAGATGGAGCTGGATTTACACCTCAGTTCTCCCACTCTCTGAGATCTCCATCACACTGTCACCTCCAGGGGCAACATTCACAGAGACTACAATATGAATGCTGCTCCCAGAGTGGTGGCATGCCATAGCCCTAGCCACTAACTAGCAGTGAACTAGTAGTGTTACTTGAGCAAATGCTTAACTGTCCTGATCCTCAGCTTCCCTTTATTTATAAAGTGACTATTTTGATGTCTATGTCTCCAACTTGTTCTAAGGATTTAATGAGACAATATTATGTGATATGCTTAGCACAGAGTCTGATACATTGAAAACAGTCAATAATTAGTAACAATTATTTTCTTTAAGGTCACCTAATGGAGGATTGTTCCCACATAAGGACTCTCAGAAGTACTTGTTTTCAGGGCTTCATGCAAAGAAGTCTATGAGCCAAATGTCTCCCATCCCTACATATAAGCCTTTATTGATTTGCCAGCCAATCTCAAATCCAGGTATTTTTACTGCCTAAGTTCTTGATGGGAAGGAGAGAAGTTGAGGAGAAGAAAGCCACTATGGAACAGCTGAAGTTTTGGTTAGAATAAGAAGGAAAGAGCCCATTCCTCCACACCATGGCACCCCTAACCTATCCCCTGACCCCTAGAGTCATGCCACCTCATCCTTAGAATAGGTGGGGGGGGCCATCAGACTCTCATCCCTAGTCTCCAGACAAGAGATTTGGATATAGAATTAACAAAGAGTTAGATACAAAGGAAAATATTGTTACACTTTTATCATGTTGTATATGCTGCACAATCTGTTGTACACTTTGTACAATGGCCCTTGTCAACTAAGATTCTAGAGAGAGTTACGCTCTAATGCTGAAGGCAGACACCTTCATACATACATGCATACCCATCAATGAACTGACTTCTCTCCTATTCACTCATGTTACTATCAATGGATCCTTAAGAGAATTGAGAATCATTATCTGTGTTCCTTGATTAGAATGAAGAATCCGTGAGGTAGATAAGGCAAACATCATTATTCCCAACTTAAAGATGAGAAAGCTGAGTTTAGAGAGTCAGAAAACCCATGGTGATAAGACAGGTAAGTGGCAAAGGCAGAACTCAGTCTACAAACTCTAAACCAAATGCTCCCTTGTCACAACAGGTGGGCCCAAGAAGCGTCTAAATCCCGCACCTGTAATCCTCAATCACACAAGGAGGATCTCAGAGATGTCTAAGGAGGAAGGAACTTAAAGTTCATCTATTGTAATTTTCTCATTTTGCAGATGAGAAAACTCATCTTACCATCTACCATTATCACGTCCACCGCTCCCTAATGAGGTTGTTTCCACATCTGTTAATCGTCTATGGTAATATACCTACTCATTGGACACAGTGGATTCTGCTGAATATAAAAGATGCAGTGGTAACAGATGGATTCATAAGTCCTGAGTTTTTAGTGGCATACTTCTGTCCAGAGCCCTGACTGGCCACAAACTAGCAGTGTGACCTGAGGAAAGTCATTTCAAGTTTCCTCATTTGTATAATAAGAAGATTGGATGAGAGAATTTGACTCCCATTAAGATCCCTTCTAACTCTAAAACCCCTTATCTGTGAAAGTGCTTTGAGGGGTCATCTACTCCAGCCATCCATGCCCCATAGAGGTAGCATCTGTTTAAACTCTTCTTTCCTAAGACTAGTTTTAGCCTCAATTCATCCTTCTGTGTGTCTGCCATTCTGCAGATGGCTTTGGGGAAGGCACTTATTTAAATTCTGATTAAAGTCAAAGCAAAGTTAGCTCCCAACAGACAGACCAGCCCTTTAGACATTAAAGAAACAAGAGTTTCCCATTCTCCAGACCCAGCCCTGAAGGCCCCAAGCTTTGTGCCAAAGGGAGTGATGTCTACACTCACATGTCTACACTCACATCATCAGTCCAGCCCTCATCCTTAGACATCTGAGATTTACTGCTCTAACCTGAAGCAGCCGCCTGCTTCTGAGCCCTCCCCCACCCCCATCCCCTGGAAAGAGAGCATCTCATTCTTACAGGGCCAAAGTTTTTCTGATGGTTACAATTCCTCTACAAAAGAAAGAATACCAGACATCCAAAGGGGGCACCAAAGACAAGAATAGGAAGTCGGGTTTGGAG
Source organism: Neomonachus schauinslandi (assembly GCF_002201575.2). Lineage (NCBI taxonomy): Eukaryota > Metazoa > Chordata > Mammalia > Carnivora > Phocidae > Neomonachus > Neomonachus schauinslandi. The sequence continues at coordinate 10,053,271 of NC_058408.1, read as the reverse complement.
TCAAATAGATACAGGATGATCTAAGAAGATGACAACAGCAAGTAGCCCGTTGGGCAAGACAAAATGTAATAGATATTAGAAATGCAGAGCTGCTCTTGCAGCTAAGGTTTTTTCTTATAATTTTTATTTGAGGAAGTAAAAAAATACAAAAAGTAAAAAAAGAAAAAACTACTTAACACCCATAGCTTCTTTACTCAATCAAAAATTAGCATTTTGTTATGTGACTCCCTAAATGGTAAAAAGAAGAAAACAGAATAAAAGATGAAGTGCCATTTAGAGACTACCCTCTGGCCCTCCCCTTGACCAAGACTTCCCTGTACAGTCAGACAGATGCGTGCACATGCACACGAGCACACACACACTCATGCACACGCACGCACACCCATGCATGCACACATGAGCATGCTTAGTCACAAGACCATTCTCATGAAGACTACACACTTTCCATCTATTTCACAACTCAGTTTTTGTACACATGTTATATTTAGACAGAGTTACTTAAAGGAGCTTGAAGTGGAAGGACAATCTATAATAACTAATCACAATCTCTGAACTTTTAACTACCTGTGATGCCTCACAGGGATTTTTGCACTTAGGATGTCTTTTGCTTTTTCTGAGTACAGTAGTTTCCATCATACCACTATGTGTACATTTTCAAATATAAATATATATTTACATTTTTTATGATATAATATGCATTTTTATTCCATTAATGAAAAGGCATTTTTAATCAGAGGTCCACTCACAAATGCCTGCAGTATGTCTCTTAGCAGCTCTTTGGATCCCTGTGTCTACCACTCAAGTCCAAATGGGCAAGGCTCCAGCGTGCCTACTTAAAAATACTTAGTGCTTGTCTAGCAGAAAAAAGTTGTAGGAGGAGAGGTTTACAGGGCATCTGGTTTTAATCAGAGAACTCGTGTATATAATCTTGTCTGTCTTTTGAAATTTCCTTAACATAAGAAAAAGTAGTCGGTCCCATTTTATTGAAGGGGCCACTAAAACATTGGAGGTCCAATGTCACTATTTTCATAAGTAGAGGAGGTTCAGAGAGGCACCAGGTCCAAGACTTTAAGGAATATAATCTATTCCTGACCTTCAGCACCAGCCAGCCTCACTTCAAAGGCAAACAATCACACAGATTAGTGGAACACTGTCCCTTAAAGGCTCTCCTCTGAGAACTGCTTCCAAAGGGAGTGATGTCTACACTCACATGTCTACACTCCAGACCTCTGAGAACTGCTTCCACTTCAGCTCTACAGCAGAGTCATAAAGGACAGAGAAAGTAACCAGTACTGGGGAGGGTGGTAAGAAGTCAACTTTCAGATTTGGGGCACTTGACTTCACAGGTCAAATGAGGGCAGTACCAGGAAGCTAGGGAGTGAGCAGCAGGTTCTAGCCATAAATCTGAGAGACAGGACATTGACTTTCAAAGGATGCTCCATGGAGCATCAGAGAGCCACCCCCTCTGTCTCATCAGTGACCTGTGGGAATGGGAAAGACAGGGAATGCTCCAAAGGCCCAACTCCACTCAACCAAAGAGATTCCACTATTATCAGAGCTTCCAGAAAAGAGTTTTGTTTGAGATCCTTTCAATTAAATCATGTGCCCCAGTCCATCAACAGTGACTGCCTGAAGCCCTGTGTTGATAGAGAGAGGCCATTCTCAGGCTCTGCAAGAAAGAATTCTGTTAGCAATGTCTGCCACTGGCACAGAAAGGAAAACCACTTGTGTATCAATTCTGTATTGAAAGTAACTATTGAGGGGTGTCTGGGTGGCTCAGTTGTTGGGCTTCTGCCTTCAGCTCAGGTCATGGTCCCAGAGTCCTGCGATCGAGCCCCGCATCGGGCTCCCTGCTCAGCGGGAAGCCTGCTTCTCCCTCTCCCACTTCTGCTTGTGTTCCCTCTCTCTCTCTCTCTGTCAAATAAATAAATAAAATCTTTTAAAAAATGAAAGTAACTATTGAAATAAAAATGTTATATTCCTATGAGATGCCAGACGGTTTCCTTAGGCTATGCCCCTTCAGACTTCCATTTCCGTGCTCTCTAAAAGTTTTTTGAAAATTTATATATCCCCTCGTACTTTTTAGTTGACATTTCAAACTTTTCACCATAAGTTTAGAGAGTCACAAAGAATGTGATTTATGGGTATTGTAAATACCAATACTTTAAAATACATTCTCACATTCCTCCCTTAAGTATATGCACTGGAATATAAGTAACATAATTTGATAGCCACAATTGTACATTCTTTTAAATTCATGAGCAATTTTTTATGTCAGAAAATTATGTCACTTCTTTTTCTCCTTGATTGTAGTTTCTTTCCACTTCTCCACAAGACTTAATTCTAATGTACTATTTTATTTGCTTAAACGTCTTTTATTGATCATCCTATCATAATTTTATGTACTAAAATATGTATATTATTTAAATTATTTTTAAATTTTTGGTAACTATAAGGCTATAAGTGTATGCAAAATTTCTCTGGATTTAGTTGTTATAGTTATTAATAAACAATTGATCAAAATAACATGAATATATTAACATTTTTGCTAAATAATTATTAAACACAAATGTAAAAAATCTCTTTCTTAATGAGAATGGTAGGACTGGGGTTTTTTTCAATTAGTTATTCTATCTTTTTTTTTTTTTAGATTTTTATTTATTTATTTGACAGAGAGTGAACACAAGCAGGGCGAGTGGCCGGGGGAGTGCCCTCTCAGGCAGAGGGAGAGGGAGAAGCAGGCATTCTGCCAAGCAGGGAGCCCGATGCGGGGCTCAATCCCAGGACCCTGGGATCATGACCTGAGCTGAAGGCAGACGCTTAACCAACTGAGCCACCCAGGCGCCCCAGCTCTTCTATCTTTGGATAAAAATTACTTATTGCCACCTAGATTGAGACAGAGTTTAGGATCTGTCAGGGGACTCATGAAAGACACACAAGAGGCAAAAGAGATTACTGGATGTTCTTCCAATGAAAAGATGGGTGTTGTCCAGAAAAACCACATACCCTTCGCCCCCAGGAAGGTTATCCAATTCTGTAGGGGTGTACGCCTTTGGTTGTGTTTGACAGTTTTACAATTCTGCAAATTGTAGCAAATTAAAAGTAATAAAAATGTTTCTTGTTTTTAGGAATGTAAACAAATTTTGTCCAAGAGGAATACATATTTCTGCTCTTTAGAAAACATAATTCCAGGGACACCTGGCTGGCTCAGTTGGTGAAGCATGCAACTCTTGATCTTGGGGTTGTAGGGTCAAGCCCCATGTTGGGTGTAGAGATTGCTTAAAAATAAAATCTTTTAAAAAAAAAAAGAATACAAAAAAAGAAAACATAAACCCATTTCATTTCCCATTTTCATTGCCCTATAGATAATAACCAGTTCAGTATCTATTAACAAATTCATTTCAGCATTTATGAGAGTCTATATATATGTGTGCACATAGGGTTTTTCCTTTTTGAAAATTATCCTGTAATACTCAGTTATATCTCTACTTTCTGTTTTTATAGACAAAAGCACTACGAAACTTTGTTCACACATACATGATGATGGGAAGAGAAGGAATTTCATTACAGCACTGTCCCTCTATTATTTGACATTCTAAGTTATATGTCAAAACTTATACAATGATCTATAATAAGAACTTATTTTAATGATCCTAGAGCTGAAACCTCAATGTAGTCTTCCTTCAATTTGGGGAACAAAGATTGGAAACCACCTGACCTGTACAAGTTTTCACTATCCAGCCACTACAGTCATTCGCTTTCTCAGAAGCATTATTTTGAAATCTTTGGAGCCCTAAAGATTTTTATACCCTGCGACGATGTACCATGGTAAAACTCAGAATGGCTGAGAGTATTCATTTCTTTTGTAAAGTGTGACCGCTGTTATTGTAAATAGAGAGGTAAGTGAGAAGCACTATAGGCTTATTTTAAGAAAGAAAATTTTTAGGAGAGAATGTTTATGAGTACAGGATGTGGATATTGATACCCTTAAAAGTTCTCTGAAAAGTCTTTGTGAACCTCCATGAACATAGGTTAAGTGTGAAGACCACTTCTTTAAGTCACCTGAGAGAAAAGCCACCCCACGCAGAAGCAGTTGAAATCAATAGAACCAGCTGAAGAGTCCTCAAGACTTTAGCTGTGCTTCCCAATTCCCAGCCTTGGACTCCTTTCCGATCTACTTCTGACATCCACCTTGCTGGACACCGAGTTTCTTCCAGCAACTGCTGTTTTGCTTCTGGGATATACACTGACTCCATCTTTGATGCACTAATTCCCTGAACTCGCTCTGACCTTTTTTGTTTGCATTTCTGCACAACCTCCCATTATGTCAGGGAGCGTTTACAAAATGCTTGTTAAGCTTTGCCTCCCAAAGCTTTTAGGGGTAAAAGCCTGTGGGAATAGAGTTCAGAGCCCAGAACACTCCACAGAGAGCACAAATTTGTTAAGTCTCATGCTTTAGTTTAAAATTTCATTTGAACTTTGCATTCTCTTTTACAATTTAACAATATTTATCTTAGTTTGCCAAGCTGTCTTGGAACTTAAATACTTAAAATCATTTGCCACTGAACAAAACTGATGCTGGAAGAAGATATGTCAGGATCTTCTTGTGACTGCCTGGCATTTCGCCAGAAAGTTCTATTTAAGAAGTATATCATTAAGCTGTTTAAAACCATGGCATAACACCTAATCTGGTCATCCTCAGCAAATGGGCCCTGAGAGAAAGAAGTGCACATTAGGTAAGTTTTGAAGCTGGGAAGAAGGTGGATATGAAGCTTGGGAGCATACAATCGTCCCATTCCAAGGGGACATCATCGTGGAGTCCTGGACAGTTGTGGGAGAAAACAGCCTGGAGCAATGGGTGGTCAGGGAAAGAAGGCACTAGGAAGGCATAGAAAGAGGGAAAAGAAGGATGCAATTGAGATGCACAGAAGATTAGACTATTCACAACTTTCTCCAATCATCCTCCAAATCAACAAAACTGCAGTTTGTAGTAAACAGCATGTAATGCAGGGAAGAGGCAGAGCTAATGTTATTCAGACTTCTAAGCAGCAAGACCCAAAAGCTAGCCTCCTTTAAAATGACAGCCTCACTTAGAGAGCCCTCTGAGTCAGCAGCGCTCAAGCAAGAATATCCCTTTAGGAGGTGGTGAGAGAAACACTGACTCTTCCTCACTGAAAAGGACAATGTCAACCTCTCCTTTTTATCCCCAGCAGAGCTAGAACCATATGTTCACTGTTTTCATGGCTTCAGAGGGAGAAATTTAAAAAAACAGCCTATTATGCTCATATCTCATTTGCATAATGGACAAGAGACAACACATAGCCCAGAGGACAATGGGCATCCTCTTCAGGCTTTCAGGATGACATAATCTGCGACATCTTTGAAGCCCCAGAAGAGGGGCAGACACACTCCCACAGGTCACGCTCAGCAAGGACCAAGAACTTAGATTGCTTTTGTTGAAAAGAATTCTGTTGTTTCCCATCAGCCTCTTAATCATGAAGTATCTAAATGATAATTTACTATGACGAGATGGGCTCATCACCTTTCAAAAGTTCCCTAGTTATTGATTCAAGGGCTGTGTCAGGACAACTGTGGAGCCACATACACGCAGAAGGCTATATTCCTGCCCGCAAGGAGTCTGCTTCCTAATACGCACAAGATAGTCAACAGCCAAGTTCATTAAATATGTACTTAGTGCATACAAGATCAACCCATCAATACTTATTTACTACTCATCTACTTTGTATCAAGCACCATGCTAGATGGTATGAAAGACCCAAAGAAGCAAAGGATTTGGGCTCTGCCTTGAAAATATTCACAAACTGGTTGTGTAAATGGAACTGTTATAACTTCATTAAATTAACATTTGTTAAGTAGAGCCCAGGGTGCCAGATGGTGAGTTGCGTTCAACCACAGACACAAGAGAAATTGAAATAGAGAAATTTATTACTCCCAGGTCCTGGAGAACGTACACAGCATGCCTTGAGGGGCCACCCAGGAAGGTCAAGACAGGGTATAGGCAGAGAGAGGGGCAGGACCTGGGGCACATGCCTTTATTAGGCTCCATGGGTACAGTGTTTTGGGGTTTCCAGGTTAAGGTCAGATTGGTCAATTCAAACCCAAAAGAGGGGAGTTTTGGTAAGCAAGCCCCATGGGCGTCTTATCTAAGGGACACCCAAGGGGAAGGTTGTGGGAGGTGGGAGAGACTGTTGATTGCAAGGGCTGTTGGGGAGTCATGTCGGCAACTTACATTTGCTTGTGATGCTGTGGCTGCTATCTAGGGCATGGATAAGGGGGCTGGTGTCAGTTCCAGGTCTCTGCAGGCCATTTGGCCAAACAGAATGGATACCAAGAGAGCAATACCATGGAGTAGCTTAGCTAACCTCTTATCAGGGACACACCAATATGAGACCATCATCGGGCAGACAATAAAGAGTTAAAATGTTCTACATGTAGAACAGGTGTTCAGAAAAAGGAGGAGTTGATGAGGTCTGGAATAGTCCCAGAGGACTTATGGAAAAAGAGACATTTAGCCAAGCAAGGAGGGTAAATCATATATGGATAGATCTGAGAGCAGACAAGACACCTCCTTTAAAGACAGCAGTCTGGGCAGGACTAAGGAAACAACAGCGATGATAGGAATAGGGGCAGAGAGAGAGCATCAAAGACAAGGCATGATTGGCTTGGACAGTTTGTATCAGGGAATAGTGGGAAATACTACCGGATTAAGGAAGTTAAGGTGGAGAAGTATGGCTTGATGAGGTAATCCAAAAGAAGTTAAATTAGTTCTTGAGTAAGGAAAGGACATAGAAAAGCAACGTTTTGGACAGATTACCTTGAAATATGTGCCTTAATCTAACTGGTGAGTTTTATATATCGTAAAGCCTAATCAGGGGAAAACGCTGGAGAAGGTAGGCCCTTAACTCAATTTGCAATGCTTGCCACAGTGCTGCAGGCATGGTGGTTAGCATTCATTCAGTATCACATTCAGATCACATTCAGTAGGAGCACCTACTACGTTCTAGGCACCGTGGGGGGCACTGGAAGTGCAAATGTAATCAATGAAACACTGTTCTTTACCTTGAGTCTATAAACTTCTCACCTTGGCTCTGGTAGATTGGGTGATTGGCCACAGTTCTTTATTTCCCTGGCGGAAAAGTATGCATCCACATCTTTGCCTCTATCTCAGAGGAGCAGGGTTCATTTCCTTGCCCCGCTGAATTTGGCCCTGGCCAGGTGACTTCCTGGGCCAATGGTATGTTAGTATGCATGACACAAGCAGCAGCTTGAAGTGTGCTTGTGTGGTTGGACAAGCCCTCGTGAGCTTCTGCCATTACTAGGAGAAGAAATTCCCCCCCCCGGGAGCTCCTGCCCCTTCAGCCTGGGGCCCAGAATGACATAAAGCATGTATAAAGCAGAAATGCCCAGCCAGTCTACAAACCTGAAACCTGGAGGAGAGCCACTTCACCTGACCAGTAAATATGCAAAAAAATACCTATTGTTAATGCCAGTAAGATTTTTGTGTTTGTTATACAGGAATAGGTGACTGATACACTCGCCCTTAAGGCCCTCCCTAATCAAGCCCCAGGCTCCATTTCCAACCTACCTCCCACTTCTGTACACATATCTTAGAGTAGAGTCGACTATTCACTATGCCCTCCACAGACTCTCATTTCCCAACTTATGCCTTTGATTCAAATCTCACTACCAATAACATTCTCTCTTCCTATCTCTGTCCATCAAAACCCTGCCCATCCTTTTAAGTGCCATCTCATGTGCCATCTTCCCCTTTAAAGCTTTTCTTAATCCTGACAGTACAGATATGGACCACCCTGGACTTGCTCCTCGCTGTCTCTTCACCCCCAGCCTTATTTGCTTGCCTTAATTCCAGGCCAGATTGACCCCAGTGACAGCTTATGTTGTTCCTACCGTCACAAAGCCCAAGCCACCACTGTGCTACCACAGACTAAGAGGCACCCATGGGTATGAATGGACCACGGAAGGCTGGATAACAACCCAAAATTGTGAGGGAGTTGGTGTCCATGGGGCAGATTTTGATGGAAAGGTGAGAGGCAAAAGCCAGCCAGTAAATTGGTCCCTCTTCCTTCTCTATGACAGGCAGATAACTGTTCTTTTCATTCTCTCTGGAGATGGTCCTCATGACTGAACAACCATCTGGTTTCCTGCAAAGCTGTAATCAGCTTGGCCATGCACCATCTTGCATTCATTGTCCCTTCTTGACTCGCTTCCTTCTTTTGCCTCACTGTTGCTTTCTTGGGAATTGTACCCTCAGTGAAGTGTTACTATGTAAGATTTTGTTTGGGGCGATTTTTTTCAAGGGAATTCAGCTGAAATAATAAATGACCTTCTTCTTTTGACCCCAAATGGTATTTTTAACACCTCTCATTTATGGTACTTATTTCATTCTGCTTTGTGTTAAGGCTATTTTTAATAGACCTACCCACACCAATTGCTATGTACTTTATATGTAGTAGGCACTCAATAAATACTCTAATTAAGTGAAACTGAATCTATCTCGTTGGATTCAAGTCAATAAGTGAAACATTCTAATGATCAAAATATATTTGTCCCATTGGCACTATGAAATAAATGACCTCCAAAACTCTACTCCAAGTTCTACTTTCCCTATAAACATTGATACAAAACAGCTTTTTGTTCCATTGTACTCACTACAAATAGAAATATGAATATTTGCATTAAATCCATAGGAATGCAGAAAGGCAGAGAAAATAGGTGGCTAATTGTGGATCTAGGAGGGCAGATAATATTTCTAAAACCTTAAAGGAAGGGGCGCCTGGGTGGCTCAGTTGGTTAGGTGGCTGCCTTCAGCTCAGGTCATGATCCTGGAGTCCCGGGATCAAGTCCCGCATCGGGCTCCCTGCTCAGCAGGGTGTCTGCTTCTCCCTCTGACCCTCCCCCCTCTCATGCTCTCTCTCTATCTCATTCTCTCTCAAATAAATAAATAAAATCTTTAAAAAAAAAACCTTAAAGGAATAGCAGAGTTACCCCTCCCCTTCCACCACCATGACAACGTACTCCTTCCACCTGTCTGTGAAGAAGACTTCTAGGCCTTTCCAAACACATCATGTTCCAATAAATCAGTGGCATTAACTGAATCTGCTTAGACTCATAATCTATTCCTACGATGATAACACAGGAAAAATATTGCAAAACTCAATGCATTATTGATGCACTCTGTCACGAATGCCCATTCAGTAATTAGTCTCTCTTGTTAAAAATATGGGGAAGTATATGTTGTAAGAATGAAAATGTTTCTTAAAAACTATAAAAATAAATTTGAGGATTTTCTGATTCAAATGCATTGTGGGAATGCCTGTTATATAATGCTGGGAATATCTACCCAAAGATACTTGTAAGCACCATGACCCTAACATGAGCAGTGATTCACTAACTGTTTTTACCCACGTTCCATAACCCCCTTCCCATGTCTCCGCCAAGCCCTGCTGTGGCCCGCCCTCAGCAGAAGATCCCTTTCTTACAGCCAGAGGCTAAGAACATGACAAAGAGTAATGACGAGGTCAGGGTCTCAAAATGAGATAAACACAGGGAAGCCTTCCAAAGTGCTGCCCTTGGCTGTGCAGGAAGGAATGTGGGTAGAGCCACAGCAATAGGACAGCTAACGGACAACAGCCCAACTCCCTTGAACTCCTCCCACTTTGGGGCCTCGCAACCCACCAGGGGAGGACGTGATCTCTCTGTAGAAAGGATTCAACACTCACTGTGGCCACAAATCAATCCTAAACAGCTCAACCCACCAAAATATAAATGCTCCAAGGATTCAGATCTCCCATCCAGACATCATCCCCAACCAGGCTGTCCTCTTATGGCTTCTTCTGCCCTCTGAGTATGGTTCACTTTCATGTGTTTTCTGGAATAACTATTCTGCAAACAGGAGAACATGTGATACAATGCCCTGGGATCTGAGAAAACCAGGGATGGGTGCAGGAGAGGAGGGAGGAGGCAGGCATTGTGAAGGGAAGGTTTCAGTTACATGAGAAAACTAAGTACTTTCTTATTAATGGATAAACAGGACTTTTAAAAGTTTCAGTTGCCAGTTTTTGAAACTGACCCCTTCTACCATTTACAACTAGAAATGTTTTATTTCTAGACTCAAAAAAGCTAGAGTAAAAGTCAATACCTTGTCCTCTGCTCTATTATCTCTCAAACCACAGCTGTGAAGGGGACATTGACAACCGGACCCTGTGAAAAAAGATGGACAAGACGAGGAGGAGCCTGGAAGCTTTGTTCTATCAAAAACAGTTCAAGGGACTCAAGTACTGTTGTAGATTGAAAAGACATGCTGAAGTCCCAACCTCCAGTACCTCACAGTGGAAGCTTATTTGGAAATAGGGTCTTTGAGACATAATTATTTAGGTGAAGATGAAGTCATACTGGAGTGGGGTGGCTCCTTAATCCAATATGACTGGTGTCCTTATAGGACAAAGAAAGAGACACGAGGGAAGATGCCCATATGAAGACACAGAGACACAGCGAGAGCACCATGTACAAATGGAAGCAGAGACTAGTGATACAGCTACAAGCCAGAGAACTCCAAGCTGGTGTGCCATCACCAGAAGCAAGGACAGAAGTGTGGAACAGACTCTCCTCAGAGTCCCCAGATGGCACCAATGCTGCCAACGCCTGGATTTCAAACGTCTAGATTCCAGAACTACATAAGAACAGATTCTATTGTTTTAAGCTACCCAGTTTACAGGGTTTCATTGCAGCCATGCTAGGAAACCAACACAGATGCCTGCCATGGGAACGTTGTCTCCCCACATGAGAAGGGCGGCTACTGCCTCTGTGTGGGGCTAGCAAGGAGAAAGAGGACCAGTGGCTGCAAGAAACATAAAAACGTAACAGTTAGAGCTGTCCTTCTAACTGAGGGTGTACCACCCAGAAGTCTATGGGAAGCTTCACTGTATTTGACTGTTCCTACAGAATCTGGACGACTTTTTATAAGGGGGATGTTGAAGGGGGGTCATAGGTAAGAAGATCTTTTCACCTATAAGATTTTTTTTTTAATTCTCTGTGGTCTTCACAAGTATGGTTTGCCATTGTCCCCACCCTGATCCCCCGAGGAGAGTCATATGGGCTGATGAGTGATCTGAAACCCTGTACCTACATGGTCTTGAGGTGCTTGTGTATTATGTATATTTGCTAACATGTTTGCATTTCTGGGGCACCTGGGTGGCTCAGTCAGTTAGGCGACTGACTCTTGGTTTTGGCTCAGGTCATGATCTCAGGGTTGTGGGATGGAGCCCCGAGTCGGGTTCCATGCTCAGCAGGGAGTCTGCTTGTGATTCTCTCCACCCCCGCCCCCCACTCATGCTCTCTCTCTCTCTCTGTGTGTCTCTCTCTCTCTGTGAAATAAATAAATCTTAAAAAAAATGCTTGCATTTCTTATTTCGTTCTACTATGCTGGTAGTAGAATGGATCTGCATTTCCTAAGCATACACCTGTTTATTTGGATGGTAAATGCTGGAATATGCTGCTAGTGATGGGAAATGGTGGCTGGTTTGCAGATAGATACTCGAGTTTTAGAAAGAAAAAAGAAATAAAATCTCTGTGTCAGGACACAGGAAAGCAAGAGCTCTGATTCCCACAGAACACTGGTGAGTCTGTGGTTAGAGCACTTGCTATGTCTTCCTCTAGCAATTACCTCAAACTAGTCAAGACAATTCTTGGCACTTTTTTGGTTGCTTTTCACAGCTTTGAAATAAAATGTCATTTGCATTCCTTAAAAATCTAAGCAGTGAGGAAGAGTAATGTGTCTCACAATTAATGAGTTACATTTAAACGCTGAGAAGCAACTCTTGTGTGAGCTCCAAGTCTAATAGATTGGGGAAGTCTTGTAAATGAAATTGCTATTCAGCAAACATATGCCCTTGGCAGTCCCTATTTGTGGAAAGTCAATGGGAAAAAAGAAAATGAGGAAAACCAGTTACTGCAATTTGAACACCAAGAAGGCTTGCATTCAGTATATGAGGAGAAAATTCCTGGGTATAAATGAAAAATTGACACTTACGTGGTTTCACACCATTTTTATGCATGACTTTTCACAAGAATCAAAGGGCAGGGGATGAGAACAAGTGAGGGGAAAAGGGCATATGGTGACAACAAGATAATTCTAGCTAATTCTCTGGTTTAGGTTACTCTGCCCCATAACAACTGTAGGGACATGGGCTCTCTAATTGATGGGAGACATCTTGCTAATGATTCATTAAACCAGGTGACTGCACTGTTTCCACCCCACCTAGGTAGACTGCAACAACTCAGTTCTGACACTAGCTACCTAGAGTTATGACCAGACTCCAGAAGTTTAAGGTCTCAGCCCCTACAAGATGCCCCTACTGCAGCTTCCAGCCTCAAGCTCCAGGGTCCCCAGGCCACCCACATGTCTGACAAACTGATTACAAATTGGGGGGTTCCCATGACTCCCTTAGGTGCAGTAATTCACCAGAACAAGTCAGAACACAGGGAAGTGTTAACTTAGAATTACAGCCTATTGTGAAGGATCCACATAGGGCTGGGTCTGGGAAGGAGTGCAAAGCTTCCATGTGGAAGCAGGCACATCACCCTCCTGGCACATCCATGTTCACCAACCAGGAAGCTCCCCTGATCTTCAGCGTGCAGAGTTTCTAAGGTCATTTCATTGAATATAGGCATGACTGATTAAATCATTGACCATATGACTCAACTCAATCCCTAGCCCCCTCCCTTCCTCAAAGGGTGAGTTGATCCAAAGTTCCAACCTCCTAATCACGTGTTTGGTCTTTCTGGTGACGCCATCTTGAAGCTATCTAAGGGCCATGATTCACCTTGTTGGCATAACGAAGATACTCCTGTCAACTCAGGAAATTCCAAGGGGTTTTGAAGCTTTTTGCCAGGAACCAGGGACAAATAACAGATATATTCTTTATTATACCACACTCAGTTATTCCTCCATCTGATGTAAACATTTTGAAAATGTAGTCCATTTGACCGTCACAACATCTTCTCCCTTACTAAGATACAAATCGGCTGCCATCTGTAGTAGTAAAGGGGAAAGGGACGGGCAGAATCATTGAGCCTGGGCTCCCTATCACCTCTCACTTAGGCTCCACTGAGGACAGACCTAGAAGTGAATCCCTGAGGTTTTTCTATTTATAGTTGTATGGTTCTGGCGGAACCCAAAGGGAAGCAGTTATTCCTCTTTACTAATAACTACAGAACTAAGAACAGCTAACAATTTATTGAACATTTATTATGTGCTAGGCATCACCCTTAGCACCTTATATGTATTTAATCATTCAAGCCTCTCAACGATCTTAGGAGATGTTAACCCATCCCCTCTTAATGGACATTTAGATTGCTTCCAATGTTTTTCTTAATAAAAACAACATTACAGTGAAAAAACAAGGGCAAACCCCAACGTTTGGGTATCATAAACCAAAACTCCACTTGTTTATTATTATGCTTGTTTTGTAAATGAAGAAAATGAGGCACAGAGAAAATAAGGGTTATGGTTAAAATTTCAGAAAATATGGAAAGACATAAAATGATAAGTTAAAATCTCCCTCTCCTTCCAACCCTCAGGCCATCCATTAGAATTAACAACTGTTAAAATTTTCTTGTGACTCCCTCACCTGTGCCCAAGTAGCCAGAGATACTTGTTATCATCTTGTCTGTAGGACACTTCATTCAGGCACTTCACACCTGCAGTCTGGTTCATCCTGTAACAGAGGATGAGGCTAGGCAAAATCATCCCCCCTTTACAGATGGGGAAAGCGGGGCAAAGTAGAGAAGTACGTAAGAGACACGTTGATATAAGTATAGTTGAAGACACTTGACAAAGAAAACCAGAGTGCCGCCAGCTGCCAGCTCAGGGCTCCTCCTAGCTATTGACAAGCTTGTTTTTAAGCTGCTGTGGGCATCAGCACACTAATATAAGGCTATGTTCTATCATCCCTAGTCTGAACTAAAAGATGTAGCAAAATCTACCATCATTATCATTATCATGCACCCATTATTTGTGAACTTATTTTTCCTTTTTCCTCTGGTGGCTGAATTCCCCTGGAAGCACCGTTTTCATGCCACTACCATTTGTTATGGGCACAGGGTCCATGGATGGTGGAGTCACAGTCGAGCAGCCTGATTGACAATGGTCCTATGTTCTTGCCTCTCCTGGCCAGGGTAGCTCATGGCTTGCTGGGAACCACACCCTGAAGCAGGAGGCTCCACATCAGAACAAATGAAGCCCCATCTCCATAATGCAGGGCATGACCAAAGGATGTCATGTGTTAATAGGCTGGATTCCTCTCTCTGGAGAGGATGAAGACCAGGGTCAGGAGGTGAAAGGATTAATAATGCTGGATGTTTCCCAGGCACTTAGGAAGATGATGCATCAGCCTTATAAAGCACTTTGCAGGCCCCTTGCAGTGTGACTACACACATTTTCAATGCAACAGCAAGAGCACAGACTCAGATTTCCAAGAGCAGCTTTCTAGTCCAAGTCCTGCAACCTTATAGCTGTGAGACCTCAGGCAAGTCTCTTCACCTCTCTGGGCCACAGTTTGCTTATCTGCAAAATGGGGGGAAAGATGTCTGACTTGCCTCAAAGGCTGTTGAGAGAATGAAACAAGATCACTCACATGCCAGTGTTTTGTGGACTCTGAGGTGGGCCTTCCAGGTGGTTTCAGGGAGACAATGATAGTGACAGTTGGTTGATTGATGGTGTCTTTCCCAGACAGAGCATAATTCTCATGATCATATTCATTGCCAGTGAACAGGTTAACCATGATGAGAACTTTGTGAAACAGATTTACTCTTCACCAGACTTTCTTTTCCGAAGATGAGACTGTGGTCATAAGCCTACAGTACACTTTCGTAGTGGGAAGAAACGGAAGTCCAGAATTCCCCACCTTTTCAAGGCCCTGTCAAGAAGCAAAGAGGAGTCTGATGCCACATCCACTTGGCTAAAAGTTTATGTCCATGAACAACTAGTAAGTTTAGGCACTTGTCTGCATACTTCTTTCCCAAGCCAAATTTTCAGACTAGATCAGGCACATTAAAGGTGGCATGGCCTTAGACTCAAGCCAAATTTTCAATTAAAAGAACTTGTCATTAGAACTGTTATCTTTGAGGGATGCCTGGGTGGCTCAGTCAGTTAAGTGTCTGCCTTTAGCTCAGGTCATGATCCCAGGGTCCTGGGATGGAGTCCCACAGCGGGCTCCCTGCTCAGCGGGGAGCCTGCTTCTCCCTCTGCCTGCCACTCCCCCTGCTTGTGCTCTCTCTCTGTCAAATAAATAAATAAAGTCTTTCAAAAAAGTACATTTCAAAATATGTCTCTGAAAAATAAACTGGCCAAAATTTACAAGGCAATCAGATAAAGAAAGAAGTAAAATCTTGGAAAAAAAAAGAACTGTTAGCTTTGAGGGGCACCTGGGTGGCTCAGTCAGTTAAGCATCTGCCTTCAGCTCAGGTCATGATCTCAGGGTCCTGGGATGGAGCCCTGCACCAGGCTCCCTGCTCAGTGGGGAGCCTGCTTTTCCCTCTCCCTCTCCCTCTCCCTCTGCTGCTCCCCCTGCTTGTGCTCTCACTCTCTCTCTGTCAAATAAATAAATAAAATCTTTAAAAAAAAAAAAGTTAGCTTTGAAAGGAGGTTTGTGCAGTCTAACTCCCTGGCTTGATATGCAAAATTTTGCAAATTTTAATTAAACTTGCAAAATTGCAAGTACACTTTTATTTCCTGAAGTCTATAAAGAAGATGAATACCCTTGGTTTGGGAAACAGCTATAGGCACTATGAATTTTCTGATTGTTCTTCCCTTAACAGAGATAGTAACCCCAAGGCATTAATGCAACTTTCTCTCCTCTGTCAGAGTAGAGCTTTGGGGGACAAGGAACCAGCTGGTCCTAATTGTTCAGTTCCTTGGGCCCAGGGTGGAGCCCACGGAGAGCAGGAGAGAGTCACCGTGGTGAGGTGAGTGAGTAAATTCATATGCCGCATCCTGTGGGGGAGCCCGGGGCTGGGTTGGAAAGGGATGTCAAACCAGGCTGTCAATCCTGATGCTTCGGCCAGAAAAGGAATAAGGGCAATGGGCCAGAAAGGGAGGTCAGTCACTGAGGATAAATCCCAGTGTCCATACCTGTGGGAGTGTCTTGACAGTTGCCAGCATACATTTGCCAAAATGATCCAGGCTCGCTTAAGTGAATTCAATGGAATACTTTGCTAGTTGCATAGCTCCAGAAATATGCTCATCTAAATATTTTTAGGGGCGCCTGGGTGGCTCAGATGGTTTAGCGTCTTGCCTTCAGCTCAGGTCATGATCCCGGAGTCCTGGGATCGAGCCCCACATCGGGCTCCCTGCTCAGTGGGGAGCCTGTTTCTTCCTCTGACTGCAGCTGCCCCTGCTTGTGAGCTCCCTCTCTCTCTCTCAAATAAATAAATAAAATCTATAAATAAATAAATAAATAAATAATATTTTTAAATGCTTTGTTTAAAATGTGCAGCTCTACTCTTGAATATAGAATCAAAATGTACAGATGTGGGTCTAGCAATTATCTAATCAATCTCTCTGCCTATAGCCCAACTTCCTTCCCCCTTTCCAAGCAGATGAAGGTGAAGCCTCAGGTATTCCGAGGAAGGAAAACCCACAGCTTTACCAGGTAACTTTCCTAGAAATTTAACTGTGTTTACTGAAAGAAACTCCCCCTCCTGGCGTCACGATTCTCTATTCTAAAATCACCAAGCCAATGTTCACTTTACCTCCTACATTTTGCCTTGATCCCTGCTGCATTTTCCTAATGACCATTTTTCATGTAGCTTTTCTTTTTTTTTAATTTTATTATGTAAGGTCAATCACCATACATTACATCATTAGTTATTGATGTAGAGTTCCATGATTCATTGTTTGTGCATAACACCCAGTGCTCCATTCAGTACCTGCCCTCCTTAATACCCATCACCAGGCTAACCCATCCCCCCACCCCCCTCCCCTCTAGAACCCTCAGTTTGTTTCTCAGAGTTATGTAGCTTTTCTAATACACCAAGTTTGCTCTCTTATTCCCAGGGGCGTCAAAAAAGAGTTTATACACTTAGAAAATGTATTTGCCAGGAGCTTTGTAAATGGTCAAGTCTAAACTTGACTTAATTTATTTATCAGGCAGGAAGACAGCAGCTCCCTGGCACCTTGCTCAGGACAGGTGCACCATTAAAACAGAAAGGTACACTGTCCTTGGTCCAGCTGGACATGAGCCATGGCATAAGCCAGGAAGGTGAACAATGGAGCCTTCAAGACCTGTAACACATGCATCTTACAAAGAGGCTCAGCACTGAATCTCTCCTTCCACCGGGTCATACTTCTTATGCCAACCACTTAGATGATGCTCCTTCTAGGTGTCCTGCTCAAAGAAGGAGCTGGGGATGTTGCCAAGAGAGTCACTATCTTCCCTCTGAAAAGTGGATCACAACAGCATTGGTACACTGCTAGGAGGATTGGGTTCTTTCTCTAAGTCAGCTTAAGAAAACCCCTACGGGGGTGCCTGGGTGGCTCAGCTGGTTCAGCGTCTGCCTTTGGCTCAGGTAGTGATCCCAGGGTCCTGGGATCGAGCCCCACGTCGGGCTCCCTGCTCGGCGGGAAGCCTGCTTCTCCCTCTCCCTCTGCCTGCCGCTCTGCCTACTTGTGCGCTCTCTCTCTTAAAATCTTCTTTTCATTTTTTTTAATATTTTATTTATTTATTTGATAGAGAGACAGATAGTGACAGAGAGAGCACAAGCAGGGAGGAGACGGAGAAGCAGGCTTCCCGCGGAGCAGGGAGCCCGACGCGGGGCTCGATCCCAGGACCCTGGGATCATGACCTGAGCTGAAGGCAGACGCTTAACGACTGAGCCACCCAGGCACCCCTCTCTCTTAAAATCTTTTAAAAAATTCCTCCGGGGGCACCTGGGTGGCTCAGTCGTTAAGCGTCTGCCTTCCGCTCAGTCATGATCCCAGGATCCTGGGATCGAGCCCCGCGTCGGGCTTCCTGCTGGGCGGGAAGCCTGCTTCTCCCTCTCCCACTCCCCCCGCTTGTGTTCCCTCTCTCGCTGTGTCTCTCTCTGTCAAATAAATAAATAAAATCTTAAAAAAAAAAAAAAAATTCCTCCGGTGCTGTAATACTTCTAGACTGTGTATTTAGAGGAAGGAAGCTGCTTCCAGCCTCCCAACTGCTTTCCCATCTCCCTGACATCCCTTCCCCACAAACACATACACAAATAGAAGGTTTCTGACAATGTCTATTGGCCTCTGGAGGAAGTATGACCCTGTCTGCAGCCCTGCAGAGGTACCATTTGCATTCTGAATTATTTCATCAGGGCAAGAATTTGTTGAGTGTGGTGTGTGGCATACCCATATAAAATATCCCTTGCAAGCATTACCTCTATTGTACAGACTGTGCAGACTCATTTATTGAGGAGAGCACTAATAGAAGTAGTAATATCAGGAGTACTTCTAGCTAAAAGCTGCCACTTATTGGCTGCCTCCTACGTCTTAGATACTGTTCTGAGCACTTCACCTACATAACTCCCAATCCTCACATCCACCCTTCGGCCTAAGTTTTTGCTGCTTCTTCCACTGATGCAGAAATGACAGCTCAGAGAAGCTTGGGCACACCCACCAGCGGGGCGACAGAGCCAGGACGCAGGCCCAGCTCCATTTTGGTCCAAAGCCTGGGCTCTTCACACTGTGCCACATCCAACCCCTTCTCACAGTCAGAACAAGGTGGAAAAAGGAACGTGGATTTCAAGTCCAACGTGTCAGTTAGCTAAATCTCCTTGGATATAATTTATGACCCAACGTACTTGGTTGAAATAGAGTTGGCTTCTTTTCTGACTTTTTTCTCCTTGCAGACATTTTGGCTCTCTTCTCTGAGTGCTTTTACCTTTTCTTAATCCACATTTAGCATGTGAACATTTGCACAGAGTAATAATGCCCCTCATATGCATATTACCAAGGCACAAGTCAAAACGCTCTTGGGTATATTATCTGTCTTCCGTTGCTTGCTCTCTGCTTTGCCAGTTCCATGTCTTTCTTTCCCTTCTTCTTTTCCCAATTCAGTCATGTAGAATAAATCGTGCACTTGTTCTGTAATTGAATATTAATCCACAGACAGAGGGTTAAGTCATACCGAATGTCAGGAGCACGGGTCCTCAGGAACCCTTCATCTCCTTCTATTCACAGTATGTTATGAACGTGAAGGTGTGAAATGTAGCCCCCAGAAGTCTGAGTTTAAAAATTTTTTTAATTAAAAGTAACAACATAAGGGCTACTGGAAGTGGAGATTACCAAGCTATACACTATGTTATTTAATAATAGGCTCTGCATCTCCAGATTATCTTTCATTTTACGAAGCGACACACTTTATAAAATATTGATCTATTTATCATCCTACTTCCCTCTACCTGGAGCAATCCTACCCTTTTCCCTGCCTTAATTTCCCCTCCTTTGGCTAACCTCACTCATTTTGGGGGGCTCATGTTAGCTATCACTTCTCCCAGAAGTCTGTCAGCTTCCCAGGTCTGGGTTAGGAGACCCTCCTATGAGTCCCCAAAGCACTGTATGCTCCTCCCATCATGGCTCTTTGAGGCCTCATTCATGGTCCTTCCCATCTCTACTCCTACCCAAATCCTAGGGGATATGCATGTCCGTGAAGATAAACCACCCATCTGATAATCCCAATAATGTGATCTTGAAATTCATGGATCTCCCTAACTCTACTCAGTTACTGCACTGCATTTGGACCACCCATCCTCATAACACTCTTGGTTCTGTCACCACCCAAAAAGCCTAAACTCCAATATTCTAGTCTCTGGCCATATTCGCCTACCCTCTGAGTTTTCCCACTTACCTGTTCCTCCCATTTCACTTGCTTTCTGGCCTCACAGAGTGTTCCAGTTTCTTGGCTTCCCCATTTTTCACCCAGCAATGCTTTTCCTTCCCTGCTGATCCTACATTCCCAAGTGGGTTGTCTGAACTCTCCTCTGTCTGCTAACCTTGATTACCTTGCATCTCTCTGTCTCTACCACATTGCTCAGGAAAATCCCAACCCTGAATCAGCTCTCCAACCCCCCTTCTCCATCCCTATAGCCACCCATCAGCTGCACAGTGCTGACAAAAGCCAGGATGTTCTCAGAGTTGGCTCCGCTACATATTCATGGCTTCAAATTTTATCTGAGCCTCTAGCACCACCCACTAACGCTTTGACTTGTTCTTAGCTCCCTCTTCCCTTCCCCACAACAGTTATTCCAAATGTTTACTCTTCTATTTGTATCCTCAAATTTCTTTCAGTGAATGATCTTTCCTCATCCTTCATCAGTGAAACTGAAATTATAAAATGGAATCTCCCTCATCTTTTTGCATGCCTATCTATTAATTTATTTACATCCATATCAGTTTTGATACTTTCCTCCAACCTCAGAAGATGTGGTATCGTTCCTCTCATTAATGGTCAATCTTCAACCCTGGACCTTGCTCCTATCTCCCTGGACACTGTCTCCTCCAGAACCCTTCCCCATAAGATATCCCCATGTTCTATCTCTCTTCCATTGGGGAAAATGAAAGAAACACAAGGCATCATCCAAGCCTCCAAATAATTTAAAATCTGCTTAGAGAGACAAGATTAAGAGACTTTGGGCCAAATAATAAAGCAGATGGATAAAATCCTGAACCTAATATAGTCTCATGAATCTACCCAATCATAAAAAGCCAATACTGGAAGGGATCACAGGTCATCTGATACACCTGTCCGAGGCAGGCATCCAGCTAAATGAACCAAGAAAGATAATTGTCTCACTCCCATTAAAAACCTCCAGGGACAGAAACTCCAAGTTTCCATCCCAAATTGGCAGTTGCAGTGCCCTTAAGAGCATTCAGAAGGGATATAGTTTGATGGTGAGCCAACCCTTTCAACTTTCTCCTTTTTCATAAAATGCCTCATTCAAAAAGACCACAAGGCAATCAACTAAAATTACTTTCTGGAAATGAATAATGTGAAACTCTGGGAAAGTACAGTCAGCCTCAAAACTATCAGAGTTACAATAGATCAATTTCTTCTTGGAGGATTTAACGGCCTTTGGGAGATAACCTAAAAGAGTAGGGTGACCTTTGCCTGGTAGCTGAGGGTAACCTGAGCATTTCTAGAAACACACACACACACACACAAGATGATTGCCCCAACCAGAATCTCTGATGTCCCTCCCTCCCTCTGCTTTTTCATTTCTCCTGCAGAAGCTCAGCCTGAAGCCTTGAAATTTGCCTGCTTGGTGGAAGTCATCCAAACCTATCCAGTGACTGACAGAGGCTTTGCATCAAGGTCTTTAACTCTGGACGGTCAGCCAAACCCAATGTAGGAATCACTAGGCTGATGCTTTCCATTGGCTATGAAGCAACTCCCTTTTCCTCTAGCCTCCAGCATCACAAATATCCACAGATACACCCTGGAGCTGCAGAGTGAGGACCACTGCACAGAGGCAGCCAGAATCCCCCAAAGGAGAATCCTTCCAATGAATGTGAGGCCTTCTGTAATAGTCATTAGCAGAATAGAGCCATGTTCTAGAGTTCCTACTTATAAATATTCTCCTATAATACAGCCAAACTTTATGTCCAAGATATATATCACCCAAATTTTCCACTCCAAGATATACAACCTCCAGATTTTTCTTCTTGGAAGGATTTTAGTCACTGAATGTATGAAGGGTTTAAGCTATTGGAAAACAGTGCAGTGCTGTATTTTAAACAGCAGGGAACCAAATTAAGAACAGGACTGAGAATCTAGACCTATCTCTACCACTAATGGTATGACAATAAGTAAGTCCGAGTCATCTGTAACCATGACTACAAAATAGAGAAAAATTAAAGAAGAACTAGGGACATGGTGTGGGAAATTAGAAATAAAGATTATATACATATATATGACATTATCACTGATGCATATTTATAAAATGGACTTTATTTTTAATGACAATTTATTCATTTCAAATCATTAGCTCCCCTCATCAACCTGAGAAACATCATGGCCTGGAAGAAAAGGTACACTATGGGGGGTCCTTTCATCTCATTTCAGCAAGAAATGCAAGGCCCAGAAAAGCTAAGTGTCTTATCTAAGATCTCATAGCTTTTAAGTGGCTGGGTCCAAATCCCAAACCAGGTCTTCTGATTCAAATAAGGTTCATTCTCTATAAAAGGAAAATGTTACAGGTTCTGCATACTTATCAATCAGTCTCTCCAACTATTGTCCTCCTAGAATATTCTTCCAAATTACAATACCACATGCATCTCATTAGCAAACTCTACCTCAAATTTAAAGCCTCCCTAAAACCTTTCAAGCTCTACCTGCTCTATCGGGTCCAGTGCTGAATATATGTAATTCTATAAAATTATCTGCATATATCATAGCTACTCAAGGAGAATGGAACAGGCACACTTGCTGGTATAACAGGTGTAGTTTGGTGATTTTGCTGGTAGCTCAGTATCCTATTAGAAATCCATACTTTGCATTAGGTATGACAGCTTTAGTGTGGTCTTCAAGAAAAATGGCCACTTTTCTAGATTATAATGGTTAGTTCTCCATGGAAAGAGTTTCAGACAAAATACTTTCATACAGAGGGACACCTGGGTGGCTCAGTCAGTTGTGTCCAACTCTTGATTTGGGCTCAGGTCTTGATCTTGGGGTCATGGGATCAAGCCCTGGGTCACTGGGCTCCCACTCAGTGAGGAGTCGGCTTCTCTCTCCCCTCTCCCATGGCCCCTCCCCCCCCACTCACACACTCTCTCTCTCTAAAATAAATAAATAAATCTTTTTTAAAAATACTTTCATACAGACAGAGATTACCAACTTACTAAAGCTTACGTGAAGTTCTTTGGAATATAATTACCTATTGAAAAAATGGGTTAGAGCAGTGTTGTCCAGTACAAACATAACACAAGTAATTTTAAATTTTCTGGTAGCCACAATTTTTTTTAATTTTTTATTGTTATGTTAATCACCATACATTACATCATTAGTTTTTGATGTAGTGTTCCATGATTCATTGTTTGTGCATAACACCCAGTGCTCCATGCAGAACGTGCCCTCTTTAATACCCATCACCAGGCTAACCCATCCTCCCCCCCCCCTCCCCTCTAGAACTCTCAGTTTGTTTTTCAGAGTCCATCGTCTCTCATGGTTCATCACCCCTCCGATTTCCCCCCCCCTCTTCATTCTTCCCCTTCTGCTATCTTCTTCTTTTTTTTTCTCTTGACATATATTGCATTATTTGTTTCAGAGGTACAGATCTGTGATTCAACAGTCTTGAACAATTTACAGCGCTCACCATAGTACATACCCTCCCCAATGTCTATCACCCAGCCACCCCATCCCTCCCACTCCCCTCCCCACTCCAGCAGCCCTCAGTTTGTTTCCTGAGATTAAGAATTCCTCATATCAGTGAGGTTGTATGATACATGTCTTTCTCTGATTGACTTATTTCGCTCAGCATAACACCCTCCAGTTCCATCCACGTCATTGCAAATGGCAAGATCTCATTCCTTTTGATGGCTGCAAAATATTCCATTGTATATATATACCACCTCTTCTTTATCCATTCATCTGTCGATGGACATCTTGGCTCTTTTCACAGTTTGGCTATTGTGAACATTGCTGCTATAAACATCAGGGTGCACGTACCCCTTTGATCCCTGCATTTGTATCTTTGGGGTAAATACCCAGGAGTGCAATTGCTGGATCGTATGGTCGCTCTATTTTCAACTTTTTGAGGAATCTCCATACTGTTTTCCAGAGTGACTGCACCAGCTTGCATTCCCACCAACAGTGTAGGAGGGTTCCCCTTTCTCCGCATCCCCGCCAAGAACTGTCGTTTCCTGACTTGTTAATTTTAGCCATTCCGACTGGTGTGAGGCGCTATCTCATTGAGGTTTTGATTTGGATTTCCCTGATGCTGAGCGATGTTGAGCACTTTTTCATGTGTCTTTTGGACATCTGGATGTCTTCTTTGGAAAAATGTCTGTTCATGTCTTCTGCCCATTTCTTGATTGGATTATTTGTTCTTTGGGTGTTGAGTTTGATAAGTTCTTTATAGATTTTGGATACTAGCCCTTTATCTGATATGTCATTTGCAAATATCTTCTCCCATTCTGTTGGTTTTCTTTTGGTTTTGTTGACTGTTTCTTTTGCTGTGCAAAAGCTTCTTATCTCGATGAAATCCCAGTAGTTCATTTTTGCCCTTGCTTCCCTTGCCTTTGGCGATGTTTCTAGGAAGAAGTTGCTGCGGCTGAGGTCAAAGAGGTTGCTGCCTGTGTTCTCCTTTAGGATTTTGATGGACTCCTGTCTCACATTTAGGTCCTATTTTGAGTCTATTTTTGAGTCTATTTTTGTGTGTGGTGTAAGGAAATGGTCCGGTTTCATTCTTTTGCATGTGGCTGTCCAATTTTCCCAACACCATTTGTTGAAGAGACTGTCTTTTTTCCATTGGACATTCTTTCCTGCTTTGTCAAAGAGTAGTTGACCATAGAGTTGAGGGTCCTTTTCTGGGCTCTCTATTCTCTTCCATTGATCGATGTGTCTGTTTTTGTGCCAGTACCACACTGTCTTGATGATGACAGCTTTGTAATAGAGCTTGAAGTCTGGAATTGTGATGCCGCCAACTTTGCTTTTCTTTTTCAACATTCCTCTGGCTATGCGGGGTCTTTTCTGGTTCCATACAAATTTTAGGATTATTTGTTCCATTTCTTTGAAAAAAGTGGATGGTATTTTGATAGGGATTGCATTGAATGTGTAGATTGCTCTAGGTAGCATTGACATCTTCACAATATTTGTTCTTCCAGTCCATGAGCATGGAACGTTTTTCCATTTCTTTGTGTCTTCCTCAATTTCTTTCATGAGTATTTTATAGTTTTCTGAGTACAGATCCTTTGCCTCTTTTGTTAGATTTATTCCTAGGTATCTTATGGTTTTGGGTGCAATTATAAATGGGATCAACTCCTTAATTTCTCTTTCTTCTGTCTTGTTGTTGGTATATAGGAATGCCACTGATTTCTGTGCATTGATTTTATATCCTGCCACTTGACTGAATTCCTGTATGAGTTCTAGCAGTTTTGGGGTGGAGTTTTTGGGTTTTCCACATAAAGTATCATATCATCTGCAAACAGTGAGAGTTTGACTTCTTCTTTGCTGATTTGGAGGCCTTTTATTTCTTTTTGTTGTCTGATTGCTGTGGCTAGGACTTCCAATACTATATTGAATAGCAGTGGTGATAGTGGACATCCCTGCCACGTTCCTGATCTTAGGGGGAAAGCTCTCAGTTTTTCCCCATTGAGAATGATATTCACTGTGGGTTTTTCATAGATGGCTTTTATGAGATTGAGGTATGTAGCCTCTATCCCTATACTCTGAAGAGTTTTGATCAAGAAAGGATGCTGTACTTTGTCAAATGCTTTTTCTGCATCTATTGAGAGGATCATATGATTCTTGTTCTTTCTTTTGTTAATGTATTGTATCACGTTGATTGATTTGCAGATGTTGAACCAACCTTGCAGCCCAGGGATAAATCCCACTTGGTCATGGTGAATAATCCTTTTAATGTACTGTTGGATCCTGTTGGCTAGTATTTCGGTGAGAATTTTTGCATCCATGTTCATCAGGGATATTGGTCTGTAATTCTCCTTTTTGATGGGGTCTTTGTCTGGTTTGGGGATCAAGGTAATGGTGGCCTCATAAAACGAGTTTGGAAGTTTTCCTTCCATTTCTATTTTTTGGAACAGTTGCAGAAGAATAACTATTAATTCTTCTTTAAATGTTTGGTAGAATTCCCCTGGGAAGCCATCTGGCCCTGGGCTTTTGTTTGTTGGGAGATTTTTGATGACTGCTTCAATTTCCTTAGTGGTTATAGGTCTGTTCAAGGTTTTCTATTTCTTCCTGGTTCAGTTTTGGTAGTTGATACATCTCTAGGAATGCATCCATTTCTTCCAGATTATCTAATTTGTTGGCATATAGTTGCTTATAATATGTTCCTATAATTTTTTGTATTTCTTTGGTGTTGGTTGTGATCTCTCCTCTTTCATTCATGATTTTGCTGATTTGGGTCATTTCTCTTTTCTTTTTGATAAGTGTGGCCAGGGGTTTATCAATCTTGTTAATTCAAAGAACCAGCTCCTAGTTTCGTTGATCTGTTCTACTGTTCTTTTGGTTTCTATTTCATTGATTTCTGCTCTGATCTTTATTATTTCTCTTCTCCTGCTGCGTTTAGGCTTTATTTGCTGTTTTTTCTCCAGCTCCTTTAGGTGTAGTATTTGAGAACTTTCTTGTTTCTTGAGAATGGCTTGTATTGCTATATACTTTCTTCTTAGGACTGCCTTTGCTGCATCCCAAAGATTTTGAACAGTTGGGTTTTCATTTTCATTGGTTTCCATGAATTTTTTTAATTCTTCTTTAATTTCCTGGTTGACTCATTCATTCTTTAGTAGGATGCTCTTTAGCCTCCATGTATTTGAGTTCTTTCGGACTTCCCTCTTGTGATTGAGTTCTAGTTTCAAAGCACTGTGGTCTGAAAAAATGCAGGGAATGATCCCAATCTTTTGGTACTGGTTGAGACCTGAATTGTGACCTAGGATGTGATCTATTCTGGAGAATGTTCTGTGGGCACTAGAGAAGAATGTGTATTCTGTTGCTTTGGGATGGAATGTTCTGAACATATAGTGAAGTCCGTTTGGTCCAGTGTGTCATTTAAAGTCTTTATTTCCTTGTTGATCTTTTGCTTAGATGACCTGTCCATTTCAGTGAGGGGGGTGTTAAAGTCCTCCACTATTATTGTATTGTTGTCAATGTGTTTCTTTGCTTTTGTTATTAATTGGCTTATATAATTGGCTGCTCCCATGTTAGGGGCATAGATATTTACAATTGTTAGATCTTCTTGTTGGATAGACCCTTTAAGGGATATAGTGTCCTTTCTCATCTCTTATTACAGTCTTTCGTTTAAAATCTAATTTGTCTGATACAAGGATTGCCACCCCAGCTTTCTTTTGGTGTCCATTAGCATGGTAAATGGTTTTCTACCCCCTCACTTTCAATCTGGGGGGGTGTTTGAGTCTAAAATGAGTCTCTTGCAGACAGCATATCGATCGGTCTTGTTTTTTAATCCAATCTGATAGCCTGTGTCTTTTGACTGGGGCATTTATCCCATTTACATTCAGGGTAACTATTGAAAGATATGAATTTAGTGCCATTGTATTGCCTGTAAGGTGACTGTTACTGTATATTGTCTGTGTTCCTTTCTGGTCTATGTTACTTTTAGAGTCTCTCTTTGCTTAGAGGACCCCTTTCAATATTTCTTGTAGGGCTGGTTTCGTGTTTGCAAATTCCTTTAGTTTTTGTTTGTCCTGGAAGCTTTTTATCTCTCCTTCTATTTTCAATGACAGCCTAGCTGGATATAGTATTCTTGGCTGCATATTTTTCTCATTTAGTGCTCTGAATATATTATGCCAGTTCTTTCTGGCCTGCCAGGTCTCTGTGGATAGGTCTGTTGCCAATCTAATGTTTCTCCCATTGTAGGTTACAGATCTCTTCTGCTGAGCTGCTTTCAGGATTTTCTCTTTGTCTCTGAGACTCGTAAGTTTTACTATTAAATGTTGGGGTGTTGACCTATTTTTATTGATTTTGAGAGGGGTTCTCTGTGCCTCCTGGATTTTGATGCCTGTTTCCTTCCCCAAATTAGGGCAGTTCTCTGCTATAATTTGCTCCAATATACCTTCTGCCCCTCTCTCTCTTTCTTCTTCTTCTTCTGGGATCCCAATTATTCTAATGTTGTTTCATCTTATGGTATTGCTTATCTCTCTAATTCTGCCCTCGTGATCCAGTAGTTGTTTATCTCTCTTTTTCTCAGCTTCTTTATTTTCCATCATTTGGTCTTCTATATCACTGATTCTCTCTTCTGCCTCATTTATCCTAGCAGTTAGAGCCACCATTTTTTATTGCACCTCATTAATAGCCTTTTTGATTTTGGCTTGGTTAGATTTTAGTTATTTCTCCAGAAAGGGTTTCTCTAATAACCTCCATGCTTTTTTCAAGCCCAGCTAGTATCTTTAAAATCATGATTTTGAACTCTAGGTCCAACATTGTACTAATGTCCGTATTGAGTATGTCCCTGGCCATTGGTACTACCTCTTGTTCTTTTTGTTGAGGTGATTTTTTCCACCTTGTCATTTTGTCCAGAGGAGAATAGGTGAATGAGAGGACAAAATGCTAACAGCGTAACAACATCCCCAGAAAATATACTCTAAACAAATCAGAAAAGACCTGAAACTGGGGGGAAAGAAAGGGAAAGAAAGAAAAAAGATAAAGATAAAAACAAACAAAAACAGAACAAAACAAAAACAGAATATGATCAAATATGATCAGGCTGGTGCATAGATCAGTGCTACACACTAGATTTTGGGTGTATTTTGGTCTGTTAGAAGAAAGTGTCTCCCAAAATTTTAAAGAAAGAAAAACTTATATATGTGCAAAAATAAGGGTTGATACAATGAAGGGATGGAATATGACTGTAAAGATGAAAATTATAAAAAATTTTATAAAAGGGGGCGCCTGGGTGGCTCAGATGGTTAAGCGTCTGCCTTCGGCTCAGGTCATGATCCCAGGGTCATGGGATCCCGAGTCCCGCATCGGGCTCCCTGCTAGGCGGGGAGCCTGCTTCTCACTCTGCCTCTGCCTCTCTCTCTCTCTCTCTCTCTGACTCTCATGAATAAATAAATAAAACATTTTAAAAAAATTTATAAAAGGAATTGATGAGAAGTTTGAAAAAAGAAAGAAGAGGATTTTTTTTAAAAAGGGAGAGAATGTGATCAGGCAGGAGACTAGAACAAAGCCATACACTAGAGATTTAGGGTATATTTTGATCTGTTAGAAGAAACTGTATCTCAAAATTTTAAAGAGAGAACAACTTATATATATATGCCAAAAATAAGGGTAACTACTATGAAGGGATAGAATATGACTCTAAAAATGAAAAATAAAAATGTTTTTTAAAAAAGGGATTGATAAGATACTGGTTGAAAAAGGGAAAAAGAAAAATTCAAAGAAAAAAAAAAGACCGTTAAAAAAATTAATTTTGAAAGACTAAAGAATCATGGTAAAAAAGCCATGGATTCTATGTGCAGTATTCCCCTAGCGCTGGCATTCTGCCATTCTCATTGATCGGTAAACTCGGTCTTGGCTGGCTGTTCTCACTGATCTTCTGGGGGAGGGGCCTGTTGCCGTGGTTCCCAAATGTCTTTGCCGGAGGCAGAATTGCCCCGCCCTTGCCCCCTCCCAGCTAAGTAATCTGCTCAGGTTTGCTCTCCGGGGCTTTTGTTCCCTGTGAGCTTTCCGTACAGCTCTGGAGGCGGAGAGTGAAAATGGCGGCCTCCCAATCTCCACCGTGGAGGAGCCGAGAACTCGGGCCCCGCTTCTCAGTGAGCCCCCAGAGAAAAGCCGTCAGTCACTCCCATCTCCCCGGTCTCCAGCCGCACTCCATGCTCACCCGGCCTGTGACCGGCGTTTCTATCTCTGGCACCCGACCCCGGGTGGAGTCTCCAAACCCAGCAGATCCCTGCGGTGCACTCCTGCGCGGCTCCTCCCGGGGGAGGAAGGCGAGTCTCCCCGGATCTGCCGCTTGTTGGGTCCCTGCTGGAGGAGCAGGGGCCCGACTGTGCCACGGATCACGGTTTATGGCAACCCCGAGCTGAGAGCCCGCGCCTCGGCTCTGCCTCTGCAGCCGGCTTCCCTGCTCTGTTACCTGGGAGCTCTGCCACACTCAGGCACCCCCGGTCTTTCTGTGACCCTGAGGGTCCCGAGACCACACTGTTCCGTGAGGGTTCCACCCCCTGCTTAGCCACCGGAGCGACATCCCTCAGAAGAGCAGACTTCTAGAAGTTCCGATTTTGTGCTCCGCAGCTCTATCACTTGCCAGAAGCGGCCGACAGAGGCCCCCTCCCCCACCATCTATCCTCCCAAATATCGCCTTGATTTCACTTCTCCGCACGTCCTACCTTCCAGAAAGTGGTCGCTTTTCTGTTCAGAGAGTTGTTGCTATTCTTTTCTTCGATCTCCTGTTGAGTTCATAGGTGTTCAGAATGGTTTGATCCCTATCCAGCTGAATTCCTGGGACCAGACGAAATCCAGGTCTCCTACTCCTCCGCCATCTTGCTCCGCCGGCCACAATTTTTTTTAAAGTATAAGGAAATAGACATGTCTGGCTGGCTCAGTCAGTAGAGCATAAGACTCGTGATCTCAGGGCTGTGAGTTTAAGCCCCATATTGGGGGTAGAGTTTACTTTAAAAGAAAATAAAAGGAAAGAGGTGAAGTTAATTTTAGTAATATATGTTATTTAATTCAACATATCCAAAATATTGTCATTTCAAAATGTAATCAACATAAAAACTATTAACAAGATAGTTCACATTCTTTTTATTTTCATACTAAGCCCTAGAAATCTGGACTAGCCACATTTAAAGTGCTCAATAGGGGCACCTGGGTGGCTCGGTCATTAAGCGTCTGCCTTCAGCTCAGCTCTGGATCCCAGGGTCCTGGGATCGAGCCCTGCATCGGACTCCCTGCTCTGCGGGAAGCCTGCTTCTTCCTCTCCCACTCCCCCTGCTGTGTTCCCTCTCTTGCTGTGTCTCTCTCTCTGTCAAATAAATAAATAAAATCTTTTTAAAAAATAAATAAAGTGCTCAAAAGTCACACATTGCCAGTGGCTACCATACTAAACAGAGCAAGGTTAAAGATATCTACTCATCCAGAGGGATACTCATGGTGTGTTTTTAGGGGGGAAATGCAAGGAAGAGGATATTAGATAGTAAGAGCTCATGTTTGGGGGAAAAAAACCTATGCATGTGAGGTATGTTTGTGGTGGTTTGTAGGAGCATGAGTTCATACAACAGGTTTTTAACACTGGTTATTTCAAAAGGATAGGATTTAAGGCAGCTGTGTTATAGACAAGCTGTTACTAGCCATTTTATATACATCTTTGTATTGTTTCACTATTACAATGATCCTATATTAATTTTGTGGTTTTTCCTTAATCTACTAAATAAATTAATAAAAGTTGGGGGGAGTATTTAAGAAGAGGAGAATCTTAGTTGATACAGCAATCAGATGGGAGACAAGCTTTCAGGTAAAAAGAAAATTAAAGAAAATTTATATTTTACTCAACACACATAATGACAAAAACAAATCTGTTTGGAGATTGTGTAGAAAAATAGTAAGTTGTCATTTAAATCTTAGAATCAAAGAATATTAGGGAAGCAGAAGCCACCTCCTCCTCCTGCCGCATCAGAGGAACTCTCTTACCACACCCTGATAGGCGGACACTTGGTGTCTTTTGCCAGGAATCCCATTCCATCCCAACTGCCTACGTTCCTGACCAAGGTTCCACTCCACATTCAAATGAAAGCTCCAGAACTTAAAGAGTGAATTAATAACAGGGCAGAAGTAATAAGACAAAGTTCCAGTTAGACCAAGGCCACGGGATACTCTGAGGAATGGGAGGCAGACAGTAGGGTATCAGTATAGTTCTGAAGGTAGATGAGGATCACCAAGCCCAAGCCCAAGCCCATCCCAGTGGAGAGAGGCCAGGAACAGGCTAGAGAAAGGAGTTCAAGGAAGCCTCAGGATAGATCCTCAAGAATACCTTCACCACCACTCCTTGATAATTCTGCTGCCTTTTCCTGTAATTCACCAAATTATGGCATAATCTTTGCACAGTGTGAAGTGATGTGGAAAACTGTGTCAAGAATCCTGAAAATGCTGACAAAAATGTACCCTAAACACACAAATGATGACTCAGATGGTTCATGGAAACTAACTGGAAACAAGAATTGTCTAAATAACTGGTTCTTGATTCTACTTGTTTAGGAAAGCAGGCCCTTTAAAAACAAGATAGGATGTGAACCCTAAACTGCTCTAAAACAAATCTTAATTAAAAAAAAAAAAGATAGCATGACAGCCCTTTTCTCACTCTGCTGAAATTCTTTTCCAAAGTCCTTTCTAGAGGATTATTCTCCATATCCTGCTGTAATCAACCAAAGAGACTTCCACTTACAAATCAATTCATCCAGGGGCCATATCAAATGATGAGTTAATGTCTTTCTCTTTGGCTGACTCTCGTACTAACATATGTAAAAGAAACTCCCCCCATGGTGAACTTGAGACTCAGTTTCAGAGTTCTGAAGGAAATAAATCAACAGACACTGGTGATTTGTTTAAAATGTCAGCTGTATGGAATCAAGGTCTAAGGAAAAGCATGGAGAGAGAAGCCCAACAGAAGATATGGATGAAGTATGACAGGTGGAAATGGGTAATGAGACATGTGACAGACATGTAGTTTGTTGTTTGAAATTAGTCAGAGCTCTCGGTGGCTATGTCTGTTTTCCAGAAAAAAAGAAAGAGAAATTGTACAAATAAAAACATTATTCAATATATATTATTTAAGACACCCACTTAGGGAAAGAGCATTATTGTCATTGAGGTTTCATGATCCATGTCTTCCAGTATCCCCTTCTGGTAGTGTTATTGAGGCAATTTAAATCTTCCATGATGTCAAAACTTGATGGTAGCGTGATTAATTCCAAATAGCTCTTGATTCCCTTAGCAGCCCATTATGAATCCATCATACGTTAATCCATCCAAGGTCTTGAACATTTCTATAATCTCAGTCTGTGCTACATTTTAGAGAATAAAAGCTCTAGAAAACAAACTCTATAAAGGCTTTGCTTGCATTTATCCTTAAACCGTCTATCTCAGGTTTTAAGGGTTGCCTCTAAATTCTGTTATTGTGAGACTTGTTATCAACTCCATGTTTGTTCCCTTTATAATTACTTTAACTTCTAGTGTACCACCCTCAATCTGGATGTACAGGACAGCCAGAAAACCAGCCATACTGGACTGTTCTTCTGCCTAGAAGGTTTGCACAGTGGATGATTTTCTGTTAGAAAAGACTTCAAGAGTCTTAGCCTCAAGTTTCCATTTCATGTCAAGGTATGATGTCCATATGGAACTTCCAAGCAAGAATCAAAATAGAAGAGTGGTTACAAGAAACATAGCACCTATTCAACAAATTGCTTGCCAGACTAAGAGTATTAATCACCTGTCTCTAGCTCTTTATCTTCTTACCTCTCAGGTGGGGGGAGGGATTTTTTTCTCTATCCTTCTAGGTTCTGTTGGCTGGTCTATTAATTAAATTGGCATAAGACAGATTAATAGGAGAAAAACAAGTTTGATTACATATGTACAGGAGCCCCAAAAATATGAGACCCAAGGACAAGTCAGTCAGTTGAGGGTTATATGCCACCCTGAGCTAAGGAATG
The DNA here is from genome assembly GCF_002201575.2 of Neomonachus schauinslandi. Lineage (NCBI taxonomy): Eukaryota > Metazoa > Chordata > Mammalia > Carnivora > Phocidae > Neomonachus > Neomonachus schauinslandi. The sequence continues at coordinate 10,019,874 of NC_058408.1, read as the reverse complement.
GGATAAGCACCTGGGTCTACAAAAGGAAGGAGAGTAATTCACAGGACAATAAGAAGATCAGATGTTTGCAGGGAAATCCAAATCAAAACCTCAATGAGATACCACCTCACACCAGTCAGAATGGCTAAAATTAACAAGTCAGGAAACAACAGATGTTGGCGGGGATGTGGAGAAAGGGGAACCCTCCTACACTGTTGGTGGGAATGCAAGCTGGTGCAGCCACTCTGGAAAATAGTATGGAGGTTCTTCAAAAAGTTGAAAATAGAGCTACCATACGATCCAGCAATTGCACTACTGGGTATTTACTCCAAAGATACAAAAGTAGGGATCCGAAAGGGTACGTGCACCCCGATGTTTATAGCAGCAATGTCCACAATAGCCAAACTGTGGAAAGAGCCAAGATGTCCATCGACAGATGAATGGATAAAGGAGAGGTGGTATATATATACAATGGAATATTATGCAGCCATCAAAAGGAATGAGATCTTGCCATTTGAAAGGACGTGGATGGAACTGGTGGGTATTATGTTGAGTGAAATAAGTCAAACAGAGAAAGACATGTATCATATGACCTCACTGATATGAGGAATTCTTAATCTCAGGAAACAAACAGAGGGTTGCTGAAGTGGTGGGGGGTGGGAGGGATGGGGTGGCTGGGTGATTGACATTGGGGAGGGTATGTGCTATGGTGAGTGCTGTGAATTGTGTAAGACTGTTGAATCACAGACCTGTACCTCTGAAACAAATAATACATTATATGTTAAAAAAAAAAAAGAAGAAGAAGATAGCAGGAGTGGGGGTGGCGCCTGGGTGGCTCAGTTGGTTAAGCGACTGCCTTCAGCTCAGGTCATGATCCTGGAGTCCGAGAATCGAGTCCCGCATCGGGCTCCCTGCTCAGCAGGGAGTCTGCTTCTCCCTCTGACCCTCCCCCCTCTCATGTGCTCTCTCTCTCTCATTCTCTCTCTCAAATAAATAAATAAAATCTTAAAAAAAAAAGCATGAGGGGAAGAATGAAGGGGGGGAAATCGGAAGGGGAGACAAACCATGAGAGACTATGGACTCTGAGAAACAAACAGGGTTCTAGAGGGGAGAGGGGTGGGGGGATGGGTTAGCCTGGTGATGGGTATTAAGGAGGGCACGTTCTGCATGGAGCACTGGGTGTTATACGCAAACAATGAATCATGGAACACTACATCAAAAACTAATGACGTAATGTATGGTGATTAACATAACATAATAATTAAAAAAAAAAAAAAAGATCAGACGTTTGGCAATTAGCTGTTTGCCCTGCCATACAGAGAGGTCTTTCAGATAAAAAGTTATCTTTGGTAATACTTCTCTTTCTGAGCCAAGCCTCTATATAATTGTTTTTTAGGTAGTTAAGGCAAAGTTAAAAGTTTTTCTTGAGTCTACCAGGTCTTGATTGCCTTCAGCTCAAAATAATCCATATGCCAAAGTGGCATATTTTGGGGTCATATTTTGCTCCCCCCACCTCCTACCCACCCTCTGGTTTAAGATGAGGTGTCACTTCCCCTAGAAAGCCCCATGAGCTCCCAGGTTTAGGTTGTATGCTCACATGGACACCCCTAGCAACTTCTCACTTGCTTTTTCATCACACCACATTATATTATAATTGCCTTTTGTTTATCTGTAGCATGTCCCCCAACCCAGATCAAAGTCCATGGCAGTCTTGTTCTTAGACATATGCCTGGTACCTAGCACAGTACCCCAGACAGACAGTGCAATAAATATATGAAGAATGCATGGATGAGCCACTTTCTCATAAATAACAAACTTTTTACTTGCTGTAACAAAACTAGGAAATGTGCATCCTTTGTGGTTCTATAACTAGACTGTGTGCAGCATTAGTGGTTCTCTAAGCCATACGTGGCCACATCCCACATGAACCTCCATTACAACTTCCACTCTTGCAGCACTTTAATACATCCCAGAAATTGATCAAATTTCAAAATGCATTAATATAAATGAATACTTCACTGAAGATTTCATGGGAAGGCAGGGAAGAAAGTCTACATTTTCACAGCATAAGCAAAACTTTCTTTAAAATCCCCTGGATAGGGGCGCCGGACTGGCTCAGTTGAAAAAGCATGCGACTCTTAATCTTTGGGTGGTGAGTTCAAGCCCAATGCTGGGTGTAGAGATTACTTAAAAAAAAAAAAAAAAAAAACTTTAAAAAGTGAAATAACATCCCCTGGATACTTTTCTATTCTTTCCTATGAAATTCTCCTACCACAGCCACTCTGCCCCCTTCTCTCCTCTCAGGCTACCTCTGCAGCTTCGGCAGCTCCACAGACAAGCCCGTCTCCTCGCCCAGCCCTTCCTCAGTGTCCCTCCATCTCCATTTTTTAGGTGGAAAAGATTCGCTGTAATTTGCTTCTACTCCATCATCACCCAGCCCAACACAAAAACACTTCACCTTGGGATCCACCCTCATTAGAAAGCTGAACTAACTATACATAAAAATAAGTTCTTTTTCCCTAAATCCTATTTTTTTAATTTTTTTAAGATTTATTTATTTATTTGAGAGAGACAGGGCAGGGGGAGGGGCAGAGGGAGAGGGAGAGAAGCAAACTGCCCACTGAGCACAGAGCCCAACACAGAACTTGATCTCACGACCCTGAGATCATGACCTGAGCTGAAATCAAGAGTGGGACGCTCAACCAACTAAGCCACCCAGGTGCCCCCCTAAATCCTATTTTTAGATTACAAGCTTATACAGGGTTAGAGATCATGTCCACTTAACCAGCCAGACCAATTCCATATCCAATCTACCTGATGCTGTCATCCAAGGGAAGGGTTCCTGCCTTCCCCTGGGGAAGCCTCAGCCCTCCTTTTAATGCCTTCCACCTGATTCAGTCAGACCCACCCAAGTGATCCAGCATAATCTTCCTTACTTAAAGTCACCTGACTAGGGTCATTAACTATATCTGCAAAATACCTAGATCAGTGTTTGTTTTTTAAGTAATATCTACACCCAACATGGGACTCGAACTCACAACCCTAAAATCAAGCGTCACTCGTTCTACTAAGCCAGCCAGGCCCCCCCTAGAAACACCTAGATCAGTGTCTGTTTGATTGCATGACTGGGGCCTAGAGCCTAGCCAAGTTGACACATCAGAGAAGCCATCAGGCCATAATAAAAATGAGATGGCAGCAGCACGGTTGGCGTATTCCATGCTAAACACATATATTATCTCCTCTAACTTGTCCCCACCACCCAAAGGGATATTATCATCTTCATTTTACACACACTCTTCAAGGGATTATTGTTAAAATGCCATTGTAAGGCAGTGGCTTGTAGTTTGATTCATTTTACAGTTATTAGCTGTTTTATATCAGTACAGAGAGGAACACGAATGACAGAGAGGAATCCCTCCGCCCGCATCTAGCGGGGGCGGACCTGGGAAAAGGTTCTCAGCAGGTACCTCAATATCCCTCCACCAGCAGCCAGGGGGCGCACCTCCCACCTCCCTATAAAAGCGCTCTTGCAGGGAGCTCAGAGGCAGAGAATTAGTGCAGAGACTTAGACTACCATTTCTTAGGAGCGGCAGTATTGACGTTTGGGACCTGAGACCTTTGGTTGGGAGACTGTCCTGTGCACGAATAGGATGTTTAGCAGTATCTCTGGCCTGTACCCTCTAAATGCCAGTAGCACCCCACCCCTCCAGTTGTGACAACCCAAAAATGTTTCCAGATGTTGCCAAATGTCTGGAATTGGGGGGGGGGGGACAGCAAAATCCAGTTGAGAACCACTGGTGTAGACCAGCAATTCACACAGATGATGACTCCTATAAAGAAAGAGGCCAACTCAAAATAGAAGGCAGTAGTCTCTCTCTGGGAGAGCAGTCACCCTTTTGGAATACAGTGCTCTCTCTAGCACCCCTGGGCACCCTTCCCCTTTGCTGAGATAATATCCATTTATCCCTCAGACTCCCTGAGCCCGTGAAGTGTGGGAAGCCCTTCCACATGTCCCCTTTCTGAGGCATTCACTGCTTGGTTTCCTGGCCTGTGTCCCCACTAGACATATGTTCCACTCCAGCACTAGCTGTGTCTTACCCAGGACTCTAGATCTTCTCTGCCCATCACGGTGCCTAAGACTTGTGCTCAATTAATGCTCTTTTTCACATAATACTAACTTCTAAATTTTATTGATTGTTTTTGCCCCGAGCCAGGCACAGGGTAAGTCTTTCTTAAGAAAGAATGAAAGGGGAATGCCTGGGTGACTCATTCGGTTAAGTGTCTGCCTTGGCTCAGGTCATGATCCCAGGATACTGGGATCGAGTCCTGCATCAGTCTCCTTGCTCAGCAGGGAGCCTGCTTCTCCCTCTACCTGAGACTCCCTCTGCTTGTGCTCTCTCTTTCTCGCTCTCTCTCTCTCTGACAAATAAATAAATAAAATCTTAAAAAAAAAAAGAATGAATGAAAGAGTTCATTATAAATGAGGAATGAATGAGTGAATGTTGAATGGGAAATATAGAAGCTACACATTGTCAATCATGGTCAGAATTGTACTAATTATCTTAATACTGAGAGTATTCCTAAATACAATGTAAAGCCTAATAATTTCCAAAGAATTTGTACCCTAGTGTGATATTGTGACTTACAATAAATATATATTTTGGTCTTTGTCTATATAATAAATATAAATTTGGTTCCTTGCTCATAGATCCCAAAACACTTGGAATTTCCTGAGAAGAGCAATGGGAACATCTTTTTTTTAGAGAGAGAGAGAGAGAGAGAGCATGAGAGCATGGGGAGAGAGGGATGGGGTAAGGGCACAGCTAGAGAGAGAGAGAGAGAGAGAATCCCAAGCAGGCTCCACATCCAGCAGGAGCCTGTCTCAGGGCTTAATCTCACAACCCTGAGATTGTGACCTGAGCTGAAACCAAGAGTCGTATGCTTAACCGACTGAGACACTCAAGCACCAGAGGAGCATCTTTTGTTATATTTGGTCTTTTATCCTCAGTTCTTGAAATCCCTTCAGAGCCATAAAGGTAAAATGGGTGTCTTGTTATTCACAACGAACCCCTTTCCACCATGACTGGGTTTATGTTAGTGAGGTGATTTTTGTTTTGTGTTTTTTTTCCTTTCAAATATTTATTTAAATTCTAGTTAGTTAACATACAGTGTAATAGGAATGTTGAAAAAGAAAACCAAAGCTGGTGGCATCACAATTCCAGACTTCAAGCACAAAAACAGACACAAAGATCAATGGAACAGGGGCGCCTGGGTGGCACAGTTGGTTAAGCGACTGCCTTCAGCTCAGGTCATGATCCTGGAGTCCCAGGATCGAGTCCCGCATCGGGCTCCCTGCTCAGCGGGGAATCTGCTTCTCCCTCTGACCCTCCCCCCTCTCATGCTCTCTCTCTCTGTGTCTCATTCTCTCTCTCAAATAAATAAATAAAATTAAAAAAAAAAAAAGATCAATGGAACAGAATAGAGAAGCAGAAATGGAGCCTCAACTCTATGGTCAACTAATCTTCGACAAAGCAGGAAAGAATATCCAAGGGAAAAAAGTCTCTTCAACAAATGGTGTTGGGAAAATTGAACAGCCACATGCAGAAGAATGAACCTGGACCATTTTCTTATATCATACACAAAAATAGACTCAAAATGGATGAAAGAACTAAATGTGAGACAGGAATCCATCAAAATCCTAGAGGAGAACACAGGCAGCAACCACTGTGACCTCAGCCACAGCAACTTCTCGCTAGACACGTCTCCAAAAGCAAGGGAAGCAAAGGCAAAAATGAACTACTGGGACTTCATCAAGATAAAAAGCTTTTGCACAGCAAAGGAAACAGTCGACAAAACCAAAAGAAAACCGACAAAATGGGAGAAGATATTTGCAAATGACAAATCAGATAAAGGGCTAGTATCCAAAATCTATAAAGAACTTATCAAACTCAACACCCAAAGAACAAATAATCCAATCAAGAAATGGGCAGAAGACATGAACAGACATTTCTTCAAAGAAGACACACAAATGGCCAACAGATACATGAAAAAATGCTCAACATCACTCGGCATCAGGGAAATACAAATCAAAACCACAAAGACATACCACCTCACACCAGTCGGAATGGCTAAAATCAACAAGTCAGGAAACAACAGATGTTGGCAAGAATGCGGAGAAAGGGGAACCCTCTTACACTGTTGGTGGGAATGCAAGCTGGTGCAGCCGCTCTGGAAAACAGTACGGGGGTTCCTCAAAAAGTTGAAAATAGAGCTACCCTACAACGCAGAGATTGCACCACTAGGTATTTATTCAAAGGATACAAACGTAGTGACCCGAAGGGGCACCTGCACCCTAGTGTTTATAGCAGCAATGTCCACAATAGCCAAACTGTGGAAAGAGTCCAGATGTCCACTGACAGGTGAATGGATAAAGAAGATGTGATATATATATATATATATATATCAATATATATATATGTATATCACTACCTCTGAAACTAATAATACATTATATGTTAATTAATTGAATTTAAATAAATTTTAAAAATCATACAGTGTAATATGGTCTGAGGGGTAGAATTCAGTTATATACAACACCCGGTGCTCATGATAACAAGTGCCCCCCTGAATACCCATCACTCGTCTAGCCCATCCCCCACCCGCCTCCCTCCATCAACCCTCAATTTGTTCTCTATCCTTAAGAGTCTCTTATGGTCGGGGCGCCTGGGTGGCTCAGTTGGTTAAGCAACTGCCTTCGGCTCAGGTCATGATTCTGGAGTCCCGGGATCGAGTCCCACATCGGGCTCCCTGCTCAGTGGGGGGTCTGCTTCTCCCTCTGACCCTTCCCCTCTCATGCTCTCTGTCTCCCATTCTCTCTCAGATAAATAAATAAAATCTTTAAAAAAAAAAAAGTCTCTTATGGTCTCTCTCTCTCTCCCTCTCTCTCTCTTAATGAAGTGACTTTTGGAACTAAGGATGGAGGCTGGTTGCCTGGGGAGCCAACCTGAGTAGAAGCTAGAACTTCCATTCTCACCTGCTGATTTCTGGGGAGGAGAGAGGGGCTGGAGGTTGAATCAATCACCAAAGACCAATGACTTGCCTGTGTAACAAAGCCTCCATAAAACCCCCCAAAAAAGGCCAGGATCCGAAGAGCTTCCAGGTTGGTGAATCAGAATGCTTCCATGTGCCATCATGCTGGGCCCAAATTCTGAAGGACAGAGGGTCATCCTGTCCTATGGATCTCTTCACCTGGCTGTTCATTCATATTTATGTCCTTTGTAATAAACTGCTAATCTAACGAGTACACTAGTGTCCTACGTCCCACAAGCTACTCTAGCAAAATAATCGGACCCATAGAGGGGGTCAGATGTACAGGTGACACCCCGGACCTGAGATGGTACCTGGAGTGGACGACTGAGCCTTTAACCTGTGGGATCTGACAGTATCTCCGGACAGATAGTTCCAGAATTGAGCTGAGCTGTAGGACACCCAGCTGGTGTCCCAGAATTGCTTGGTGGTGTGGGGAAAGAACTCACACATTGCAATTGTCCCCAGAATTAGAACCACAAAATGCATTTTACATTAAAACTTCAGTGAACAAGATCTGTCCATCTGTAATGATACAAGGGGCCACTTCACGTATTTCATCTTGAGAAGTCATTATTAGGAATATCAATTACCACATTTCATTGATGGGGGAAGAGTCACTCAATATTCAGTCCTTGTTGATGGGATATCAGGTAAACAGCCTCTTCTGAGGCAAAGACATGGGTTCGACGCAAATTCAGTCACTTTTGAACACTTGAACCATAGCAAGAGGGTCACTGAATTTTCCCTCCCCCAAGAGTCAGTTCTTGTGGGCCCAAAGAGACCTTTTTATTTGGTACTTAGCCTGGCTTTTATACAAGGGACTAAAATGTTATATTATTTGGGCCAGATCCAGCAAAACTAATGAGGCCTCTGAACTTTATGGCTCTTCTTCTCCATCATAGACTATTATCGGTGACCTATGAGTTCCCCTTCTGAGAGCTGCCCGGGGGCTCAGCCACGTAACTCGGGCATAACTGCCTCCCGGTACCAAAACCAGCCCTGGCTTTCTGTGCAGATGGCCATGCTGAGAATCAATTCATCAGATGGCTCCAAAGAGCTCAATACAATTAAGAATATGCAATCTGGAAAAGTCCCAAGCCCAGACAATTCACCCAGCGCTCTCTGTTCTGGCCTTCCAAAAGTAACTGGCTCAGCCCTGTCCCTCCAGTGGTACGAGGGGTGACCTAGAAGGAGAGGGACAAGCATGCTCCTGTTCAGTACTCAGTGGCCATTTTGAAATTGCAGAAGGAGAGCAGATGGAGAAGTAACCTCAAATGAATATTCATAAGAAGAAAATCAATTATCCACCTTATGTGCCACCTGCCCTATCAACCCAACTTAGCGCACAGCTGTGAGAGGCAGGGGGGCATATATGCAAATCACAGGCTCCACCTCGAAGGCATTCACAGAGTCCAAGGGTCCAATGCCAAACCTGGAATTTTGGCACATTTGACCTGAAAAGATGGAATATGCTGAGTTTGTGACCTTTAAAACAGGAACCAAAGCCATAGAAAGATGGCAGGGTATAATGGAAAGAGCAAAGCTTTCCAAGTCAGACTAGCCTGGGCTCAAATCCCAGCGTTGACCCTTCTTAACTCCTGCCCTTCCGTTCTGACTCTACTGGACAGATTACCCAGACTCAGCCTCCCTGTCCTCACCTGCACAACAGGGAGAGACACCAACTCGTGTCGAGGGTGGCGAGACAGGGCAGAGGGACCTTGTGAGATGACAAATGCAAAGCACCCATGCGTGGCAGGAATGAGTAACTCATAGGTCCTCCTGCCCCAAAGACACCATGACATAGGAGATAGACTGGCTCCACAAACATCAAAACCATGAAAACAGATTGTCTAGTGATGGATGAAGATGTGTGATGCCTAGAAGTTCACGACTCCAACATAGGACTTTTTAGGGACCCAAGACCTATTTAAAGGATTTGATATGAATATAAAATTCTTGACTATTTTCAGTTGTTATTTTAAATAACATAGCTCCCTTGCATAGATCCTTTATTCCTGCATCCAGAGCTATTATAAGGACAAGGCCACCGGGGTTTACCCAGCATTAAAAAATGTAAAGGACCTCAAAATCATAAACTGTGCTTTCAAAAGCATTTTACAAAGTAGCAGAAATGAAGGGAACCAGAGAGCCGAAGTCAAGGGCAGGGACCCCCATTTGCCCCAGGGCCCCTTTCTGAGGTCAGGGTCTACAGCCCCACACTCGCACCCCTGCCTCTGCCCACTCTCCGAGTGGGAGGCAAAGAATGGCCTCCATCAGCCCCAAGCAGCTGTTCCCTGGCAATACCCTATTCTTAACTCTCTCATGAAGCCATCACAAAGCCGACTCAGGCTTCCTACAATGAAAACTCCAGCTTTCAATATAATTCCCTTACTGTGGAAAGTGGGAGGTGGGGGGTGGCAGTTAAAAGAGGGTCTTATGAAGACAATTTCTATTCTTGAGTGCTTATGACTTGCCTCTAGGCTGTTTTTTTTTCCTTGTTTTTTGTTTTCCCAGTTTGCTGATCTGAGTGTGTGTTTGAAAAAAGCAGAAGATGGAAGGAAGAAGAGAAAGGATTTGTGTGATTGATCACCCCACCAGATAAACACCCTGACCTCGTGATTCAGTAATGCCAAGAGAGAACTGAATCACTCTAATTCAGGGCTACGGAGCAGCTTCCCTTCCCAAACCATAATAGGGAGCGAGTCATTGGAGGCACCTAGGTCCCTTCCTGCCTCTCAGACAGCCAGGTGGCCACTGCCTTGCTCCCTCTCCAGGTGGGAACAGATCGCCGACAACCCAGAGCCCTCCGTCACCTAGAATTCTGCCAGGACCTCAGAATGTCTCACCCTCTTCGCAGGAAGTGGGACAAAGCCTAACTCAGTGTCCCACACAGGCATCACCCTCTCCCAGCTTGTGCGGGATAGTCACATACCCCCCTCCGACGGCTGTGGCAGCCCCTCAGCTCCCCCCAGACAGAGGTGGACAGCTTGGAGGTGAAAAGGCAGCAAACAGGAGACCCCTCATCCATTCTCACCGCCCCGCCCACCTAACCAGAGGCGAGGAAGTGCACACGCAGTCCAGCCCACACGTCAGAAGCTTTGCCCTGTACCTCGGCCCCAAACTCACGCAACCCCATGCTTGAGGCCGGGACAAAACGCAGAGTGCCCCTCCAACAGGAGTAGTGTGGGACTGCCGGGGGGGGGGGGGACGCCTGGAAGGAGGGGGAGGGAAACAGGAGGAAAAGGAAAGCGTGGTTCATAAAACCCTGCTGTTTCAGGTCAAGCCCCCAGGCAGGCCTTTTTTCCACAAGTTCAGGACCATCCTCCTCCTCCATAGCCTGACTTCTAAGGGCTTTGAGAAGGGCCCTAGAAGGAAAAGTGTAACTCCTTTCCTGCACTTGGCTCTCTAAAAGCCCTCTCTCTTTTTTTTTTTTTAAGATTTTTATTTATTTATTTGAGAGAGAGAGAATGAGAGAGAGAGAGCACATGAGAGGGGGGAGGGTCAGAGGGAGAAGCAGGCTCCCTGCCGAGCAGGAAGCCCGATGCGGGACTCGATCCCGGGACTCCAGGATCATGACCTGAGCCGAAGGCAGCCGCTTAACCAACTGAGCCACCCAGGCGCCCTAGAAGCCCTCTCTTCATCTCGCCGCCCTGAGACCACACAGCCTGGCCTCTGGGCCTCGCCCATGATGTACATGTCCCCCTCCTCCCTGCTCCTCTCCCTGAGCTTCTTGGCACCCAGGACCCTGCCTCTCTCCTGGCTTTTGTTTCTAGGTCCATATGTTTGTTGCGTCTGCTCACCCGGTCTGTCTCTCAACCTGTCTCACTCCCCAGTCCCGTGCACCAGAAACACCTGCAGAGTCTTGGTGAAGGGCCTCTATCCAGAGCACGAGAAGGAACCCAATAGGCCACTGAGCCAGCATGGGTCACCATCATTCCCCTGGTTCTCTTCCATGACATTCCCCGATGCTATTATTCCCTAGAAATCCTAAAGAAGGTCATTGGGGGTGATTAAGACAAAGAGGAAAAAAAGCAAGCAAAGTCCTCGTGCATCCTGTTCCAGGGAGGGCCTCGTGTGGCAGGCCGAGCTTCTCAGTGACCTGCAGGCTCAGCCCGGTGTTCATCAGCAGGGCCTGGCTCAGCTGCAGTGTCAATGGGAGACTGGAGAATTACATCAGGGAAGACGAATGTGTCCCCTGTGAGCAGGATGGAGGTCAGCAAGTCGCCTCGTCCAGCTTTAAATCTCTGAGGTGTGACATCTTGGTGGACATGGAGATCTCCTTTATTTTCTTTTTGATGGCAACTCTGGACATATTGCAGCCCGGGTCGCTGTATATATTCAGACCCTGACAGCCTTGCAGAAGGCCTTTCCCTGCACAATGGGGGCATTCTCCGTGGCAGCCTGCACCCGAGGCTTGGACAGAGCTGCCATTCAGGCCCCAGCAAGAAGGCCCTCCCACCACAGCCGGGAAAAGGGCCCGCTTGTCTGCCCCAAAGGTTTGGGAAGAAGGAAGGGTCCCGCCCTCACCTCCATGCTGCGCGGGCGGGAGGTTGTTGAGGTGAAGGATCGGCTTCAGAAGCTGGCACTGGCTTTGTGAAAGGCTGGACAAGGACCTCATCATCTCTTCCCCGACGGTCTCTCCTGAAGACGAGATAGAGGAGATGTTAAGTCCTGTGCCCCACACACGAAACCAAGCCAGCGATTCTCTCCCAAACATAATGTGATTGTCCATACAATGACTCAGCAGAGCATCTACTGCACTGAAAGTACTGGAACACGATCTTCTGCCCCCGCACCCTTGAACTGTGGTCTTTCTTTCTCCTCTTTCCCTCCCCTCCACACCTGGATCCAGAGCTAGTGCTTTCTACCCAGGGGAAGTTCATCCCCCACCTTCACTGCTTGTGGAAACCTCTTTTTTTTTTTTTTTTAATTTATTTGACAGAGAGAGAGCGCACACATGTGCGTGCACGCAAGCAGGGCGAGCAGCAGAGGGAGAAGCAGACTTCCCACCGAGCAAGGAGCCCAATGCAGGACTCGATCCCAGGACCCTGGGATCATGACCAGAGCCAAAGGCAGACACTAACCTACTGAGCCACCCAGGCGCCCTTTGTGGAAACCTCTTACTCTCTTGCCCGCGCTGTAACCTCTGCCTGGAATGCCCTCCCCTCCCTCCCTGCCCTTTTGTCCAAGAAGAAATTCTCACTTCCAAGCTGAGCTTCTCAGACCTCCAGTCCCGGGCTCGCTGACCACTCCCTGCCCCCACGGTGTAAGTCCCTCTCCTAACGGGCTATTTTTTTTTGCCATTCCTGTTTACCTGCGTCCTCCCAGGGGTGGTTTATTTTCGTTCATCTTTACTGTCTTCATCTCTATGCCCCAGTCAGCACAATAAGCATTTTATTTTTTTTGAAGATTTTTTTTATTTATTTGAGAGAGAGAGAGAGCACAAGCAGTGTGGAGGGCTTCATCCAACATCTTTTCCCTCCTTCCCTTCTGTTGGCACACTGTCACAGAACTGGGGGCACATTTCGCAGCCCACAGAGTTTCAGCAGGTGGGAAAGGAAAGCAGCTTGGCGAAAGAATGACTTGAAATGGCAGGATCCTTATAAAGGCTTCGGTTGGTCCGTCTGCACTCCCGGCCCCAGGGTAGCTGTCTCTTCTTCCCAGTGATCCCTCGGTCTGTGGGACCTGGCCACCCCTCAACCATTGCTCATGGCGGAAAGAGATTCCTACAAGGTGGAAGATCCTAAATGTATCCACAAGGAAGACAAAACAAGCCAAACCTGGACCTGACTGACCCCTAAGTCCTTTACTGTTTCCATCTACCTCTTTCTGCCTCCTTGGTTAGAAAGGCGAGAGGCGTTATAAAGAGTGACCAGGTTAAAAAAAAAAAAATGTCATCTGGAGTGACATGGCTCAGGGTTCAAATCTCAGCTCCACTGTTCCCTAGCTGTGTCACTGTGAGCAAGCTCCTTGCCTTGCTAAACCTCGGTTTCTTCATCTATAAAATGGAAATGAAAATATGCAGCTCAGAAGGCTAATAGGCGACATAAGACAATGTCTATGAAACATCTGACATGTTTCCTGAGAAAGAAAAACTCAGGAAATGCTACTCCCTTCACTTTAATCCCAGTTCCCAAAGTGTAGGTGTTACACATGTAAAATAGATTTCGTACTCAAATAAGTTTGTGAAGTGCTTGGTGAAACAAATTAACACCCTTTTCTTCTCTGCGGGACTTCTCAGATCCTTTAACCTGCCAACATGAGCTGTGAATTTCCAAGAGGCACTGTAGTCTGCAGGCTTCCCTGGGCCCCTGTGACCACAAAGCCCTCTTCCTGGAACATCACTCCTAGGCTTGCTATTTAGGAAACAATACTTTAAAGAAAATACAGCAATTAAAGGTCACACGGTACAGATGACACCTTCTTCTGGAATCTGTAAATGGCCTCCGTTTCCCTTCAGGGAAGCCATCACCAAAGAAGATAACCCAAACTAGGCTTTCTTCCCCCACACTGCTGCATAAAACGACTCTTCCTAACTTTTTCCTAGACGCGGTACCCACTGTTTCAGCCTTCGCTACTCATGTCTCTGCTGATGTTCCCTAGCACTTACGTCTCAGGAAGGAATTGGGGCCAAAAGTGAAAGGAGAGGGGTGAACGGTTAAGCATATTTTTCAGGTTTTTGTCTCATTTTATGCCTTACATACCAATTTACTCTTCATAGAGATTTTTGAGCCCATTTGTAGCCGCAGAGAAATTTCCAGGCCTTTTCTCCACTTCACACACCTCTGTAGAGGCAGCAGGGGAAGGACTCCCATGGCCACCTGGCAGAGTTAGAAACAGCCACCCAGAGCAGTTCAGCCAGAGAGCAAACCACCCTGCGAAGAGGGCACGGCCTCCCCAAGGCCATAGGGGAGCCCAAAAAGCGTATTCTGTGATCACAATCGCTTCCACGCACCAGCGATAGACCCTGGCATGTTGCGAAACCAGCCGGTACTGCTCAAAAGTGGATTTCATCTTGCAGAGACAGGGAATTAATATGCACGCTCAGTCTTTCCACACTGTCTTTCAGGTATGGAGCTGCTCTAGACACTTCGGTCCAATACAGCTCTGCCTAGAGACCTGCCTGATAGCTTTACACTTTAGTTTGTGGATTAGATTCAAGGACAGTTTATCCTGTCATGCAGATGAGAATGTCACACGGCTCACCTTCACCGCTGTCCCCTGAATCTGGTGGCACACTTAATCCCGCCAAGTCAAACGCAAAGTACAGTCGTATCAGCTGGGGGGAGGTAGATGAATTGGAGAAAAGAGCTTTGAAAATAAGGATTAATGCTACCAAGTTTCAGTCTCAAAATCCTCATCCCCCCACACTCCACCCCCAGCTGCATTCCTCCAAGCTTAGTAATATCCCCACGTGTAGGGCAGTGCCTGGCTCCAGGGAAACACACACTCATCTGTGCAGAATGAAGACCCATCTGTTGAGCACTTAGGCTGAGAAGCCCCGTGTGGGGATCTCATCCTCATGCTAGCTTGGCAAAATAGACAACTCTTCCCATTTAACAGATGGTAACATCAAGACTCACAAAGGTTCGGGACGCCTGGGTGGCTCAGTTGGTTAAGCGTCTGCCTTCCGCTCAGGTCATGATCCCGGGGTCCTGGGATCGAGCCCCGCATTGGGCTCCCTGCTCAGCGGGGAGCCTGCTTCTCCCTCTCCCTCTGCCGCTGCCCCCTGCCTATGTTCTCCTGCTCTCTCTCTGTCAAATAAATAAATAAAATCTTAAAAAAAAAAAGACTCACAAAGGTTCAAAACATACCCAGGGAGGCTCTCACAGCATCTAAATCACAGACAAGGCTAGCGATGGTGGAGGAAATGGACCGCCAAACTCCCTACATCTGAAATGCAGGGAGTCCGCCTCCCTCATTGTTGGGCTGCCATTTCAGAGTCTTTGAATATCATTGAAAATGGGAAATGTCGTACTGGTTCCTGTTGTTCTCTCCCAACAATAATTACTCTCCTGCATCTAGGGCTTTCTCTTTTCCAGGAATTATTCTACATAATTTATTTATGTTACCTACCTCATCCTCACGACAACCCAGTCGACCAGGTCTGAGTCTTGTCCCCCATTTTACAGAGAAGGAAACCAAGGTCCCTCAAGGTCAAATGCCTTTTCAAAAGTTTAAGAGCCAGAATTCAAATCCAGACAAGACGAGCTGGCTGCGGAGCCCACACAAACTCTAAGCCGTCAGTTTTTACCACCTGCCCTGCTGTGCTTTCCCAGAAGGTGGACTTTTTCCCCATTAGACTGATAGTTCCTCCAGTGTGGTAACCAAATTCCATTCATCTTGTATATATATGTGTGGGTATAAACACACACACACACACACAGACACACACATACCCTAAGCACTATGCATGGCACATAAAAAGTACTTAATAAATTTTTAATTTCTTCCATCAATTAACCCCATTCATTTTGCTCTTGTAATGTCTCATCTTTTTTTTTTTTTAAAGATTTTATTTATTTGCGAGAGAGAGAATGAGAGACAGAGAGCATGAGAGGGAGGAGGGTCAGAGGGAGAAGCAGACTCCCTGCCGAGCAGGGAGCCCGATGCGGGACTCGATCCCGGGACTCCAGGATCATGACCTGAGCCGAAGGCAGTCGCTTAACCGACTGAGCCACCCAGGCACCCAATGAAACTTTTTTTATTTGTTATTTTTTTATAAGGATTTTATTTATTATTTGACAGAGAGAGAATGAGAGAGAGAGAGCACATGAGATGGGGGAGGGTCAGAGGGAGAAGCAGACTCCTCGCCGAGCAGGGAGCCTGATGCGGGACTCGATCCCGGGACTCCAGGATCATGACCTGAGCCGAAGGCAGCCGCTTAACCAACTGAGCCACCCAGGCGCCTGTAATGTCTCATCTTATAGGTGAGAAGTTATGTATTATTTTGGTCCCATTGTATAGGAAAGAGGTTACCTCATCTCTGCAAAGAGCTTCCAGAACTCATTAAAAAATAAAAAGCATGTTCACTTGGAAAAAGATGTCAGAAGTTGTATCTGAGAAGAAGGTCTTCTGAACCCAACACTTCAAACCCTCAGGAGGAAGTTTGGGGAAAAAATTGGGGAAATCTATTTAAGACCATCTCCCCAGTGATCACCCACAAACTGCCTGCTGGAAGCCCAAGTCTAGGGGGATTCTCTCCTGCGAGGTTTTGACAAGAACTTCTTTCAATCCTAGAAACATTAAAAATGCACGATGCCCAGGCCCCATTCCTGACACCGATGCTGTCGGTCCAGGGAGGGCTCCAGCTCATCAGCATCTTTTCAAAGCTCCCAGGTGGTTCTAACACATAGCCAGACCTGAGCCCCAATAAACTGCCCTCAAAGAAGGAAGGATTTGTCAGTAGAGAGACTAAAAGAACATTCCCAATCCACAGCCCAAAAGACTGAGCCTCACCTGGGAATGGGGTGTCGTGTTCTTATTAAGGCTCTCAGAGCGCCTTCACAAACAGAAGGTGTATTGGTGGGGGGCTGATGTCTGAGCCCTGAGAAGGCAGAGAGGTAAGTCCACGGCAGAGAGAAGCAGCCGCAGCTGAAGACCCCCCAGAAAATCACAGTTCACCAGCTGAGAGGTCATCCTGGCAGTCACCGGCCGCCGCATGGAAAGGGCTTCTGCTCCCAGCCCCTCTCTAGAGCACCTGGGAACAGCCCACAGCGGGAAGCGCAGGGCACACTCACAAGACAGCAACAATGTCTGCATCATCCATCACTGGACACCCAGTGCCTCCCTGGCACGTTATAGGCTCTCGACGAACATTTGTCATTCGAGTAAAGACACTGGAAAGTCTACAGGCAAAGATGGTCATTGTAAAGCCAATAGGAGGAGAATAACTCAGATGCTGAGGCCGTGGATACTCTGAAAGCACTTGTACTTGTTTCAAACAGCAAGCATTTCGTGAGAGCAACCAAGAGCTAACCGAGCTATGCATTTTATTCATGCGGACCAGGACTGTATAAAATGGTTTTAGGCGCAACCCAACCTAAGCTTCAGAGTAACCCTAAAAAGCAGAAACTGGTATTAATTTGAATTTTACAGATGAGGAGACTGCAGTTTATAGAGCAATTCGGCCAAGGTCAAACAGCAAGTAAATGATACGGCTGCTTGATACAGAGTCTGTGCACCCCCACTCCACTGCCCCCTGGGTTCGCTGGATAAGAGACACAAGCCACAGGGAGAATTGGGAGAAAGAGAGCACAGACGTCCACAGACTAGACCTTCTGCCCCCAGGTACAGGGAGTTGCAGGCAACAACATGATCTTTCCGTGGTTTGAGGGAGAGACTTGTAAATCTTACCAGTCCTCCTAGATTTGGGAGACCAAGATGGGGTCATCGAGGTCATCCAGTTGATTCTCCTTCTCTAGGGAACCCCCAGCCATTCTGGGGATGTGGGAACCAAGCTCTAAGCAAGGCTCTAGGGAGAAGGGTCTCAGCCACCTCTCCATCAGAGGAATCCACACCGCTGAGACCACTGGACACTGGGTCCGTGGAACACACCCTGTGAACTCCACTTGGAATCGGCCCAATCTGGCTCCACCCAAATCTTATGCAAATTTCAAGAAGGAACACATTTCCCACTTTCTTCATGAACTTTCACTGACCACCCACGTGTCTCTCCCTTGAGTGAACATTTCATCTCTTCTTACTGGGTATTTGTGATACTTGATATTACTCATTAACCTCTGTCCCTGTAAGTCTTCCTCCCACGCTGTGCTGTAATTCCCCGAGGGCAGGAACTGGCCCACATGTCTTTGCATTGCTCAAGGTTACCTAGGACAGTACTTCCTGCAGAAAAGATACTTAAATAAATATGTGTTGGTTAAGGCATAAACTTCAATACACTGCACTGGAAGGAACTCAGATCTGAGCTTTAAACCCAAGTACATTTGCAAGCTGCCTACTTAGAAACAAGGTCATCTTTAAAGACATTTCTAAATCACGGCTAATTGCAGTGATACTATTTATATACATAAATCAATGTATATAAAACACCCAATAAGTACCTGAAACATAGAGTTCCCTCAATAAATGTTAGTTCCCTTTCCGAAAGCACCCTACCTGAAACTGATGATATCGAATGTACCAGCATATAAGGCCCAGGCAAAGTTGGCCAATGTACTTCACACTGCAAAGCCCAGAGATCCTGGTCCCAGAGGCTCAACTCTTAGACAAAGTATGAAAGACAAGGTGATCTTTGGCTCTAAAGGGACCTGAAATGAAGTTTGGGAGACGGTGAGATGCTAACCAACTGGAAATCAGACTTATCTCAAGAATCACTTCCAACCCAAAGGTTTGACCTCAGAAGGGTGCTGGAGACAGCTATCACTTCGTCACTGCTGGAAGGTGAGTGTTCAACGCTGAGGCATCACTGGCCCACACGGCCCTGGTTTAACATCCCAGGGCTAGGGGTCTGGCCTGTTCTAAACCAAATGGGAGCGGAAAGGGGCCACTCTGTCGGGCCTGGACCAGCCGGCTCACGTGCCCCTTACATGTTGGCGAATTTCTTAACTGGCCATGAGGACAGCTACCCTGCAGGACACCCAGTTGAGTCCATGGCTGTTTATAACACAATGAACGCGTGCGACTTGGAATAAAAATGAAGCTCTGCATCTATGGGAAAGAGGGTATGTGCGTGTGTATGTCCTTTGAAGTATCGTTAATGACTGAACAAGAACTCACAGCATATTCTTTCCAGAGCAGCTTCGAGACACTTTATAATCTGAGGAAAAAGGCAGAACCTCTGCTTCTCATATGGGGCAGCTGAGTTTTGTGCCCACCTGCTTTCTCCGACGGACCGGAATTAGCCTCCAGACTCTCCTGCCCACCGGTCAGAGGACTGTCCACAGGACTCACTGGCATCTCCTCAGGTGTTGACACTCGCTTTGCAGGTACGTGTGCACCTTGAACTGAGGGGGTAACTGTTCCTAAAGTCCTCACATGCTATGCCCGCCGCTCCAACCGTGACAGCTACGGTTCCCTTATTAGAGGTCAAGAAACCCAAGAACGGGAGAATAAACTAACAATTTATTAAGCATGGGTAGGGACCAAGGCTAGGCAGCCACAAGCAAAAATGAAGAGCTAAAAGTGTCGGAAAGGGCATTTGCCCATGTCCATTCGAGGTCCCTCCTCTGGAAGTAACACTTCTTCCAGTGACACATGGGGCTCTCTGGCCCCTTTATTTGCAAGTCTTCCCAGTTTCCGACTGCTGTGAGCTCATCTGGAGCAGTTCTTGCAAGCTTCCTGCCCATTTTATCCAACTTTTACAGATTACCTTTTCACCAAGGCTTGAGTGAAATGACATTTCCAAGGTCAAAGAGCTAGTTGGTGGGGGGTTGGAATGCAGGGCTGTTGGGCCCCAAACCACCGTCTCGGTCCTGTTGCTCTGACCCTTTCTAAAGCACAGCCAACCTGAGACTCCATGGAGAGGGCTACAAGAGTGTGGGCAGGGCAAGATGATTGTGAACTTGCCTCGGATCCAGGGAGTCCGAATCCCCCCACAGTGGAGTTAGACTGCCCGAGGAGACCACTCTGGCCCCCCTGAGCAGGTGGATGGCCCGTCACCATGACAACACTCAGACTGCGCCTCCCCCTTCTCACTGCCACCCACGGCCTCCTGTGATCTTCACTTGGCTTACCTTCTAACATAGGTAACGAACGTGATCCCCGTCCCAACTGGTGAACACGAAGGCCGGCAAAGGTGGCACCTAAGCGAGGCGCCAGCCCTCTCCTCGTTGGGGAAGAGCCAACCAGACAATGAAAAGAGTCTCCACGTGACAATGCGCATTTACACAACGGTCATTAGGGAGGAACGTCGGTGCCAGATCCCAGACCTATCGGTTCGCATTCCCTTCTGAGGCCGGGCCTGCTGCGTGGTTTCATTTAATTGTGTATTTTTATCGTTTGATATCTGTAGCCAGATGCCTGTAGGCAGTTAATGCCCTTTTCCATCAGTTCAAGCAAGAAAATGTACCTGCCATGGCAGTATTTGCTTCACTGGGCTGCTGACTTATTTTAAGAACTAGATCTTTCCTGTTACTATATTTTTCACTCTGGGGTGTACGCGCTCCAACACCGACATTCATAACGTGCGTCCAGGGGAGAGCTCGCCTCTGCCGTGAGAACGTAGCGCCACCTAGTGCCCGCGCTCTCCACTGCAGCCAAAGTCAATCACCGCGATAACCTTGACCGTTTCGTGCTCTTCGGGAGAGTTTTTACACGCGTTCTTCCCTCCTCACGTAACAGAGCTGGCCTGGCAGTGTTCTGCTTATCTTCTCTTTAAGATAAATAAGTTAAGACACAAGGCTCCGGCGAGAAAGCTGAGTAAATTTTCCACTTGCCAACTCGGTGTCATACTTTCCAAGTTTGGTGGCTGTCATTTATAAATGATGAGCTCATGAGAGAGGAGACCTCATCCAAGTCCCAGGTGCCCAGAACACAACCGTGGAGAAAGACAGCCCTCCCGTGGGACCTGATGCAATCGTCTTGGCGTTATTTAAGCCTTTCATACCAGCATCCCCAAGCTCTAGGTGCAGGATTATCCTCACAGCACCTCTCAGGGGTCTAAACACCAGTGTCATTACTGCCAGCAGGTTACTACAGGGACTCATATGCCAAGAAGTAGAAAGTCCATCCTCCGTGGGGACTGAAAGTAGAGATGGAGCTGCTCACTGTCCCCTAAACCCGCCGTCCCCCCTGCCTCCTCATCAGCGCAAGAACCAAGAACTGTCAAATAAATAAATAATCTTTTTAAAAAAGAAAGTAAAAAAAAATTTTAAAAATTTAAAAAAGAAAGTAAATGGAAAAAAAAAAAAAAGAACCAAGAACTGTCATCCTAATACCACCCAATGGCTCTGGCCTTCAAAATCCCAACTCTTTTCAGATACCTACAGCAGGGTTTTTTATCCTTGGTACCAGTAGGTTAGACAACTTGGGGTGGGGGAGGGGAGGACCTGTCCTACACACTGGAAATGTTTATAGCATCTCTGACCAGTACCCACTAAATGTCAGTAGCATCCCTCTCCCCACCCATTATGACAACATATCTCTAGATGTTGCCCAGTGCTCCCCGGGGATGCAAAATCACCCTGCTTGAGAGCCACTGTTCTAGAAGGCAAGTACACCGGAATAACAATAATACTAATAACAACAACTGCTATGACTGCTACCACTTAAAAGGCACAAATTGTATGCTAACAGCCTTATGACAATATTCTATCTAATCTTTGCAGTCAAGTAACCAATCTGTGTTGACTCTCTAAGGAAATATTTACATTGCAGATAACGAAACTGAAGCTCAGAGAGGTTAAGTAAAGTGGCCAAGGTCACACAGATGGTAGTGGAAGAGTTACCGTTTAAAACCAGGCTTTTGTGACTCCGAAACCTGAGCCTGTCACCATCTCCAGATCCTGGGACCATAGATCACAGATGTTTCCGGAACAGTCTCCATTCTCAACAGTCCTTCTAGAGTATGCTAACGCTGTTCGAATACTAGGTCCGGATTCATGTTTGAAGCCATAAATATTGTAGCTATTCTCTCTAGGAACACCAATCCTGAGTGTTGGTGCTGAGGAGATGTTGCTATAGGCTAATGGAGAGAGCCCTGGGTCTGAGTTCAGACCCTGGGGCCAATAACTGACTGTAAGGTCTTTATTTGGGGTCAATTATTTAAGCTCTCAAAGTCCCCATTTGTTCATCTACAAGACAAAAAGGATTGGTTTGATCAGGTTCTCAGCTGTGGCTACACACTGAAATCACGTGGGGAGCACTGAACAAGGAATGCCTAGGCCTCACCCCAAGCCAATTAAACCAGAATTTCTGGGGCTTGGGTAATGACATTTTTTGAAGCCCCAAGATAACTAACGTGCAGCCAGAATTGAGACCCATGGGGCTGGATGAACTCTAAGACTCTCAAGTTCTGTCTTTCTGCCTTTGGGCCCAACTCCCCTTAGGCTGGATGCTTTCTTTTCTCCCTTCCCACCAGGATCATAGGACATATAAGAGCTCTTTGGGGGAGTTTCCTGGTCTCATAAGACTGCCCCAAAAGCCTTGAACAATTTCCTGAGAGGCTCTCAGTGTCTCAACTGCCATCCAGTCCCTGAATTAACCATCTCCAGTATCATTCTGCCCACCAAAACTATGGACCCCCACCCCACTGTCCTGTGGTAGCTGGGGGTTGGAAACTCCTCCAAAGGACTGCAGGGGGCAGGGAAAATGACAGAAGACGCTGCGTCATCTGAAAGACTATCCTCTTCCTGGCCTCGTTGAGTGCTTGCCCTGTCTGACTTGAATAAGGTTAATTCTAATCCGTGGTCTTTCAAGAGGTGAGAGAATCTCCCCTTTCTGGGCATGACTCACCAACTCCTATGTCAGCTCCCAAAGGAGAGTGACAACGTCTCACTCAGCAGGTGCCCGAGAGGAGCTCTGGCTACAGAACAGGGGCTTTGGGCCCTCTGAGCCCCATGCTCTTCATCCCCTCCTCCACCTCCTGCCACCCAGCCTTCTGTGAGTGACCCTCTCACAGCAGGGGGGTTTCGCACACTACTTCTAGGTACAACTGGTAATAAAAGCAATGTGTATCCATGAAGTACTCCCCAGATGCCAAGTTCATCTATTTTCATCTACTTTCTTTTTTTTTTTAAGATTTTTAAATTATTTTTATTATTTATTTGAGAGAGAATGAGAGAGAGCACATGAGAGGGGGGAGGGTCGGGAGGGTCAGAGTGAGAAGCAGACTCCCTGCCGAGCAGGGAGCCCAATGCGGGACTCGATCCCGGGACTCCAGGATCATGACCTGAGCCGAAGGCAGTCGCTCAACCAACTGAGCCACCCAGGCGCCCCTATTTTCATCTACTTTCATCTATTTTTCCCAAGTACCCACATGAGAGGCTATTAGTGTTCACATTATTTTTGTCATCATCATCATCATCATCACCATCATCATCATCATCCCGTTTTACATGTGAGGAAACCGAGCTGTCTGTATTCACTGTTCACTGTTCCGGTTCCCCCGCGGTGGTCTCTGTGATTGCACCAATTATCCGAATGACGGTGGCTTCCCCCGTTGGCGCATGAGCTCTGCAAGGGCAGAGACCACCTCTGGGTTGGCTCACCACTGCCTCCCAAACGGGCAGAGACGCACCACAACTCCCATGCAGGAGGCTGGCCCCTGCGCACCCTTCCCCTTGCCCCAGGGAAGGGAGGGCTGCAAAGACGGCTGACAAGCAGCTTCCTGGGAAGTGGGCGGACTCAGGAGTGTGGGCCATAAGGGACACAGAAAAGAGTCTTTAGGGAGGAGAAAGTGGACAGTGGGAACAAAAGCCGCCAAAACACCAAGGTTTATCCATGCAGACCTGGGGGTGGGGGGTGGGGGAGGTATAGAAGACAGAGGACAAGTGGAGTGGGTGGGAGGTGAGGAACGAGGGAACCAGTGCAGACAACTCATTGGAGTGGAGGGTTTTATGTCCTTTTCTTTCATCTGATACTTTCTGACGCTGTTCTTTCATCTGATGCTTTCCCAGGGCTCTCTCCATAAAGCTGATGGGAAGGGTCCAGTGCAGAGTGAGAGGCTGGATGTTTCAGGGATCAAGGGCAGAGCGGGGATGGCGGGGTTGCCGAAGAGCACAGAAGGGAGGGGAGGACGGCTTTCTCCGGGGCCAGGGAGAGCTCCTCCGTCGCAACCGGAGGGAAGGCAAGAAAGCGGACGGGGCCGCGCACGTCCAGGTGGGCAGTACCTGGAAGGGAGGCGGGGCCGCCCCGCTGACCGCCTTACAGCCGCGTCCACCCTGGGCAGCACCACCCTTTAGCCCCTCGGCACCCGCGAAGAACCCGAGCCTTGAAAGTACGGTGACTCCGATGCCGCCAGCAGGGGGCAGAACTGGGCCAGGAACCAGGTCCCTCTGCCGCTCCTGCCCGAGCTCACCCCAGGGGCAGCCTGTCACCCTCTGCAGTTCAGCGGAAGGTGGCCGGGACCCGGTGTCTCCGCGTGTCCCCGGATTCGAACTGAGGTCTACCAGACCCCAAAGCCCAAGATCTTTCCCCTGCCCGCCGGCCCCCTGCGTTTGATCTGGAAGGGAAGAGACGCAAGGCTGGCGGGGAGCCCACTAAACGGGACTTTGTCTGAGCTAGTAAATTCGTCCTGCAAACCAGGTATCTTGGTGGTGGGGTTAGGATGCATTTTCTTCGTCCTTCTCTTCAGTCCTCACCCCACCAGACTCCTCCATCCCAGAACAACCTAAACACCACCGGTAGCCCCGTCGTATTGCCAAGTGGCCGAGCACCTGACCCAATGTGCACATTATCTCCAGACTCAAAATTGCAGTCCTTCCATGGAGTCCACCCAAAAGCCCAGCAATCTAATTAAAAACCTACCCAAGAGAAGGCTACTTGGTGTGGGATAGGATCAATATCCAGGAGATGAATTTGTTACAATGATTTTAATAAGTGAGTGCATTCCATTGGGCCCGCAGAAGTCTGGCAGGCATTCACTACTGAGCTGCCCACCCACTTTCTGAGCTGTCTACCCTAAGACTTTTCCATCTGGGATGGTGAGAAGGGTTGTGTGTCCTCAGTTATTGTGGAGGATGCTACAGCCCCTCCCACCAAGGATCCAGGCAAATGGGAGGAGAGGGTCAGCTGGGACCAGAGCCCCTGACCCCAGCATCCCAGGTTTACTAAAGCCCTCCTGTCTGTGCCCTGGGTTCCTGCTGGCCTCCCCATTCAACTGGGGGAAAGGGGCTTGGCGAGGAGTGGGGTAGAAGAGCTCAGACGCCTGGGCCAGGTGGCCAGCTTCATGTAAATCCGTGTTGGGTTTGTAAAGCAACATGAACAGCATCCTGCTTCCTTCCCCCTCTCCTTCTTTAGCTTTGTTCTTCCCTCCCTCTGGGTTTCTGCTGGCCCTGGGGATCCTATCCCCCACCTTCCACCTCTAGCTGGGTTGTGGGTGGGTATAAGGAGGGACCAGATCAGAGGGAGGACCCTCCACCTTCTTCCCTCCTTCCCTGTCCTGACCCACCACCACCACCACCCCTGGGGTCTGCACTAAAGAGCCTACCTTTATCTTGGACAAATTCAGAAAGCCCCTTTGCCCTCTGTTTTGGGTGGTGGGTTGGTTGGCTAGGTTACATACGTGTTTGCGCTTAGTTTGTTCTGTCTTTCGTTTTGTTTTTTAACTTTCTTTGACCAGCCTTCACAGTAGGAAACAAAAACCATGGGGAGTCTCAAACCCCACAACTGCAGTGTGCCTTCTGCCAACCATTGTACTACACGATGTGGCAAGCCCCTCCCCCTCCTGGGCCAATGCTTCCCTGTCTTCAAAATGAACCGGGGCTAGATGAGCTTGGAAGTCCCTCCTAGCCCTGGCACCCTCATACCCTCTGACTCTTGAGTTTGACTTTGGGGACATAGATGGCCTCCTCCCAGGAGGAGAGGATGTGGGACAGTGATCCCAAGGAGAGGGCGAGAGAGGGTGGGAGCCCCTGCCCCAAGCCAATGGGAGGAGCTATCCCTCCTGCTTACTCCAGCCCTAGGGCTGCCCTAGACTCATCTGGAGAGAATGAGGGCACGGGTGAGCAAAGGAAACTGTCACCTTAAAACAAAAATAACATAGAACAGCCAAGGGACGCTGCTGAGACTTCTATTTTCCATCTCATCCTCTCCCTCCACCCGAACTGGACCCTAGGATGCCTTCCCTCCCTATCATGTTTGTTTCTGGCACTTGACAATTTCCTAGCACTTTCAAGTTCATTGTTGGGTTGAATCCCCCAAACTGCTCTGAGATAGAGCCAAAATGATCACCTCCACTTCACAGGTGGTGAATGCGTACGTGGGCTATAAAGCCCCATCAGGAGGGATGGGGAGGAGGAGGGGGCATAAGATTTGGTGGAAAGGCCTCCCAGACTTTTTCTTCTAAGACCATGCTACACAAAAGCAGACTGAAGTCTTTATAGGATGTCCACCCTCCTTAGCTTTCCTTCACCTTGTCCTTTATCTTTATAGCCTTTATCCTACAGATCACAAGTTAGAACTGAGATAAGGAGAGGCTCTATTTTTCTATCACATCTCTCCTCCTGCTGGGACGTGCTGGGGATTCATCATTTGGTCTGGGGAAGAGGTGGGGGAAAGCAAGTGAAAATCGCTGGTGCGGTCTGCTAACCAGAGGCAGGCAGGGTCAAGGGAATGAAGGAGGCCTTGCTTCTGCCTTAACTGAAAGCCTGACTGCATTTGTTACTGAGAAATTGTGTCCCCTCAAAATTCTTGGGTGCAAGCCCTAACCCCCAGTACCTCGGAGTGTGACCGATGTGAAGACAGAGTCTTCCCAGAGGTGATCAAGTTAAAGCGAGGTGGGCCCTAATCCAATAGGACTGGTGTCCTTATAAAGAGGGGGAATTTGAAATGACACGCACAGAGGGAAGAGGATGTTGAGAAACACAGGGAGAAGCCGGCCATCTACAAGTGCCAAGGAGAGAGGCTGGGATGGGTCCTTCCCTCAGAGCCCTCCAAAAGGAAACAACCCTGCCCATGTCTTGAACTGGACTTGTAGCCTCCAGAACCATGAGACAATGCAAAGGGTGTAAACGAAATTCCAGCTTGGATGGAGAGGCAGTGGAAGTGGAATTGAGATGAGAAACCTTCTCCCCAAGCACCTCCCCAATTTCTCTTGGCTTACAGAACGAACATAGATGTCAGTCATTCCGCATTCACTGAGCACCTACTGTGTGCTACACACAAAACCCTTAGGGCTCAAAGAGCTGACACTCTTAACAGGGAGAGACAAAAAAAAGACCAATAAAGCACATTAATAGGAAAGAAGGTTCACATGGTATGGGGTAAAAGGGACGGGGTAAGGACTATGGTGCAGTTTCAAATAGAGGGTCACGAAAGGTTTTGTTGAGCAAGTGAACGTGAGCAGACAGTGGTAGGAGATAAGGGAGAGAGGCCCGCAGACCACTGGGCAGCATGACCTTCATTCTGTCCTTTCTGCGGGAATGGGTCATGCTGTGACCACAACTTCATTCCCTCAATAAACAGTTCTTTAAGCAAAAAAGAATGAGGCATAGTTTCATGATCCCAGACAGAGCTTTACTTATCCACCCTATCTCCAAAGTCTAGAGCAATGCAAGTACTCAATAAATACTGTTAAATCAATTAACTCATCCATAATCAATAACTTATTTAATGTATGAGAAGCAGAGACATCCCCTCATAACTTCCCAGTAAGTACTAAACTTGATACAATGTGTCATATAAACAATGGCTCGGAGGCTTTTTTCACATGTAAAAGAACCACTCAGAATACGATCAGAACATGATTTCAGTTTTGCGTTTTCCCTTCCAGCCCCATCTGCACACATAACTCACGCAGGTATGATTTAGTGTTTTGTAATCATAAACAAAGGAGTTTGACATAAGGGGGCCTTTTTTAATGCTTGTCATAGTGTAGGCATTTTTCTCTAACATTTCATAGTCTTTCCGATTATAACTGATAATGGATGCATGAGGTCAGTTTTCAGACTGCCAGCTAAAGCAATATTGCTTCCAATGTCCCTGAATTAAAACAAGCCAGGTAACGGGTAGGCTCCATAGCTCAGTGGTTAGAGCACTGGTCTTGTAAACCAGGGGTCGCGAGTTCGATCCTCGCTGGGGCCTCTTGTTCCCTTCTGCCTTTTTTTTCTTTTTTAATTCTTCCCTTCACGGAATAAAAATTCCAAAATAGAAAAGCGATTTCTGAAAACGTTAGTTCTGGCAGGAGTAAAAATTACTCCTCCTGAAATGCAAATGATGGGCGTCCTTCTAGTGAGTTAGAGGTGACCCGGAAGAGAAAATCCTGGACCGACACAAGGAGCAGGAAAAAGAAGGAAAGCCGTCCTCGGCGACCCAGCGCTAGCGGGACGTGAGACGCGGTCCTCGACAAAGGAGACAAAGGCTCGTTTTCAACGCCCTGCAAGTCGAGCCCCAACCCCGCATTCGG
>NC_058408.1:9946128-9991381 GCF_002201575.2 Neomonachus schauinslandi | reverse complement strand
GCTGTCGCGCCGGCTCCCACTCGCCTCCCGGGAGGCCGGCGAGCGCGCGTCCCGCCGCCCGCCCTGCCCGGCCCCGAACGCGGCCAGCGTGGCCGGGGCGGAAGCCACGCGGTGGCCGCCACGTGGCAGCCGCGCCCCCGCGCCCAGCCCCGCTCGGAGGGCCTGCCCCTGCAGAGGGAGGAGGAGCGGCTCTCGAAAGTAAACAGCCCCCGGCTGCTGGGAAGCCATTGTGTGCAGCCGCTCTCCTTTCTCCGTGGTTCCCTGAATTCCAGAACGCCCCGGGACTGCCGCCACCAGAGTCTTTTCCAGACAAGGCGGATTTCCCCCACCCTGGATTTCTTTTCCCGTATTTCAGGGCCAGGGGCTGATAGCGGACTATCTGCAAAGTAGCCGCTAGCCTCCGCGGCCACTGAGGGTCTGAAATGGGGCTAATCTGGGTTGGGCTGTCTGCAAGAGTTACAACACATCGGATCTAGAAAATATAGTACCAAAAAGAGAACGTAAACTCTCCCCCATTAGTAATTTTTAATTGACCACGTGCTGAAATAGTGTTGTAGATATATTGGATTAAATAAAATATGTAATTACATTAATCTTACCTATTTTTTTAATGTGGCTACTGGAAAACTTAACATTACATCCATGGCTACCCTTCGCAACACTCCTATTTCCGTGGGATAGTGTAGCTTTAGAGAGCCTGAGTCCTGTGACCTGGAGTTCAAGTTAATTCTTAACCTGTGCTCACACCAAGTAAACCGGTGGGCAGTCTCCTTCATGCGTGGGTTTCCCAGAGTCAGTACTGTATTTGCAAATAAGTATGGCATTGGTTGAAGTGAAATTAAATATCTTCCCAACATAATCTTAAATTCCACAGAAGAAGGGAAGGTCTTCCTTCCTTACCTTTTTCTTTCTCTTTTTCTTTCTTTCTTCCTTTCTCTCTCTTTTCTTTTTTCTTTCTTTCTTTTAATTCTGATCTGAGTATAGTTGACAGTTGCATTCAGGTGTACAACATAGTGATTCACCTTCTCTATGCTGTGCTCAGCACAAGTGTATCTACCACCTGTCACCATACAACCCTATTACAACATCATTGACTATATTCCCTAAGCTGTGTCTTTTAGTCCCGTCATTTATTCAATAACTGGAAACCTGTACCTCCCACCCATCTTCACCCATTTTGCCCCTGCCCCCTCCCCCCCTTCTGGCCACCACCACTTTGTTCTCTGTATTTATAGGTCTGATTCTGCTTTTTGTTTATTCATTTGTTTTTTAGATTCCACATCTGTGAAATCATATGGTACTTATCTTAAGAGAATGTATTTCTTAAGCTGAGTTAGCTTTGGGAACGATGGAACTGGCAGACGTTCTATCTTCGCTTGTAAGATGCTAGCTCTGGAAACGCACACTCCTACTTTTGTTGGTTACTAGCCCTTCTGTGGTCAGGATAGCTGCTGCTAGGGATGCTGTGGAGGTGAAATGCTCAGAATGCCCCGACGAAATAGGCCCCACTGGTGCAAAAACAAGATCCATAGTGATCACAGAAGGGTCAGCACTTCACGGACCCTGAATGCCTTTTTGCAAAACCATTTCAGATCCTCAAATAACGTAATACCGAGACTGCTTGCTTTGAGTTACTTGGTCATCAAGTAACAGTTAGTAGGAAAAAGATGCCTTTGAAGCATCCCAGTTCTCTCCCTCTAGCATGACCTGTTCCTTGCAGCCCCTCCCCTAGCCCTCTCCCCCAGCAGGCCTCTAAAAAGAGCAAGCACAAGCGTGTGCGCCTTTTTCTGGACTTCTCAACACCTTCGCCTCTGAGGAAGCCAAAAACATCTAGGCTATGACCTAAATGATTGTTCTTTCAGTACTGGCCCCTTCGTGACAGCTCACGGGCCTTGCCAGCCAATTTCCAGAAAAGAAAGCCACTTTGCCAGAGGGGAATACGCCGCCTCTCCCCGCCCCAGCTTCCTGGCATTTCAGGGAGACCTGTTCATTTCCCTTCCCTAGACCCGCCACCCTCCTATTCAAAACCCGTGTGCGGAAGCCTAGAACCTGAAGGACACGGTCCTTTGATGCACAGATTCTGAGCACCTTCCCCCCAGGGCTCAAAACACTTCCAGGCCAGACCTTATTTGTGCCACATGTCTTAGAAGAAAGATTGTACAGGGGGCGCCTGGGTGGCTCAGTCGGTTAAGCGGCTGCCTTCGGCTCAGGTCATGATCCCAGGGTCCTGGGATCGAGCCCCACATTGGGGTCTTTCCTCAGCTAGGAGCCTGCTTCTCCCTCTCCCACTGCTTGCCACTCCACCTGCTTGTGCTCTCCCTCTCTCTATCTCTATCAAATAAATAAATAAAATCTTAAAACAAAAAAGATTGTACAGAAAAAAATGAGACAAGTGAGTTCAAATACTTGTTCAAGAGGTCAGTCCAATCTCTCCAAACTGACCTGGATGTCCAGCCATCTTTTGACAGTGGATCCACGGTAGAATTCCTCCCGCCTTTATGTTGGTGTCTTCATCTGAGAAGACGCTATAAGTGTAAAAGATCAGGGCTGGTTCGATCCTGAAGCTCATGCCTATCCTAGAGAGTGTTCGTACGCGTTACAAAGGTAGGCAAAAGTAAAGAAAAACAAAAAGCCATGAGATAGGGCAAAGGAAGCAGCTAAAAAATTTATCTAAAAATGATCTGCAGACAATGATGGCTATTGTTTTTTGCAGCACTCTTAAAGGCAGAACAAGAGAAAAGAATCAAAAAGAGGCCTGATGTATTTAGATTAGGTTAGGTTAGCCTGCAAATGCAGATTGCTAAAGAAAAAAACAGAATCTGCTTCTTCGGAAAACTAAAAAAAAATCTGTGCAGGGTTTGGCCACCGTATGGAAAGCAGGGATTACATGACCTCTGAAGGTCCTCAACAACCCTGGCATTTCATGTTCTTGTTCTTAAGCCAAATTGCCTACACCATTCTGGATGATTTGCAGGATTTGGAGAACTTCCTAAAGACGGGGATCACTTCCTCTCTTAGCTCTTTTATTCCTCAAATACCTGGTTAAAAGCCACCGACCCTCACCGAGGGCCCTGCAGGGGGGCAGGTGCACGGGACATCAGTGGGGGCGTTGGTTCAAGTCCAGCTGTCCCCTCCCTGCTGCGGTCTAGGGCGTGAAGACTCATTTGCCTTCTCTTCAACAGAGGTTACTTGGCAACACATATAAGCAGCAAGGTTGTGAGGTTGTAGATAATTTATATAATCTTGGCACATAAGAAGTACTCAAAATGTAGTTACGTCCATTATGCTACTGGCCAAGGCAAGTTAGTGGGCGCTGGAGTTACAGACCAGGACCTGCCTCTAGTCAGTGAGCTACAGCCTGGGGCAAAGGAGAGAACCATTTTTAGAGGGGCTTGCCTGGAAACATGTCCCTATGGGCCTCCTCCTGGACCTGGGATGAGGCAGGAGAGTGAAGTAGGGTTCTTAGGCAAATGGATGAAGCACACCAGATTTCTGAATGCCAGACAAACATCCCAGAAATCAAAGGGTACAGGCCCGATTGAGCAAGTACTGATTTATTACCTTAGGTTGGAGGCACTTATGAAACAAGAGAGATGTGCAGTGGGATTCCGAGGCTTACCACCGCACAAGGTTAGCCGGGGCCCTGGCCACGTGGGCTCTGGTGTCTCCACGGAAGCAGAGAACGAGCATCCGTCCATTCAGAGAGCAAAATTCCTGCGGAGAGGACAACTGCGCTGGCCCTAAGTCAGGTTCCCTCTGCCCACCCCCACCTCCAGCTCCGGCTCCCATACAGCTAAAGCCCACGTTCAGCAGCGGCACGAGCAGCTTCCCAGCGGCAAGGTGGTTCTCCCCTGGCACGTCCCCTGGTCAGCCACCTTGACAGGAGAGGCCGAGGGAGACTTTGGCCAGCTCACCTCGGCTGTGCTGACTGCCGGCCCCTGCCCCTGGGGGGTTTCGGGCTCAGCTTCCTCTTGCCCTGGAGGCCTGGGGACAACACTCTGGCTCTCTTCTTCACACCAGGCCTTTGAAATGCCTTCCTGCTGCTTGTGGGAAGAGCTGGCTTCCTGGAGGGGCCTTTCTGAGATAAGGTCCGGTCGGGGCTGGAGGCTAAAGTTGCACTGGATAATTTTCTAGCAGCTTTCTCCGACTGCTTCTTCAGCAAGTCCAAAACTGTCTCTGGGAAACAAATATTTATTTAGTGAGAAACAGAAATCCTGGAAAAGTAACCCTAAGGGAAACACCACCCAGAATACCTATGACTACAGGAGGGTTAATATAAATTCTTTTCAGGGGCGCCTGGCTGGCTCAGTGGTAGAGTATGGGACTCTTGATCTTGGGGTTATAAGCTCAAGCCTCGTGACTGGCCTTGATCTAAATATATTACTTTTTTAAGAGGGTCACTCCAGTGATCCATGGCTCTGGAACAGTTAGTTTCCCTCCTCAATCAGCCCTTCCTGAATCCCCACCCTGCCTCTGCTCACTCTAGAGGCCCCTTGGTCCCCGGGGCATCCTTCTCTACCAGAGCCTCGGTGCTATATTTATTTCCTCATTTGCCTGCACTACATGTGACTCTGAGCTCCTACAGGTCAGGTTCACTGCTATAGCCCCAGGGATTAGCACAGGGGCCACTGCAATCTCAGGGCTAAATGAACAGTGCCCAGTGAAGAATTGATGGACGGACAGAGGACAACGGGTCTCTGCAGAAGCACGTGTGCATACTCCGGTATACGGAGATGTACAGACCGAGCCACAGTTACTACAGTCCTCATCCAGAGCATAGGCCTTCGGCGAGAAACAGAGCTCCCACCATGGGAGGACTGGAGCACGTCTGCAGAGGGCACCGTGCCAGCGCCTCGATGCCAGGGCCTGAGCCTGAGCCTGAGACAGAGACGGACTCACGGGCGAGCGGCCTGAACTGGACCCGCTTGCTCTTGGTTTTCACCGGCACTGGCTTGTACTTGCACTTGCCGGGGGGTGCTCGCCTAAAAATAGAGAGAAAAAGTGAGGACGCAAGATTCTGAGGATGGGACCAGGAAGTCAAGGTCACCCATTTGCAAGAATTGGATTCAGCTCTCCTTTATCCATGGGGATGAGAGAGATGGGAGTAGGAAATAGGAGAAAGAACAGGGAAACTACAGGCTCTTGGGACAGACTGTAGTGAGGGGGTCAGGGGCACAGGCGTGGTGACAGAATTGGGTTCAAACTCTGGGGACCAGGGGCAAGTAAACCTTGCTAAGCATCAATTTCCACATCGATAAAATAGAAAAAGTAATTGTACCCATCCTCGCAGGAATAAATAAGAGCTGTGAGGGGCGCCTGGCTGGCTCATTCGGTTGAGTGGCCAACTCTTGATTTCAGCTCAGGTCATGATCTCAGGGTCTTAGGATCAAGCCCCGGGTCAGGCTCACTGCTCAGCGGAGAGTCTGCTCCAGGATTTTCTCGCTCCCTCTCCCTCTGCCCCTCCCCCCACACGCATGCATGAGCACCCTCTCTCTCTCAAATAAATGAATCTTTTAAAAAAAATAAAATAAAAATAAGAGCTGTGTACTTCACATACCATAAGTGACTGAGAAGTCACTTCTAAAATTATTTTTTAAGGAGATTTAAAAAACGACACTTGGAACAGCGCCCAACACATAACAACTGCCCCACAGATGAAGATGATGATGATGATGACGATGATGGAGGTGATTCCCTTTAAAGAGAATCCCGTCAAGAACTCATGGCACAGCCCCTGAAGGATTGCCAGCCTCTCTGCCTATCAGAATAAGAATTCCATAACTGTTGTCTCCTGGGTGCATCTTCTGAAATAAAAGGGACCCTGGAGACAAGGAGCACTCGTTACTCAGAGCAGACGTGGAATTTTCCAGCCAGTCCCCACTGCCTCCTCCTCTGCCTTCCTCGCTCCAGCTCTGTCTCTCCTTCCTATCGCCCTCATTCCAGGTGGGAAAAAAAGTAATTTTCTTTATTTAACAGACACCTCGTGCTTAGGCGCTGCACAAATGCTTCATAAATATAATTCAATGAAACCTCCTAATAACCCTACGATCCCCATTTTACAGAGGGGAAACTGAGGCACCCAAAGATTAAGACACAGATGCAAGGTCACACAGCTAGTCGGTAGCAAAGTCAAGTTTCAAACCCAGGCTCCAGGGTCTATAACTCTCAAGGAAGGGCAAGAAGAAAAGATGGAAGGAAAGAAAAAAAGAAAAAAATCACACAGAAATAAATCATTTGCTCCTCAGAAAGCTGTCATAGGTGCATTCAGTGCAAGACAGGCTGACTAGGTAAGCAGAGCAGAATCTGGATCCACTGCTGGAGAAGCTTTGAAAGTCTGTCCAACTCCACATGATGATGGCCGAAGTGAATGAGAGATGCTAAAATGACTCTGACCCTCGGTGTCCCTATCCTGGGCCCCCTCTTGCTAGCTGTCCCTCGGGCAAGTAAGTTCACTTGGCCAAGCTCAGCTAGCTTCCTTGTAGAGTGACGGGTGTGAGCCTGTCTCCCTGGGATTCCGTCCGCACTAAATGACAGCCCACCTGCTCAGCACCCAGCACAGTGCCTGGCAGACAGCGACAACCAGTGAGTGTCAACCTGAGAGACAGGTGAGCCCGGAGGGATGTCTTCCGTGTGGACAGGCTTTACGGTTGTTTTATGGCTGCTCTTAGGAGAGTGGGGAGCTTGATTACCCCTAGCCAAACGAGGACACTGTCAAAGGAAAGACCAAGTGATTCACACAGGAAACCTCTGAGTGGAAAGAGCAGAACTCCGACCCAGCCATTATCTGCCACCTGAGGCACTCGAACTGGGTGCTGGGTTTGCTCCCCACAAGCACGGGAAATACGAAGCCAGCCCTGTACCTAATTCGGCCCTTAGCAATCCCGCAGGTGCCATTCGGAGAGCACCCCAGGCACAGCCTCAGGGACTGAGCTTCTTCCAGGAACTCCCGAGAACACAGAGACCGAGACCCTGCTGCCAAATGGAGCTGCGCAGGGCCCGGCTCCTGATCCTGAGCCCCAATCTACACACAGCTGCCGAATGTCGTCTGAGCACCACCCCACAGAGGAGCAATGTAGCCTCACAGAGAAGTTTTCCTCTGCGGGTCTGTCTTCAAGCTGATTTGTGGGGGAGACTAGCTTGCTTTGGGGCAGAATCCTGTGATAAATCCATGCACTGCCCCAGGCCCTCAGGCTGGATACGTTGCATCACCTCCCAGGAGGGTACAAACCACACGCTTGACACCCTCAGATGGGACGCTGTCCTGTGGCCTTTGGGCAGTTGCTTAGCCTCTGAGAGAGGTTGGCAAAAGAGCAGAAGTAAACAGTACGGAATCCACCAAGTGAATAAATATTGCCACTGAATTCCAGAAAGGGTCAGGTGGAGACACTAAGAAATCAGTTTAAGGGGCGCCTGGGTGTAAGACTGATGAATCACTGAACTCCACCTCTGAAACTAATAATATACTATGTGTTAATTAATTGAATTTAAATTAAAAATGTTTTAAAAATTAAAAAATAAATAAGCTGTCCCAGATTTGGCCAGTAGGAGCCCTTCAAAAGTAGCTCCTGCAGAAAATAATAATAATAATAATAATATAGATAAATAAATATTTGCCTACGACCTTGAGACCTCAACCAAACCCAGGGGAGAGGGCAACAGTACTTACTCAGGTGGTCAGAACTATACACCCATTGTCAGATGATCCCAGACAGAAGTTTCCAGAAGCATAATTAAAAAAAAATAAAACAGGAGCCACAAGTCTGGACTAGTCATCCAAGAAAGGCTCAAGATCCTCATTTCCCACCACAAAGAGACCAGTTCCCGAATATTTCATAATTCCTAGACACATTGCCCTACATTTATTTGCCCCATCTGCTTTTTATCTAAAGCAAAGATTTGCTTCATTGATAATTTCTGGTAATTTCTGGGGAGTCAGGACTGTTTTTATGATCTGCCATGAAGATAAGGGCTGATAGGGATGCACCTAAGAAGAAAATGAGACCAAAACTCACCTTGATGGGTCAACAAATTTGTAAATTGATCCGTGTGGTGCATAGGCGCTGGGGTAGGCGGTGGCCAGGAAATAGAGCTCCCCTGAGGAAACAGGGACAGGTGATCGATAGCATGGCTGAGACAGAGCTGGATGCACAGAAAACCCTCGACCTGGGGTTAGAACCCTGAAATGCAGTGAGCCCCAGGAAGGGAACCCCAGGAAGGGAACCCCGGAGCCCTGGCCGACAGCTTGGCCTTCACCGGCCTGTGAGCTCATCAAGAAGAAAGCCCTTCTCTGACCCCCAAAGAATAGCTCAGAGTGCACCCCAACAGACGTGCGTTTCTATTTACGTTCAATGAACAAACCAGCTTCATCTCTCTGCTCTCAGAAACTTCGCCTTAACGATTCACCATGTCCTTTCCCACCTCTTTACTACTAATAAGAATTCTGAGAAACCCTGAAATAGCCATCTTACCGGTTAAGGACCATTTAGCCATCACTTTTTTTTTTTTAAAGATTTTATTTAATTATTTGAGAGAGAGAGAGAGAGCTCTCGCACTCAAGAGGAGGGAGAAGCGGAGGGAGAGGGAGAAGCAGACTCCCCTGCTGAGCAGGGAGCCCGACGTGAGGCTCGATCCCAGGACCCTGGGATCATGACTTGAGCTGAAGGCAGACGCTTAACTGACTGAGCCTCCCAGGCGCCCTATCCGTCACCTTCTGTTGCCCCTTCTTGAGTCCACTGGCACCAATCCC
Organism: Neomonachus schauinslandi; assembly: GCF_002201575.2. Classification (NCBI taxonomy): domain Eukaryota; kingdom Metazoa; phylum Chordata; class Mammalia; order Carnivora; family Phocidae; genus Neomonachus; species Neomonachus schauinslandi. The sequence continues at coordinate 9,982,635 of NC_058408.1, read as the reverse complement.
CACTGCCCCCGCCTCACTTCTCCCTCCATTTGCACCTTCCTTCCTTGGTCCTTGGGTCCCTTGTTTTCCCTGGCCCTCCCACTCTTCAGGTTCTCCTGGCCTTCTCCACATCTCCCAGAAATCACCTCTATCCAGAGTCTCCTTCACCTCCTTGAGGAGCCCCTGCTCCTTCCACTTCCCTCTGTTTGAATACTCTCTGCTCATGGTCACTACCTCATTCCACCGCTTCTCACGGTTACCTGTGAGGGACAGGATAGGATGGGTTGACGAGTCCAACTTCGGAGCTGGATCAGCTGACTTGGAATCCTGACAACACCAGTTGCTGTGTTGTCTCGGGCAACCTCTCACCCTGTGTAACCCTAACATTATTTGTTAATCATTTGTCAAATGGGACTAATAATACTTCACACGAGGGCGCCTGGGTGGCTCAGTTGGTTAAGCGACTGCCTTCGGCTCAGGTCATGATCCTGGAGTCCCGGGATCGAGTCCCGCATCGGGCTCCCTGCTCGGCAGGGAGTCTGCTTCTCCCTCTGACCCCTCCTCCCTCTCATGCTGTCTCTCATTTTCTCTCGCAAATAAATAAAATCTTTAAAAAAAAAAAAAAAGGATCTTCCAAAAAAAAAAAAATACTTCACACGATTATTAGGGATTAAATTAGAAAGTGATGGGGCACCTGGGTGGCTCAGTCAGTTAAGTGTCCAACTTGGTTTCGGTTCAGGTCATGATCTCAGGGTCCTGAGATCGAGCCCCGCGTCGGGCTCCGCACTCAGCGGCGAGTCTAATTAAGGATTCTCTCCCTCTGCTCCTCCCCCACATCTCTCAAATAAATGTTTCGTTTTAAGATTTTATTTATTTATTTGACAGAGAGAGAGCAGGAGAGCACAAGCAGGGGGAGCGGCCAACAGAGAGGGAGAAGCAGGCCCCCTGCCGAGCAGGGAGCCCAACGCGGGGCTCGATCCCAGGACCCTGGGATCATGACCAACTGAGCCACCCAGGTGCACCTAAATAGATGTTTTAAAAAATTAGAAAGTGATGATCAGCCGTTACTCTTACCTTCTTACCTCTTTACACCTTCTAACATTTATGCCACTGCACTGAACTGAGCTCGCTTGCTGTATGCTCTCTCTCGACCTCATGGAAGTAAATGTCTACTAAACTGCTAATCGGAAAAGCCTAGAACTTCAGACAGCTCTGAGTTATTTCCACAACCTTCTTCCTTGAATTTGTGGAGGACGTGGACCAACGTTTGTCCCGTGCCGAATGTGAGGCCTCCGGTCTTCATGGAGCCCCCACGCACAGCCGCCTAATAAACTCTGGACTTTGTGTACTCACAGACTATATTGTCATCTTGCCCTGTAAGGGGTCTGAGACATTAGGACGCACCCCACCCTGGAGCCAGTTTGCCTCCTCTGACTGGAAAGCCCAGGCACGTCCGTTAGATAAAACAAGGGGTCTACCACGTGTCTGCACGTACCCGGGGTGCCATCACGCAGGAGCCCCCCTAGACCATGAAAATAATTCCCGCTCTAATTGAAAACCCCACATTGTGGCACAGTCCCTACACAACACCAGTTTATGTATATTATACGTCTTAAACATGCCATAGACTTCCCACTGTATTTTTAGGGGAAAACAATGCTAGAAGCAAATTTCCTCTGTCATGCCCAACTGACAATTTTAAAAATACATTTTAGGGGCGCCTGGGTGGCTCAGTTGGTTAAGCGACTGCCTTCGGCTCAGGTCATGATCCTGGAGTCCCTGGATCGAGTCCCGCATCGGGCTCCCTGCTTGGCGGAGAGTCTGCTTCTCCCTCTGATCCTAACCCCTCTCATATGCTCTCTCTCATTCTCTCTCTCTCAAATAAATAAATAAAATCTTTAAAAAAAAAATAAAAAAATAAAAATAAAAATACATTTTAGGACCAAAAAAGACTACCTAAAAAACTGTAACATGCCACGTAAAACAAAACGCATGCGATGTAAATTTAGTGCAAACATTAGTACTTTGACCAGCCCTCTAGAGAATGTGCCTGATTCAGAAATCCAACCCATCGGGACCCAGCCAGCAATGGCCAGCCCCACGCCCGCCCCTCCCTCCAAAGTCACTTATTTATGGCAGCTCTCAGCTAGAAAAACCTGGAAATACACCGCAGCAGTACTGGAGGTTCAACCAAAAATGAGATGTCTACGGCTGATGATGGATAATAAAATAATGAAATACTCAGATCTAAAAATATGTCCATAAGTGGGAAAGGCTAGGATGTGAGCAGAAAATCCGAATCACTCCATGCCAACACACAAGAGCAAGCAACTCGGGAAGAAAATAACTTGCCTTGGGACGCCTGGGTGGCTCAGTCAGTTGAGCTTCTGCTTCAGCTCAGGTCATGATCCCGGGGTCCTGGGATGGAGCTTCTCCCTCTCCCACTCTCTCCCACTCCCCCTGCTTGTGCTCTCTGTCACTATCTGTCTCTCAAATAAATAAACAAAATCTTTAAAAAAGGAAGGAAGGAAGGAAGGAAGAAAATAACTTGCCTTGAAACAGCTTTCCTGGCTTTAGGGCCATTTTGGGCAAAGTCTGGCTTGGGAACACCCTGGCAAGTCCACTCGATAAAATTCAGCCAAGGACACTTAGTTTTGTTGGCCAGATGTACTGACTGGTATTTAAAAGCTGCCTGTTTTCTCCTCCAAGTAGCCTCACAGGCACGGCAAACCAAACCACCCAAGCCCGGGTTTCGGAGGCCTTCTGAGGAGCAAGCTGCAGAAGACAGAGCAGCCCAGGATCCCAGGGCAGACCCACCTCCGGGGCTCCAGCCTCTGGGGAGAGCGAGCTCCAGCCTTGAGGACTCCAGCCTCCCTGGGGCACCAGCCTAGAGGGGCTCCGCCAGGGCAGAGACCCCACCAGGCCTGTGGCTTCCACATCATCCTCCTTCCATGGAGCATCATCCTGCCAGCCTGTGGTTTCTCTCCTTTTTTTATATGTTTGGACTTCCAATTTGGAACGCACTTAGACTTTCTCTATTAAGAATGCTTGAATTCTCTAAAATAGCCTCTGCTCCTCTAAAATATTCATCTCAAACTATAAGCTAGGAAAAGGTCCAGGAGCTGACTCGATTTCCGTACGCCTTGTTCAAGTGAAGGTCTGGCACGGCCACCCCATGACTCAGAGCGGAAAGAAACCCAGTTTGAGGAAACCTTCAAGGCTCTGGTTCACACTCACAGAGAAGTCCAGGTCTGGAAGGGGCCCTGAGAGGCCATTTTATTCCCTTCTGAGACTCCAAGCATGGCTAGATGCAGTGCCAAATACCAAAGAGATCACAGGCCCTGTCCTCCTCACAAAATAAAATTTTATCTTTCAAAATGTAACATAACTTCCGCAAAGCTGAAATTAAAACTCCATTTTCTGATTACAGAATTTGAGGCAATTTAGTAGAGTGGAGTCTCTGTCTCTCTACGTGCACACGTGCTTTGCTTTGCTGATGCCCTTAATAACTACCTCATCTGTCTAGCGAACAGCCTCCCAACGAGCTGTCTACCCTTTTACCAAGATCTCTCAGGAAGGAAATTCGCCCTGGATCACTCACAGCCTCACAGACTCCTGGTAGGGTCAGGAAGGAGAACAGCCCAGTCAGGGGCTGATCACCAGGGTCTCTCCCTCCCAGGCAGCACCAGGAGGATAAACACCAGTGTCCACCCACCACGTCTGCCCCACTACTGGCCCTATGACCTTCCTGTGATTGCAGATTAGAATCACATCAGGTAGGAGGACATGAATCTCCTCCATGGTCAAAAGACCAAAAGACCAAAGTGTAAACCCTGACTTGCCCCACACAGTGAGGTGTGGGCCTCAACCAAGAAGACGTAGGTTGGCATATTCGATCTGTTGCCTCACTGGCAGAAGAAGCATAATCATTACATCATGGGGGTGTTGTAATTATTAAATAACATAAAAAAATGTAAAACGCTTAGAATAGTATCCAGTACATTATAAAAGTTGACTATGGGGCGCCTGGGTGGCTTAGTCAGTTAGGCATCCGACTCTTGATTTTGGCTCAGGTCATGATCTCAGGGTCGTGGGACTGGACCCCGAGTTGGACTCCATGCTGAGCGCGGAGCCTGCTTAAGACTGTCTCTCTCTCTCTCCCCTCTCCCTCTACCCCCTCCCGCCACCGCACATTTTCCCTCTCTCTCTAAAAAAAAACAGTTGACGGGCGCCTGGGTGGCTCAGTTGGTTAAGCGACTGCCTTCGGCTCAGGTCACGATCCTGGAGTCCCGGGATCGAGTCCCGCATCGGGCTCTCAGCTCGGCGGGGAGTCTGCTTCTCCCTCTGACCCTCCCCCCTCTCACGCTCTCTCTCTCATTCTCTGTCTCAAATAAATAAATAAAATCTTTAAAAAAAAAAAAAAAAACAGTTGACTAAATGGTAGTGAAAACAGAAGTGTAGTTGCTCTTTAAATAATAATAATAATAACAGTAATAACAATGATTATAACAAATGTTTAGTTCACGATGCCTGTGATGATTTAAGTTCCAATAAGCAGAAACAGAATAACCCTATATATCTGTCACCTGCTTCATCTTCAGCAAAAGAGATGATAAATTTGCTGTAGGTGCTGATCAGCCCTGGGAAGGCACAGAACGCAGCGTTGCCCAGGCAAATGTCCCGTTTCTTCCATTTCTTGGTTTTTCTATCTTCCTGCAAAGCCATAAGTCGACTAGATGAAAAAGAAAACCTTTATTATAGGAATCCATATTTTCACCCTGCAGGATATTCTTCTTCCTCCCTTAGGAGATCAACACCTAGCCTCTCCCAGGAATCAAAAAGCTGCTTCAGAGATACCTCAGTCAGCTGCTGGCCCTAGACGGAGAAGCTCATCTTCCATTATAGGAGGAGCCTGGTGCCCTCTGAAGGTTGCACCACTACAGAAGACTAATCTAGTTTCTATTGGTTTGTGCCCTTTGGCTCAGTGCTCAACTGGCTACACCTCAGTTCCCTCATCTGTAAAATGAATTTCCCACGGACAAAAGTTGCAAAGGTTAAGTAAGGTAATATACATGAATAGCTCCCCGGTGTGCCTGGCACAAATAGTAAGGGCTCAAAAACTGGTAGCTATTTTTGTTATTATGATGTCTATGTAGTAGCAGGTCGATGCTTCACATCCCTTCGTCTTCTATCTGACCTCAAAGCAGGTTTTTAGAATAAAAAGAAAAGGAAGATGGGTCAACTAGTGTGTCATATGAAATCTTTTTTTCACATGAAACATTTCATAGAAATAGAGATGCTCAATCCCAGTGATTTTGGTGCATGTGCTTTGACTAAGAATCACTGAATATCAACCAAGTGATATGTAAGGAGATGGAACTGTGGGTGGGAATTGTGGGAAAAGCAAAGAACAATTAAATCCCAAAGATCTAACGAGTGATGATAAAGGAACTGACCAATGACTAGCTCTACCCTGTCTCTGAAACCAAGAATTGCAGTATGAAAATATTACTAACTTTTTTAACAAAAATGGGGTAACGGGAGCCAGATTTACCCTCATACCTTAAACAGTCAAAAACCTAGACAAAATAGAATGATAATTTTTAAAAGACAACTGGAAATCAGACAATGAAGGACTACATTCCCTAAGAGATGGGAAACAAACAAGGTAAGCCCTAAAATTGTCCCAGCTTACTACCTTGATAAAGTTTCCAGCACGAGGAAGGAAAACACAGGCAGAGCCAGCAGACTCCTTAAGTTGAAAAGACAGAGATGAGAGTCAGAAAGACCTATGCAGAACAGTCTACAGGACAGATATTGGAGAGAAGAGGGGGGTACAGAGAATAGGCCCCAGAGATCTGCAAAGTGTCTCCTTTGAATATCCATCACTATACTTAACAGCACATACATGTGAGGAAAACTTCCTAAATCAGAGGAAAGAATTAGAAAGAAAAGTACTTGGCACTTACTCAGGGTCAGGCATAGTGTAAGTATAATTCACAGAGCATTAGGAAGTTTCTAGCAAAGTCCTTCCTCAATATTGAGGAATCGATAGTTCTAGAATAAGCACCACATTGGTCCTACATGACAAATATTAACAGCAAGACCTGAAAGGATCAAACTATTTCCAAGTAACTTATTTAGAGAGATACAACAATATTCAGCACCCACGGTGTTAAATTTACAATGTCTGGCATCCAGTAAAAAATTATAAGGCAGTAAAGAAGAAGGAAAATACAAACGAATATAAAGAGAAACAATAATAAAGAGAAAAATCAATCAAAACTGACAAAGAAATGACAGATGTTCACTTCAGCAGAGAAAAACATTAAAACGGTGACTTTTTACTCTGATTCCATATGTTCAAAAAGCTAAGTAGACACATGGGAAATATACAAAAGACCCCAATCAGGTTTCTAGAGATGAAATATACAGTGCTTGAGATTTAGAAACAAACACTGGATGGAATGAATGGCACATTAGACACTGCAGAAGAAAAGATTCATGAACTGAAGACATAGCAAAAGGGACTACCCAAAATTAAACACAGAGAAATAAAACTTAAACACAAATAGATCATCAGCGAGCTGCAGGAAACTTTAAGTAGCCTAATATACACATAATTCAAGTATCCAAACGAGAAGGAAAGAGAGGGTGGGGCAACAAAAACTATTTGAAATAAATTACAGCCAAAATTTTTCCAGATTTGATGTAAGCTATAAACTCACAAATCCAATTAGTGCAACCAAATCCAAGCACAAGAAATATGAATAAAACTACACCAATATATATCATAATGAAATTGCACAAAACCAATGATAAAATCTCAAAAGCTGCCAGAGAAAACATGACATGTTAAATATGGAGGAACAAGTATAAGGATGACGGCAGATTTCTCATTGGAATTAAGGCCAAGCAGAAGATAATGGACAACATTTTTAAAGAATTAAAGAAAGAATATGTCATCATAGACTTCTATATTTAGCGAAAATATTTTTCAAAAAGGAAGGGGGAAAAAAGACAGCAAAAGCAGAAAGAATTCATCACCAAAGGACCCATTTTTCAAAAAATGTTAAAGGAACTTCTTCAAGCATTAAAAAAAATGACATCCCCAGAAGGAAATACGCACAAATTAATGAGGAGTATTGAAAATGGTAACTATATTTGTTTCTTACCACCACTGTAATACATCATCACAACCTGGTGGCTTGAAACAACCCACACTTATTCTCTTACAGTTTCAGAGGCCAACATCCTGAAATGGATTCCACTGGGCCAAAATCAAGGTGTTGGCAGGGCTGTGCTCCCTTCAGAGGCTCTAGAGGAGAATCAATTTCCTTGCCTTTTCCAGCTTCCAATGGTTGTCCTCAAGTCTCGACTCATGGGCTCATCGCACTGCTTCTGTTGTTACACTGACTTCTATCTCTTCTGTCTTCAAATTTCCCTTTACCTCCTTCTTCCAATGATACATTTAGGACCCATCTAGATAATCCAGGGTAATCTTCCAAATCAAATACAGTCTCTTTGTGACCACAATCAAACTAAATTATAAATCAATAGCACAAAGACCTCAGGAAAACTTCAGATATTTGGAAATTAACGCACTTCAAACTAACTTGTGAGAAAATAAGTCAAAGGGAAATCAGAAAATATATATATATATTTTTAAAGATTTTATTTATTTGAGAGAGAGAGGATGAGAGACAGAGAGCATGAGAGGGAAGAGGATCAGAGGGAGAAGCAGACCCCACCCCCACCCCCCGCCAAGCAGGGAGCCTGACGCGGGGCTCGATCCCGGGACTCCAGGATAATGACCCGAGCCGAAAATATTTTTAACTGAATGAAAATGAAAACGCAATATATCAAAATTGATGGGATGCCATTAAAGCGGGACTTGAGGGGAAGTTTAGAGCACTAAACACATGTATTAGAAAAAATTATAGTCTCAAGGCACCTGGATCGCTCAGTTGGTTGGGCATCCAACTCTTGCTTTCAGCTCAGGTCATGATCTTCTAAGTTGTGGGATCAAGGTCGGGCTCCGCAGGGAGTCTGCTTAAAAGATTCTCTTCCTCTGCCCCTCCCCCAACTCCCACTTGCTCGCTCTCTCTAAAATAAATAAATAAATCTTTTTTTTAAAAAGTAAAGAAAAAATGACAGTCTCAACTCAGTGACCTCAGTTTCTATCCTGAAGTGGCATAATGTTACCTGAATGTGGAGTCATTAGTTGTAAATGTATATTGCAAACTCTAGGCAACCACTGAAAAAGAAAAAAAAAGTATAATTGATGTGCTAAGAAAGGGGAGAAAATGGAACTCTATAGAATGCTCAGTTAAATCCACAAAAGGCAGAAAAAGAGTCAAAGACAAAAACAGAACAAAGAACAAGAGCAACAAATAGAAAGCAGTAATAAATATGGTAGATATTAATCCAACTGTGTCCATAACCACTTTGAATGTTAATGGTCTAAATGCACCAATTAGAAGACAGAAGAAATAACAGGGGTGCCAGAGTGGCTCATTTGGTTAAGCCTCGACTGGTTTTGTCTCAGGTCATGATCTCAGGGTCCTGAGATCGAGCCCCACGTCGGCCTAAACACAGCATCGAGTCTGCTTGTCCCTCTCCCTCTTCTCCTTCCCCTGCTCTCTCTCTCTCTCACTCTCTCCCTCTCTCTCTAATAAATGAATAAAAAAAATCTTTAACAAAAAAAGACAGAAAAAATCGCCAGACAAGACACAACTATACGTTGTCTACAAGAAAACTTTAAACCTGGATGGCTTCACCTGGAAGAAACATATAAAGAAATAATACCTATTTTACACAAACTCTTTCAGACAATTGAAGAAAAGGAGATACTCTCCAACTCATTCTATTAAAGCCTGCATTATCCTAGGGGCGCCTGGGTGGCTCATCTGAGCGTTAAGGTTAAGCGTCTGCCTTCCGCTCAGGTCATGATCCCAGGGTCCTGGGACCTAGCCCCGCATCAGGCTCCCTACTCAGCGGGAAGTCTGCTTCTCCCTCTCCCTCTACTGTTCCCCTACTTGTGCTCTCTTGCTCTGTCAAATAAATAAATAAAATCTTAAAAAAATAAAATAAAGCCTGCATTATCCTGATGCCAAAATCTGGCAAAGATATTCCAAGAAGAAATCCCTTTCATGAACACAGATGCAAAATTTTCCAACAACATGTTAGCAAATCCAATCCAACAATGTATTAAAAGGAAAATACATCATGACCAAGTGGTGTTTATTCCAGAAATGCAAGATTGCTTCAATGATAAAAGAAAATCAATATAATTCACTATATTAAGAACTAAAAATGAGAAAACCACATGATTCTCTCACTAGATACACAGATGCATTTGACAAAACATAACATCCATACTCAATACAAACTCTCGGTGAACTAGGAATGGAAGGAAAACTTCTTCACCTGATAGAGGGCATGTACAAATATCTACAACTGACATCATACTCATTGGTGAAAATGGAAGCCTTCTATCCAACACTGTACGGACGTTTAAGATGAAGCAATAAGTCAAGAGAATAACAATAAAAGCTTTGCAATTCAGGAAAAGAAAAAGTAAATGTATCTATATTCACAGACCAAATGGTCTTCTACATAGAAAATCCAACAGAATCTACACACACATACACACACACCAATAGAGTTAATAAGAGTTAGACAAGGTTGCTGGATATAAGCTCAATACACACACACACACACACACACACACACACACACTGAAATATACATAACAAATATATAATAAATATGTAGTAAAAAACTGGAAATAGCCAAAACAGGAGAATACATGAATAACTGGTGTTATATTCATGCACTTGAATATTACAAAGCAGTAAAAGAGAAAAACTGACACGTAACAACAGTGATGAATTTCACTGATGTTATTGAATGAAGAAGCCATATATGTACAAAAAAATACATATGTATGATTCCATTTATATTAAGTTCCAGAAGCAAAATTAATGTGATGGGAGTGGTTACCTCTGGCTGATGTGCTGGTGTGTGTGTGAGAGAGAAAGGGGTGGTACTGACAGGCTAATAGGCAAGAAGGAACCTTCCAGAGTGATGGAAATGTTCTGCATCTTAACATAGTTCCAAGTGTATATATTGTAAAACTTTATCCAACTGTGCTCTTAGAGACTGTATCTCACCACATGTAATTTATATCTCCATAAAAATGCTGAAATAAAAAAAAAGGAGACATGGGGCGCCTGGGTGGCTCAGTCATTAAGCGGCTGCCTTCGGCTCAGGTCATGATCCCAGGGTCCTGGGATCGAGCCCCGCATCGGGCTCCCTGCTCGGCGGGAAGCCTGCTTATCTCTCTCCCACTCCCCCTGCTTGTGATCCTTCTCTAACTGTGTCTCTCTCTGTTAAATAAATAAAATCTTAAAAAAAAAAAAAAAAAAAAAGGAGACATCAATCCTTTCTTACCCACTCATGAAGTCCCCAAAGATGTAGAGGCCATTGAGATTTGGGGATTCACACCCACGGTAGACATATCCTCCAGTGACTGACTTCCCCACTGCATGGCCATAAGCATAGATTGGTAGAATGTCACCTGTCCAGGAACAAAAAGTGTCATAGCTGAAAACTGAGACCTTCAGGTGCCTGGGTGGCTCAGTTGGTTAAGCATCTGACTCTTGATTTCGGCTTAGGTTATGATCTCGGGGTTGTGAGATCGAGCCCCCTGTCAGACTACACTGAGCACGGAGCCTGTTTGGGATTCCTACTCGCTCTCCTGCTGCCCTCCACACACACACACACCCCCGCCCCACAACACTGCTCATGCATGCACACACACTTTCTCTCTCTCTTAAAAAAAAAAAAATTGAGAGCTTCAAGGAGAAAGATGGGGACTTTCAAATGTAGTTGCCTGATTGAGTGGAGAATGATTTCTCTCTTGATCTTTGGTAGCGCAAGCAGCCAAAAGAATCAGGTTTATTTTTCTCAACAGACCAGCCACAGTATTTGTGAGCTTCCCATCTGCCTGGTCTCTGCAAGCAGAAAGGAAGCCAAAAATTCCCCCACCTGTGAGGCAGTGACCTGGGAATCCACACACCTAAGTTTATCCCCTAAGCTGACATGGCAGATACTCAGGTTTAAGGATTTAAAAAACTTGTGAGGGTCTCTAAGACTCCTTTGTAACTTAAGAGAACCCAAAAAGATTAAGCACCTGTGATAAAATATGCCTGAAAAGCACATCTTCTTTTTTTAAGATTTTATTTATTTATTTGACAGAAAGAGACACAGCGAGAGAGGGAACACAAGCAGGGGGAGTGGGAGAGGGAGAAGCAGGCCTCCCGCTGAGCGGGGAGCCAGATGTGGGGCTCAATCCCAGGACCCTGGGACCATGACCCGAGCCGAAGGCAGACGCTTAACGACTGAGCCACCCAGGCACCCCAGAAAAGCACATCTTGATTACTGACATTTAGGGTTTGTATATGGAATACATCACCTGACTGCATATGGAACGTCATTTCAGTGGGCTGTGCCAAATGGGAATAAATTAAAAACATAGAGCCACCAATTTTCCTCTACTAGTGGTTCTCGAAATAGCATGCCTAAAAATCATGTGGGTAATTTATCTAAAATATAGATTCCTCGGTCAATCCCAGTCCCTGAATCCACCCAAGATTCAAATGCATCAGGTCAACAAGCACTACCCAGCGTGTTTCTGGTGCCAGCAGCTGGAGCGCCAACCTGAGAACACAATCCCACAGGACATAAAGGAAGACCCCCGAGCCATCTGCAGGGCAGAACACTCTCAGGTCGTATCCCCCCACCTCCACGTCCGCCCCCTCAATTCACTCAAGAAATCACCTGGAGAACTTCTGACTTACCCAAAGAGGCATTGTGACAAAGCTTTCTGTCGTAACATTCAAACCCTTCCTTGGCCCTCCAGCCATAGTTCCCGCCTTTCACAATGATGTCGACTTCTTCAAACCTATTTTGTCCCACGTCCCCACAGAATATCCGGCCTCGGCCCCGGCGCGTGACAGGGTCCCCTCGGTCCACGGCACAGCGCCACATGTTTCTGACCCCATAGGCATAGACCGCAGGATGGGCCCCTGGTTCAGCCACAAACGGATTGTCCGGGGGCACTCGGTATCGCTTGCCGTCTGAGCCTGCCCTGTTCACATCGATCCTTAACACTTTCCCCAGCAGGGAACTTCTGAAAGAAAGAGGGCCGGGAAACAGGCGCAGGGTAAGTACCCCGAAATGGGATTGCCGGCTCATCGGCTAGTTTTATATGTTTTTAATGTTTTCGCAGCCTCTCCATACTGTTTTCCAGAGCGGCTGCACTATTTTGCATTCCCACCAACAGTGTACAAAGTTCTCCGCATCTTCAGCAACACTTGCTGTCTTTTGTGTTTGGTTCCTTTGGGGGTTGGGGAGAGGTAGAGAACCATCCTAATAGGTAGGAGGTGATATCTCATTGCGGTTTTGATTTGCATTTCCCTGATGATGAGCGACACTGAGCATCGTTTCATACACCTGTTGGACATTTGTTTACAAGATGAGTAAGTTCTAGAGATCTGCTGTACGTTTGTCCCTATCATTAACGATACTGTATTTACACTTACAATTTTTTTTACACTTAAATTTTTTTAAGAGGGTAGATTTGGTGTTAAGTATTCAAAATTTAAAACTAAATAAAATAAAAACTAACTAAAACTAAATAGAAGATAAAATAAAGTGGCACCAGACCAGAGATTGCCCAGGAGGACCTACTGATGGTCAATGCCAAACAACTACTAAGAATCACATGGGAAGACATGATTTTTTACAGATATATACAAGATATATACATAAAGTCATGTCTATATGATATATAGAGATAGATAGGTTAGATAGGTATATAGATCTATGCAAAATGTTAAGACTTGCCAAGTTTGGGCTCAAAGAGAACTAGTAGGCAAAAGTTTGATGGGGTCCTGGCCCATAAGACCCTGAGCAAGCCAGTTGCAGCTTCAATTTTTAAAAATGTTTTTGATGAGATGGTTTCTCTCAGGTTTGGTTTAACGCTATGAATTTTTTTTTTTAATATGAAACTCTTCATGAATGTGTGCATCACTCTTGCAGAGAGACCATGCTAACCTTCTCTGTAGTGTTCTGATTTTAGTAATATGTGCTGCTGAAGCGGCCACTAATACTATGAATTTTAAAAGGAGTTGGCTTCTTCTTCCTCATAGAGCACTGTGGTCATAGAAAAAGATCAGAGCTTTTACGAGGCTCTGCCAGTGACTGTGGCCTCTGGGCCTCAGTTTCCTCATTTGTAAAGCAGGGGAGAGAAATATTACCTCGAAGTGTGGTTGTGGTTGTAAGGGTTAAGTGAGTTACCTTCCATGTAGCAGGTGAAACAATTCACAACAGTAGGCATTTGACAAATGTTAGCTCTTGATTATTTTTTTTATTATTTATTTATTTATTTATTTAAGATTTTATTTATTTATTTGAGACAGAGAGAATGAGAGAGACAGAGAGCACATGAGATGGGGGAGGGTCAGAGGGAGGAGCAGACTCCCTGCCGAGCAGGGAGCCCGATGCGGGACTCGATCCCGGGACTCCAGGATCATGACCTGAGCCGAAGGCAGTCGCTTAACCAACTGAGCCACCCAAGCGCCCCTTGATTATTTTTTTTAAAGATTTATTTATTTATGGGCCCCTGGGTGGCTCAGTTGGTTAAGCGTCTGCCTTCAGCTCAGGTCATAATCCCAGGGTCCTGCGATCGAGTCCCGCATTGGGCTCCTTGCTCGGCGGGGGGAGTCTGCTTCTCCCTCTACCCTTTCCCCCCTGCTCGTGATCTCTCTCACACACTCTCTCTCTCTCAAATAAATAAATAAAATCTTAAAAAAAAAAAAAGACTTTTTATTTGAGAGAGAGAGAGTGGAGGAAGGGGCAGAGGGAGAGAGGCAAGCAGACTCCCCACCTGAGCCAAAATCAAGAGTCGGCCACTTAACCTACTGAGCCACCCAGGCACCCCTGTTAGCTCTTGATTATTATAACTTCAATATTTTAATACCAGGGATAATGGCATTCAAGTGCTTGCTGGTACAAAGGGCGGAAGGATCATGTGACTTTTATGTCAGCCCGGCCCTCACTAAGCTCTTGCACAAGCTTGCTCCAAGTTTGAATTTTGGTTCTGCCACTTACTTGCTGTATGGCCTTAGACAAGTTACTTTACTTCTCTGCCTCTATTTTCACATCGGTGAAATAACTATCATAATACCTACACTTCATAGGAGACGTCCATTCCATAAGTATTTCTGAAGTGACTCCCATGCCAGGCCCTATTCGAGGTGTTAGGGATACATCAATTAACAAATGGATAAAAATTCCTGCCCTTGTGCGATGTTAGGGTACCTGGGTGGCCCAGTCAGTTAAGTGTCCAACTCTTGGTTTAAGCTCAGATAGTGAGATTGAGCCCCACATCAGGCTCTATGCTCAGCACAGAGTCTGCTGGAGTTTCTCTCTCCCTCTGCCCCTCCCGCTTTTGCTCTCTCTCTCTCCCTCTCTCTCAAAAAAATAAATAAATAGAATTACATTCTTAAAGACACACAAGGTATTCAGAACAATACCTGATAACACAGTAAGCATTCAATACATATCGCTTATTAACTAAAACCTTCTCACATGTCTCCAGGGTCTAGCACAGTGCCTGAAGCACAGTGTTCAATAATATCGCTGAGTTGAATTGAAATGGGTAAAATCTTGGTGTGGTAAATAATGTCCCCCTAATATACATTGAACACTCTGAATTCGTGTCTCTGTAGCACTGAGAGTTACACTGAGCATCCATAGTATTACTTACCAAAATACACTGTGCCTAAAATTTATAGGACAGAAAACCAAATGTTCCTCCCACTTGCCTCAACAGAGGGGGCTACATCTTGAAGTAAGTGATTTGGGTTTGACCCTCCGTAGACTCCATCTCAGCAAAAACATGCCAAGGGCTCACCCTAAAGGGACAGGGGCCCAGATCCACCCTGCTTACTTGTTCTGAGCATTTCCAAACTTGCCGAAGGGATCCCCAGCCTGTCCTCCATCCCCAGTGAATATGTACATGTAGCCATCCACACCAAAAAGAAGTTGTCCGCCATTATGATTTGAGGCTGGTTCTTCTATCTCCAAGATAACTCTGGAAGGAAAAGAAACCATGCATTAGGCTTTGATATAAGCTAAAACTGCATCCTCTTCAGACACCCAGAGATGACTGGTCCAAGCCAGCCAAGACCTGCGTCGGAGTTTCCAAGAATCACAAAGCTTGGAGTGCTAAGACACCCCTTATTTCCCAGTATGACTCCTTCATGGATCATTTTTCTTCCTATCATGATTTCATGAGCTGTAGACAGAGCCAGGGTAACAATCACTCTTTTCTGGGCCTTACTTTCTGCTCTACCAGAATTCTTAATCCCTTCCTTTGGGCAAACCAGCAGGGGTAAATCTATCAGTTAGTTCTCCATGATCTTTTCAATCCCCCAACCTGGCTATTTGGGAAAAGAGAGACAAGGCAGAAAGAACAAGAAGGAAAAAAGACAGAATGGTGGAGTGGAAAGACCATGAGCTTGGAGTGACAGAATTAAGTCCTTCATCAGACCATGCATCCACAGCTCTATGGCCTTGGGTCACAGCCTCCTGTGAGGATGATTCCCCTGTTCAAGGCCAAAGGCCTGGAATCCAATGGCCACACAATAATCAGAGGGCACTATTATATTTAATATATTGATATTATCTATAATCATTTCTCAAACCTTTGTGGCTGCTGGCCATTGCTTACATTCTATAAAAACAAGCAAGTATGGCTCTGATTAGGTAACTATAGGGTGATGGCTACACCCCATGAAGAACCCCAACTCAAAAGTCTAACTTGTCTGTCCTCATTATTCAACGATGACTCCTTGGTCAGCATTATAAGCTAGGGGCTCTAAAACCAGAAACGTTTCCCTTTATCATCTTAGAGGATGGACTGACATTATTCTGGAGCACAGTACAGAGTTGAGCATGTCTCACCTTTCTGATTTGGGGTCAGCTTTGTTGGGATCAGCCTGAGAAACCTTCATCTCACTAATCCGGATCTTTTCTATCTTCTTCTTGCCCAGACATGAATAATAAATATAGAACTTGCGGTTGCGGTGGAATCTGGGATGAAAAGCCAACCCCAAGAAGCCTCTCTCATCCCCTACCCAGGGAGTAGTCAACACGATATTCTTGAGGTCCAAAAAGGGTTGTTCCAGGCGACTCCCATCAGGCAGATAGACCCACACGACCCCCACCTGCTCCGCCACAAAGAAGCGATGGGTGCCGTCCCCAGCATGGACCATGGAGACAGGGTTCTTCAACCCATTGGCCACCTCAGTCAGGCAGAGCTGCAGACAGCCCTGGTGGTCCTCGGCCACCACACCCAGGTTGCGGTTGAGATGGTCATTCCTCAGGACATTGGGGAAGCAATAGTCCTTGTCGGGAAGGTTGAGGAGGTGGCAGAAATGGGCGCCATCCTTTTCATGTGACCCCTGGAGGCGAAGGTCATTGGTCAGTAGGGAGATGGCAGAGTGGCATTTAGAATGGAATGCAGAGCAGTAGTCAGAGCAGAGGCCAGGAAGGTTCCGGAGGGGTGTCTGAGGGTTCTCAGCATCGTAGAGATGAGCTGCATAGGGCGAGCACTCCTAGGAAAGAAAGGGAAGCTTGACTGGTAGTCAGACTGGCCACAGTGGGGCTGGTCCCAATTTTTGAGCACGCAGAAGGAAAAATGGTCTAGGAAAGAATCAGAATCTGGAGTTTCTATGACCAACTACTGGTAAAGCTCTTTTCTGGGACCCCAATTTTCTAGCCAGTTAGTGCTCTTGGAAGGCAAAAAGGGGGAGAAATCTTTCATGTTCACTATACCTTCTTTAGCATTTTAACTTAGTTCTTAACACTTAAAGTTTTAATAAGCGAATTTTTTTTAAAGGGTACTAATTTCGGGGCGGCTGGGGGGCTCAGTTGGTTAAGCATCTGCCTTGGGCTCAGGTCATGATTCCAGGGTCCTGGGATCAAGCCCCACATCGGGCTCCTTGCTCAGCGGGGAGTCTGCTTCTCCCTCTCCCCCTGCCCCCACCGCCCCCTACTCAGGCACTCGCTCTCTTTCATATAAATAAATAAAATCTTTAAAAAAAAAAAAAAAGAGTACTAATTTCTCCACCTTTCCCTTTATTATAAATGCTGTATCTATAAGATTTTATTTCTTTATCCAAATCTGAAGCAAAGTGGCAAAAGTTTCACATTTGTTAAATCTGGGTATTGGATACATGGTGTTAATTATTGAATTTTCTGTGCTTTTTGTATGTTTGAAATAGTTTATGATTAAAAAATAAAATTACCAAACTGGACATGCGATGTATCACTCCCAGAGATTAGGCATCTAGTCATTTCTTCACTTACTTATTAAAAATATTAAAGTGCTAGGCACCTGGGTGGCTCAGTTGGTTAAGCAACTGCCTTCGGCTCAGGTCATGATCCTGGAGTCCCGGGATCGAGTCCCACATCGGGCTCCCTGCTCAGCGGGGGATCTGCTTCTCCCTCTGACCCTCCCCCTCTCATGCTCTCTCTCTCCCATTCTCTCAGATAAATAAATAAAATCTTTAAAAAAAATATTTAAGTGCTTCATATATACAAAGCACCACGCTGGGAGTCACACAAATCTGAACTGTGGCTATGGGGCCACATTGCTCTTTACACAAACACACAAGACCTGCGTGCCAAGTACCTGCTACTTGGGGCTCCGTAAACTATAGCATTTTTTTAGGAGGAAAACAGAATATTGTGGGCAGACAACCAGCTCCCAAAAGTAATGAAAAACGGGTAACTGGGAGTTAAGGAAGAAAGGCCAGTTTAAAGGGTGCACTTCGGGGCCTTGCACAGAGCCCACTGGCCCAAGAACCCCTTCTGATCACTGACCGCTCTCCCAGCAGCCGCCGGGGCCAGACCATCCAAGTTCACCTGTGTTCCCCGCCCTCTAATGAAGGGACAGCAGCATTTCTCAGAGGTGCTTAACTTCTCCGTTCACTCTTTTTTTTTTAAATTTTATTATGTTAGTCACCATACATTACATCATTAGTTTTTTATGTAGTGTTCCATGATTCATTGTTTGCGTATAATACCCAGTGCTCCTTGCAGAACGTGCCCTCTTTAATACCCATCACCAGACTGACCCATCCCCCACCCCCCTCCCCTCTAGAGCCCTCAGTTTGTTTCTCAGAGTCCATCGTCTCTCATGGTTTGTCTCCCCCTCCGATTTCCCCCCTTCACTTTTCCCCTCCTGCTTTTTTTTTTTTAACATATAATGTATTATTTGTTTCAGAGATACAGATCTGTGATTCATCAGTCTTACACAATTCACAGTGCTCACAATAACACATACCTTCCCCAATGTCTATCACCCAGCCACCCATGCCTCCCACCCCCCACCACTCCAGCAACCCCCAGTTTGTTTCCTGAGATTAAGAATTCCTCATATCAGTGAGATCGTATGATAATTATCTTTCTCTGATTGACTTATTTCGCTCAGCATAATACCCTCCGGTTCCATCCACGTCGTTGCAAATGCCAAGATCTCATTCCTTTTGATGGCTGCATAATATTCCATTGTATATATATACCACATCTTCTTTATCCATTCATCTGTCGATGGACATCTTGGCTCTTTCCACAGTTTGGCTATTGTGGACATTGCTGCTATAAACATCAGGGTACACGTACCCCTTCAATTCACTACATTTGTATCTTTGGGGTAAATACCCAGTAGTGCAATAGCTGGGTCGTAGGGCAGCTCTATTTTTAACGTCTTGAGGAACCTCCACACTGTTTTCCAGAGTGGCTGCACCAGCTTGCATTCCCACCAACAGTGTAGGAGGGTTCCCCTTTCTCCGCATCCCTGCCAACATCTGTCATTTCCTGACTTGTTAATTTTAACCGTTCTGACTGGTGTGAGGTGGTATCTCATTGAGTTCCCTGTTCACTCTTATTTCAACCCTGATGGCAGGTTGCAGAGCAAGCTCCTGGCTATTGGAAAGAGGAGAAGAAAGAGTCCTTCTAGAAGATTCAGTGTCTCTCCTTGGGTGGTAAGTTTCAGTTCAGGAAATCTGTCAGAGTTGCGGACAAGAAGCAAAAGGAACTGCTCTGAGTCTGACCCACTGGCCTGTCCACTCTGGAGGAGTGGTAAGAAGCGGGGAGACGGAAATAAGGATGAGCTACCAGGGAACAGAGGGGCCATGGAAATATAACCATCATGGCACAGTCTTAGGCAGAAACTTAGAGTCTGCACAGTTGCTTCGACCCAGTTATCTCAGAATATCATTTCTCTATCTAAGGAAAGTAAGGCCCAGGAAGAGTCTCCCCTGTGGTGTCAGACTGTTCTCTGCACCGAGGACAGGGAGCAAGATGCACCAGGGCTCTGTTCTAATGGGACGTACACTTGGCCCAAGTCAGAAAACCACAAAGTAAATGGGTCGGTGCTGCTGGGACTCAGTCTTGGCGAGGGATGATCCAAAGGGCAGAAGACTTGGAGCTAAGCCTCTAGATTTGCGCCCCGGCACTGTCTGATCTTAGACAAGTTCTTTAAAGCTCCTGACTCCTCATCAGTAAAATCAGGATCCTAATAACTTCCTGCACAATCACTGCTGGGAATACACTACGTGTGTGTGGAAAGAGAGAGGAGGGACTTGAGAGTTTTAATAAATAGACTCATGTAGGTTATTCTGATTCCTCAAATCCCTAAAACAGGACAGCTGCCTAATTTGGCTTTCAGAAACTTCTCCCAACAGGGAAAGTGGGAGGGAGGGCAGCGGGAGGGTGGAGACATTTTTACCAGGGGGCATCTCGGAAATTCAGTCTTAGTGTTGCTCAGAAGAGCGCAGCTTCTGCCCTACGGGGTTATCCCATAGTTAATTCTCCTGTTAACAGCTGAGGGGTGGTGCCTGAGGTAGGCGAGTACAGCCCCGGGGAGATGGCACCCAGGTGGCTGGCTGCTGTGTGGGGATCTGCGGTGTGCCCTGCAGACGGGGAGATGGGGCGCCTAGTGAGCTCGGGAACGGCGGCAGCCCGAGAGCCCGGGAGCTGCGCTGACATGCCCAGGAGGGTCTCAGATCACAGGTCTGCCTGGACCTCCTGCCTCCTCGCCCCCAACACCTCATTAGAACACCCCTCCCCTTGGCAGCCTCTCTCAGTGGCTCTCCTCCAATGCGACTCTCCCCTGCACCCTGAACACCTCTTCCCGGAGTCGGTGATGGGGGATGCCTGCCAGGGATGTGGATTTTGGCCCTTGGAGAGCCAGGAGAAGCAGAACCTCTGTAAGTCATTGCCACCCAGCGGCTTGAAGCCCTTTCAGCCCAGCTCCAGAATGCTGGGGAGAGCCCCCCCCACCGCCGCCACCACCATCATCACACCAGAGACTCCCCCGGCACCAAGGACCCAGACAAGGATGGGCCCCAGCAGGTGCCGCCACTCCCCCCAAGCCCTCGGTAACCACCACAGCTGTGCACTGCAGGGGGACCCCGACAGCGCTGCTCTGAGAGCTCCGTGGAGGACACCCATCTCCGCCTTCTGCCTGAGAAAGCACAAGGACCAGCAGACCCCAGGGGGAGACCTTTGGGTCTCTCAGTGGAAACCAAACGCAGCACCCGCTCGCCTCCGTGTGCCCGTCCAGGGACCAGAGCTCTAAGGTGAGGCAGCTGCCAGGGGAGCTTCTAAAGGGCCGGGTGCCCAAGGAGCCCTCCCGCCCCCCGCCCCAGGACCCACGCCACCAAGCCCAGCACCCCGCACTCTGCTAAGCTGGGTCCCTCGCTGCCCTGCAGGGTTACGCTCAAGCCTACCTGGCAGAGGATGTCCTTAATGTAGCCCCCACACAGCTCATGGCCCCCGAGGTCAAAGTAATCCATGATGTCCCTGTACCGAGCAGCGAGGCGCCGGTCCCTGTGCTGGTCACAGCAGCCGAAGGACTCATAGGCTGAGCAAAACTCGAGGTGCAGCGGGGGCTGGAAGGGGGGCCCGTAATCCAGGCACTGGGGGTGTCCCTGCAGCAAGCCCACCTGGCCCAACCAGAATGTGAGGCAGAGGTGGAAAATGCCAGAAGAGGTAGGGAGTCTGGGGGCCCAGCAGCTGAGACCACCCCCGGGAATGGATGTCCTCAGCATTTTGGGCTCGGAAAGACTCCGGCCGCTGTGTTTGCTCAGGTTGGCTCCCCTGCTGTGCACTAGGTCCCTCCCCGCCCCCACCCCACGCTCTCTACCCCCAGGGTGTTTTCTTCCTTCCCTCTGTCCCCGCCCCCACCAAGTTCCCTGAGGTGGTTTCTGAGCAGTGTCCCTTCTGCGGTCTGGGTAGTTAAGTGTCTCATATGAAATCAATGAAAGATGTCCCTGTCCCCTCCAATCCCGTCTAAACGTGAAGCTGGTGCAAGTTCTGACCCCTACTGCTGAGTTATTGGGGTGCATGGCTGCTTAGGAAAAGGTACAATGGTGTCAATGGCAGGCCTGCTGTGATTCATTAAAACTGCCAAGAATTCCTGGGGGTGGGGGGCAGGAAATTCACACTTTGTTTACCGTTTCTTCACAAGCCTGAGCTGCCCAGAGTCCCCCGCAGAGAAGTCTCCTGGAGAGAAGACCGCGTATTACGTAGTCCCAGACATTGGAGTGTGCAAGGGCAAGATGCGGGCGTTCCTGTGGTGCTGAATGGCACCATCGGGACTCCAGGGTGGGGGCGGGGAGACAGGGGGTGGCAGGGGGCGCTGTATGGTCCCTGTGATCTGGAAGGTCTATCCTTGCAGTGGTAGGAAGAGAAGACAGGCCATGAATTTTGCATCCACAGCAGGAGGAAGAAGAAAGGAGGGAGTGTGGCCTGGTGGAAACAAGGAGTCAGCAAAGGGCTATTGGAACAGGGTCATCAGGAAGCACCGAACATCTGGGGTCTTTGTTTTTTTTTTTTTTTAAAGATTTTATTTATTTATTTGAGAGAGAGAGAATGAGAGAGCACATGAGAGGGGTTAGGGTCAGAGGGAGAAGCAGACTCCCCGCCGAGCAGGGAGCCCGATGTGGGACTCGATCCCGGGATTCCAGGATCATGACCTGAGCCGAAGGCAGTCGCTTAACCAACTGAGCCACCCAGGCGCCCCTGGGGTCTTTGTTTTTGCCAAATCTGCACTTGCTCTCGGGGCACACCTCCTCACTTTGTGTATATTTCAATATATACATTGACTCAGTGGCTTAAGTGTCGACTCCTGATTTTGACCCAGGTCATGATCTCAGGGTTGTGAGATCCAGCCAGGCTTGGTGCTGGGCATGGAGTCTGCGTGAGATTCTCCCTCTCCCTCTGCCCCTCCCCCTCCCTCTGCCCCTCCCCCTCCCCCCCTCGAGTGTGCTCCCTCTCTTTCTCTCTCTCTCAAAAAATAAATTTTAAAAATGTATATATATATTTCTTGGATAAGTGGATGAAGGACATGGGAGTCCCAAACTCACGCAACCCCAAACCCAGACAGAGGCATGAACCTGGGCACAAGTCTGCAGAGGCATCAGGTACCTGAGTTCACTTTCCTTCTGGTACATTCCATGGTTCTACTCCACCCCGAAATTTCCTTAGGGGCAAAAAATGCCCTTTGAAATGCAGATGAAATCAAAGATTCTTCTCAGCCTGGAGGGGCTTCTATGGAGGGCTCCCACTCACCACCCCAAATAGCCTTTCCAGGGTGTCATCAAGAGGGCACAAGGAGCCTCAGTCTAGTCAAGTGTGCTCACAATGCTGTGGATGATGAAGGCCCCAGATGGCACTTAAAATACAAACAAACAACATTTTTATAACTAAGGGAAAAGTCAGGAGGAGGGAGTAGTTAAGAATAATCGACAACACATCCCTACTTTCCCGTTTGTACTGTTCAATATCAGCCCTAGTTGAATATTGCTTTTTAAAACATAGTACAGCACCATGATTCACTGGTGATTGTGCTGTTTCCATGGGGTTGTTTGCTGAAAAGTTAGATAATGTCATCGCTCTGGAAGCCTTGGGCGGGTGGAATGAGAAACACGCGGACCAACTTCAGCCCCCAGATTCACGCACCGTGGCCTTCTCAGAAATGGGAGGTAACAGTCTGACCCCATGAGGCGTAAGAATGAGTGCATTCTCTCATTCCATGTGGGACCTGAAACTGCTTTTAGATCTTTGACATTTATGTCTCAGTTTTCCCTTTGCCACGAAAAATACTGAGTTCAAAAGGAATGCCTCCTTCTTGGAAAATAATTCTTAATGACTGTATTTAAAGAATTATAGCACAGGGGTGCCTGGGCGGCTCAGTCGGTTGAGCGCCCGACTCATGGTTTTAGCTCATGTCATGACCTCCTGGGTCGTGGGATTGAGCCCCGAGTCCCCCGAGTCCTGTTCCCAGCTCCACGGGGAATCTGCTTGTCTTCCTTTCTCCCTCTGCCCCTACCCCCACTCGTGCGCTCCCTCTCTCTCTCTCAAATAAATAAATTAAATTTAAAAAAAAAAACGGATCCTTTAAAAAAAATTATAGCACAGTGCTAAGAAAAAAAAAGAAAAACAACAAAAACCTTGGACATAATAATTCCTGTCCACCCAGGACATGTAAATTCAAATCAGACCTAACTGTTTTAGGCAGAGGGATTTCAAAATTAGTGGGAACAGATCAGCTAGCAGGTCCCATCAGACATAGTTACAGCATAAATTTCTGATTATTAAAAGATGCAATATTTCAGGGGCGCCTGGGTGGCTCAGTTGTTAAGCGTCTGCCTTCAGTTCAGGTCATGATCCCAGGGTTCTGGGATCGAGCTGCATAGGGTTCCTGCTCAGCGGGAAGTCTGCTTCTCCCTCTCCCACTCCCCCTGCTTGTGTTCCCTCTCTCCCTGTGTCTCTCCCTGTCAAATAAAATCTTAAAAAAAAAAAAAAGATGCAATATTTCAGATGGGACTACATAATATTTTCGATGTAATTACACAATACATGTGATTATATATTAATTATGCAGTTACTATTTTATCATTATGCTATTATCATGCACAAAACATTATGCTGAAAGAGGAATGTTTAACAGAAAACGGATGCACAAAGGAGGTTTTTTTTTCCCCAAGGAGTTTATGCTCTGAGAAGAAAGGTTAAAATAAGAGTCCAAATAATACTAGGCAGATGATATTAAGGTAACAATGAGGAACAAACTTGCCACTAGGAATCCCCAGGAGGGAGAGAGGGCATCAGGCTAGGGTGGCTAAGAAAATCCTCATGAGGGTTGACCAGGGTGTTCAGACGAGGTAGAGGTGGAGAAGACCAGGAAACAAATTTGACTGTTAGGTGAGCTTAGGAGGTAAGTCTGAATACAAGCTGGGACCAAGTGGGTATATGAAATCACCTGAGCTCCAACCTTTGAAGCAAACAGAGCACTTTAAAAAATATTGTATTAGTTTGCTAGGGCTGCTGTAACAAAGTATCACAAACTACGCTGCTTAAACAGCAGGTGTCTCACACTCTGAAGGCTAGAAGACAGAGTGACGTCAAGGTGTCAGCAGGGTTGGTTCCTCTCGGGGCCAGGAAGAATCTGTTTACCGGCAAACTTGTACATTCCTCAGCCAGAGGATACATCACCCCAACTTCTGTCTTTGTGTTCACATGGACTTCTCCGTGTGCGTGTCTGTGTCCAAACTTTCCCTTTTATGAGGACACCGGTCATTTTGGATTAGGCCCACCCTAATGACCTTACTTTGACTTATCTCTGTAAAGACCCTATTTCCAAACAAGGTCACTATTGTGAAAGACTGGGGCTTAGGACTTCACCATATCTTTTTGGGGATACACAATTCAACCCATAGCAGACACACACACACACACACACACACACACACACACACACTCTATTTCATACAGCAAGGGCCCTTTTTTTTTTTAGTAAGCTCTACACCCAACGTGGGGCTCAAACTCACGACCCGGAGATCAAGAGTTGCGTGCTCTTCCAACTGAGCCAGCCAGGTGCCCCTGGCAAGTGCCTTTCAAAAATAATGTTGAAGAGGTTCAGGTCTGGTGTTTATTCTAGCATCATGTCATGGAATAGAACAGAAAAAATAGAAAAAGAAATGTTCTAGCTCAGTCCCTTCCCGTATAGTTTATGGTTTACTCTCACAGTTTATCTGCCTTCTCACCGTATAAAAATGAACAGGTGTGTTTGAGATTAGGGAATGTATTAATAACTCTTCATTTGTATTACAGTTTATAAAGTATTTTCTCATCTCATTTGATCTTCACAAAAATTCTCCAAGGTAAGTTATATTCCCAACATACAGACAAGTGAATTAAGTCTCAGAGTGGCTCCATGAAACACTTAGGGAGATGCTTTGGGTGAATGGGAAAAATGGCAATAAAATTTAGGTGTTCTGGGACACCTAGGTGGCTCAGTCGGTTAAGCGTCCGACTCTTGACTTCGGCTAAGGTCGTGGGATCGAGCCCCACATCAGGCTCCACACTGAGCACAGAGTCTGCTTGTCCCTCTCCCTCTGCCCTCTTCCCTCTTGTGCTCTCTGTCTCTCATTCCCTCTCTCTCAAATAAATAAAATCTTTAAAAAAAAAAAATTAAAAAATTAAATTTAGTTATTCTGGATTATGGCCCAGATCCTGTTCATTCCACCATGATGTATCAAAACATGAAAGTACAGCAATCACTTTTACTTGTTTATCTTCATTTAGAAAAGATGTGTGCCAGATGCAGCCAGCCAACTGAAGAGTATGTTGACTGAATGAAGATCCAGGCATGTTGACAAGATTATGTAAACTCTTGGTATCGGCATAATGGGAGATTTAAGCAGACAACTGGCAACTACCATTGTGGGGCTGACAGGACAGAAATTCAAGATCTGCCTCTATTCACTGAGTTAAAGACTACATCTCTATCTGCATGGAGAAGGTTCTTTGTAGGACTGAAGAGGAGTGGACTTTTATTTGGTGCCTGATTGTTTCTTTTGGGAGCATGAATCTTGGATGGAGGAAGAGTTTCAAACAAATTAATTTTTAAACTTTTTTTTTTCTTAAGTCAACTCCACACCCAACATGGGGCTCAAACTCACAATCCTAAGATAGGGAGTCACATGCTCTGCCGACTGAGCCAGCCAGGCACCCCAAATAGATTAATTTTTTAAAAATTAACTTAGTCAGATTTTAGTCATAGGATTTGTAGCCCACATCCATCAAGGGTCTGCTATTTCCTTTTGAAATATTTCAATCCAGCAGAAAAAGCCCTTGTGCTTATAAACATGGATAAATAGCTAGATCCAAAAAGGCCACACTTACTCTTTCATTAAAGAATGGTTGGGTTCAGGGCACCTGGGTGGCTCAGTTGGTTAAGCGAAGTTAAGCGACTGCCTTCCGCTCAGGTCATGATCCTTGAGTCCCGGGATCGAGTCCCACATCAGGCTCCCTGCTCAGTGGGGAGTCTGCTTCTCCCTCTCCCTCTCCCACTTGCCCCTCTTGTGCTCTCTCTCTCATTCTCTCTCTCAAATAAAATAAATAAAATCTTTTAAAAAAAAATGGTTGTGTTCATTTTTTAGTTTCTTTTCCTTTTTTTGGTTCATAATATTAACATTTATTGAGAAAAAATACATCAAGACTCATGCTAAACATTTCTCAGATCGCCCCATTTTACAGAATAAACCTGAGGCTCAGTTCGGTGAGGTGCTTTGTTGAATCCAGAACTTTCTGACTCCATAAAGCTTGATTTTTTGGTTTTGTTTCTTTTTGCTAAGTGTCACTGATAAGATTCACACACCATATAATAAACTCGTTTACATGCTTTTTAGTATATTCAACAGAGTGAATTGTGCAACCATCACCCCAAATTGGGGATATTTTCATCACCCCAAAGAAACCCTGTACCCTCTGAGTATCACTCCCACTTCATCTTCCCATCTACCGCCCCTTCCCCTGCCCTAGGCAATCTCTAATCTACTTTCTTCCGTTTCTGTAGACTTGCTTATTCTGGACATTTCGTATAAATTATATTATATGGTCCTTTTCATTGTTTAAAATAACCTGCGCACAAAATGGGATAAATCGCAATCCTTGGCTCATAATACACTGTCAACATTAGTCCACGTAGAGCCTGCCACTTAATTAAAAAACTAGACCATTAATAGTAATTCACATCCTTTACTGTGCTTTTCCTCCATCCCATCGCTCTGCCTCTCCCATCCAGAGGTAACCACTTGTGTTTACCCTTCTCTTGTGTTTTTATATGTAGTTTCATCACAATCTATATGCATTTACAAACATTTTAGTCATTAGTTTGCACTTTATAATAAAGTTTGAACTCCATGTAGTCATAGAGTAGTAAGTGGGACTCATTTCTTTTACCCGGTATGTTACTGAGACCCACCTATGTTGGTGTATAAAGCTACGGCTTATTCATTTTTCTTTACATGACTCTACCACAATTTATCCAGTCTCATGCCAATGGCATTTGTGGGTTTTTTTCTAGTTTTTCTGCTATTATGAACTGTGCTATTGTCTCTTGGCTTACGTGTACAAGCATTTCTCAAGTAAACACTCGAGGATAGTCTTAGTAAATGGTAAAGCAACTGTTTCCTAAAATGACTGCAATATTTTACACCCCATCAGCTATGTGCAAGGGACCCTGTGGATCCACATCCTCTTCAACCTCAGTATCTTAATTTTTGCTAATTGAACGGGTCTGAACTGGTATTCCACTACATTCTTGTTTTGCATTTCCCTGACTTATGTGTTTATGGTCCATGTTTACCCTCTTCTGTGAAATACTTGTTCATGTGCTTGGCCCATTTTTTTCTTTTGGGTTCTTTGTCCTGCTTATTGATTTGAATTTATTTTAATCTTTTGTCAGTTCATGTGTTGCAAATACATATACATATAAACATTTTAGTCATTCTAATGACTAATGTATATGTTGAATGTATATGTTTATGTTTTTCTCAGTAAGACTTTTTTTTTTTTTAAAGACAACCCAGAGATCAAAAGTCGCATGCTCTACCAACTGAACCAGCCAGGTGCCCCACAAATACTTCTTTTAATAGACTGTATTTAATTTTCTTAAAGGTATCATTTGGTAGGCAAAAGGCCCTAATTTAATTTAGTTAGTTTGCACATTATTTAATCTAGATAAAATATATGAGACAACTGTTTTCAAAGTAGTGGGCAACAGACAACACAAGACTGGGATTACTGAAGTGAAACTCATAAAGTAAGTTCTACAATAGTCTACCCTCTCTATCTCAGGACAACTTCTCGTGAGCAGTGCATTGGGCCACAGTCCAAGCAAAGCATGGGAGTCCCACTAAGCTGATGAGCCAGAGATCAGAGATTGGGGCAGCTGAGCAAGGAGGAACTGTATGGACTGAATGATCTCAAGTGTGTGTGAAGCCCTCAAGTCCATGGTTGATGGCTGGATGGTACATAGCTTGAAAGATAGGTGTATTTTAGTGGGAAGCATAACTCAACTATTACACAATTTCTGTATTTCAGAGGTTTCTAAGAGAAAACAAGACTAAAAAAAAAAAAGATTTTATTTATTTGAGAGAGAGAGAGATTAGGAGAGGGGGAAGGGTCAGAGGGAGAAGCAGACTCCCTGCTGAGCAGGAAGCCCGATGCCATACTCAATCCTGGGACTCCAGGATCATGACCTGAACCGAAGGCAGTTGCTCAACCAAACTGAGCTACCCAGGTGCCCCAAGAAAACAAGACTTTAAATTATCCTTATTTAGTGCCTGTTATTTAGTGTCTAAAACCATCATGATGGATGGTCACTTACTTAAGATATGTTAAGTATTAATTATTATCCTAGGCATTCACTGTATTTTTCATTTTTCACAGCAATCTGATGAGATAAATCCTCCTGTCTCTCATCTACAGGTAAAGGAACTATGAAAGCTCAGTAACCTGCCCAAGAAGTCACAGAACTACCTAACGATAAATGCAGAATTCAAGCCGAACAGTCTCCGGAGGCTTCACACTTGGGAAAGGCACCCCAAGATGGGACTCCCTACAGTACAGGCACACCAGCTCCATAACTCTCACTAATTTCCATTCAGTTCTACTCAGTATTTAATGAGCTAGAAATTGTTAGGGGCTGACAACAGGAGATTATTAAGCCCAAATAATATACCATCAAGAAAGACAGATGTGCAAAGACAATGTAACAATGTAGTGATTTGATAAGAGGCTGTATAGAGAGGGACCAGGAAGGACACAGAGAGGGAACCTACCAAGTAGCCTGGCAGAGAGGACAGGTTTTGCTGGAGCTGATAGGCTCTGGGTTATGAATCCCCTCTGTTCTTCACCTTGCTACCTAGCTCAGTGCTCTGCAGGTTATAAACACTGACTAAACTGGGAGGCAGTACAGACAGGACAGACAGAGTGTGATCTTTGGAACCACACTAGTCAGGTCAAGGTCCTGGTGCCAACACCTACCAGCTCTGACCTTGTGCAAGTGAATCTGTGAGACCCCACTTTTTTTCTAGGTAAAACAGGGATAAGTCTTAGGATTCTGGTGACAGTAAGATAAAATGTAAAGCCCGAAGTGCTTGATAAATTTTAGCCATAATTCATGAAACTGACTTTAGTGGACCTAAAATAATTTCACAGTTGATTCGCACTGCTCTTACTGCCTAATGTGATACGAACATTTGATATAAAAGTTCTAGAAAACTAAGCTTTGTGTGGAAACCAAGAACCGTATCTACTCATTTCTCTTTCATTCCCACCTCCATTTGCCAGAGATCATGAGAACTCATCAATCCTGTTGAACAGCTTTTGACTAAAGGTTTCAAGGAGCAGATGCCGTGACAATCCCAGCCTATGCCTTGAGATTTTGTCTGTGTCATCTGGGGATTTCATTCCTATAGTGTTGTTCTTCTGCAGAATTCCTACACAACCCACTCACCAGCTCCCAGAAGTAAAACTGGCCCTACTCATGTGGTAGCTTGAACTTGGTTCACGTTGGTCTGTGGGGCACCTACTTGTTTCATATGTATATTATAAGGATGAGTAGTTATTTGATAGTCATCTCACTAAGTATAAAATATTGAATCAAATTATTGACAAAGCATAATTTGTCCCCCAATTTTCTTGCAGATTTTTTTTTTTTTTAAGATTTTATTTATTTGAGAAAGAGAGAGCAGAGAGAGCAGGTACAGGGGGAGGGGCATAGGGAGAAGGAGAAGCAGAGACTCTCCCCTGAGCAGGGAGCCTGATGCAGGGGTTGGATCCCTGGACCCCGAGATCATGACCCGAGCTGAGCCGAAGGCAGACGCTTAACCAATTGAGCCACCCAGGCGCCCCTCTTGCAGACGGTTTTAAATTAGTAGGAGCATAAGCCATGGGGAAAATGTGTGGTTTGCCATCTAAATACTGGAGGTGCTCTAAAGTTAGTGGGTCTTCCTGGAACTCAAAAACAAGTTACCTGAACCATAAGGGTGTAAGAGCCAAGCCAGTCTGGAAGAAGCACTCGCTCTACTAGTTACCACAACATATTATGAAGTTCCAACTCCTGCTCCAGGAAAGCTGTTCCTGGCTTCTGCGCCACGCTTTCCCACTGGGCTGACTGGGTGACGCTGGGACGCTATTTCACTGGCAGATTCTCTTCCACTGTCCAGCTGCCGACTGCCACATCCCAGGTTCCAAGAGAAAGGTGAGGGACACAGGAATTCCGAAGCATGTCTTAGATGATTGCTGTGCCCGGCAAACAACAACAAACTAGAGCCCTCTGAGTTAGGCCACCCCTCTACCCTCTCTGACCCAAACTAGTCTTCTAGAGTCAAAGGTAGCTCTATGTCAGGTCAGTTAGCCCCAGACTGACATGTCTTAATATCAAAAAAGAAAGAGGATTCCTTTCCTAAATCCTTCTCTGTTTCCAAAATTCCTCAACAGACCTCATGACCAATATATTCTTTTTTTTTTTTTTAAGGATTTATTTATTTGAGAGAGAGAGAGAGAGAGAACGTGCACACACATGCTTCCAAGCACCTGGGAGCAGGAGAAGGGGCAGAGGGAGAGAAGCAGACACCCCTGCTGAGTGCAGAGCCCAATGAGGGGCTTGATCTCATGACCCTGAGATCATGACCTGAGCCAAAATCAAGAGCTAGACACTCAAGCGACAGAACCGCCCAGGCGCCCCTCTAATATATTCTTTATGATGGTAAACCTACCGTGGATCATTGAGAATCTTAAAGAAGAATATAAATTCACTTCACAATACTACAAGTTATGCTTTATTATACAACAGTCAGAAGCAAATTATTTGCAAATGGCAATAACTGCTATACAACTGTATTCTCTGATTAAACAAATGTATTTCTTATGTGGAGGTTATTCCGTAATAAATATTGTATTTCACAGTACAAAAAAGGAAAAATATGTATTTACAAAGAACAAAGGCAGTGAGACTGTTTCTTTAGCTATAATTATAATAAAAGAAAATATAAAAAAAATATAAGAATGACTTTTTTGCAGCCATATAAACTACCTCCTAGAAACACCAAATAAATAATACATTCAATGATTACCCACCGAGCTACTATTCTGCAGCTACTCATCTGAAACAACTGATATTCAATATCAGAGTCCTGGATTTACAATACTGTGTTTTTTCACTGACTTCTTTATCCGCTTAATTTTTTTCCTTAAGACTTGATCATCTTGTTTGGAGATAAACCGAAAATATCTGCAACCTAAAAAAACAAAACAGAGAGTTTTAATACTTATCAATTCTTCAAGTATATTTCTACATTTTTAAAGTTTTGCCTCAGCTCTGACGTACTAGTGATTATGAAATGGGGGGGTCTGTATGATGTGTACCAGTGTGAACACATTCTAAGGGCCGTTACCAATGAAATGTACGCTTCCTACACACGAAAACATCTTTGATCCATCATAATCAGAGCACGTACTTCAACTGGTTTCTCACCCTGCCTTCCAAGCTCTAGTTAAGGTGATACATGTATTATACACATATTTATATCTTAAATGTGCCTTCTCCAAAAGTAAATTACAGCTTCCCTTTCAATGTTAGCTTGTAAAACAGCCCAAGAGGCACCTGTAACAATAAGAAAGTTCTCTGTAAGAAAACTCTGAGGTGAGGATTAGAATAAACAACTCACAGGTCAGAAGAGATGAGAACTTAGCTAGTCATTCCAGCACCTAGCGAGCAGCCAGATGGTGACTGTGCAGCTCTGAGAAAGGAGCCTCGTGCTCATGAGAAGTTCCTTCTACCTGCTTTTCATAGTCTTACAATGCTAAGCAGATCACTGGTTAAGTATTTCAGACATGAATCAAATTTCTGTAAAAAAAAAATGTAAACTGGATATTACAAGAGATTTTTTTTTATATATATTTGATAAATGAGCGAGACCATCAATCACCTAAGAAAAACTAACTTCATTATAGTCTCAGCACGTACCTATCCATCCATCTTCTCTAGGAAACTGCTAGGATATATATTGTACCTACAGTAACCATTTTATTATCCCTGAAAACAGTATGGCAGAATTACTAATATTTTATTAGCTGGGAAGCAGTGGTGTCTGTGGTGTTAATGTAATAACCTGTATTTCTAAACACACCTACCACTTTAGCAAAACCAAAATACTTTGTACACAGACCTCTGCTTCTATCTAGAATACAGAAAGATGGAGAATTTTGCTTCCACCCTAACACAGAGAAAAAGCCAAATAAACTACAAGCTCCCACCTCCTCATGAGCCACCGGATGTGGAGTCACGAGGGGCAAGGGCCTGGCTTGCCTTAGCAGAGCAGGGGAAGAAGGGCAGCTACCATACCATACCCTACTCTAAGCATGAAGCAAAGGCAGACCAGAATTGAATCCTGTGATATAATGAGGGTCACCCGAGCACGGACCAAACCCAGTTCAACTCCTGAACAGATTGACTGAACCCCAACACTAAGGCCCGAAAGAAGAGATGGAACGCTTTTCAGGCATGATTATGCCTAATATTCATAGAGTACTTCTGAATGTATAAAGCACTTCAATGTGATGCTCACTTGATGCTTACAACCATCCTGTAAGCAACAAAGACAGGTGTTAACAAAGCCCACTCACACAGAAGTCTCCCAAAGGTTAACTGCTGGACCTAAGTGATAGGGAAAGGTGACAAAACTGGAAAATCAGCCCAGGTGTTCAGACTTTGCTCAAACACAGACACTTTTGGGTAACTGTACTAGATGCCTCTATGCTCATAAGCAGTAGAAAATCACAGTCTGAAGCACACTTCTGTTCCTTGACGTGTGTTGAGAAATCTTACAATTGCTTTCATATTTATTTGTCCCCTTCCTCTGAGAAACTGGCATTTTATTAACCTTAGTAACCATCTGAAACACTCACTGAGAATACTAATTCCAAAACAGTATCAACCATATCTAAAACCAAGCTGAAGAAGCTCTTTAGGATACTCTGAATTCTCTAGCAACAGACTGCTTATGTTCGCTTCATCTCTGAACAGACCCAGCGGCGGTGGCACAAAGCAGAGAGTCTTCACAGCCAAGAGAGTCCACAGAGAAAAGATCAATTTCCCTTTCTTTTAAGAGGATTTTTAAATAAGTTATAGGAGGTATAGGGGAGAAATGTTTCATCCTTATAGGAACAGATAGGTAAATATAATAGCAATTATACAACAATGAGGTCAGCGAAGAATATTTTTCTCTCTTTTTAAATTATTTTTAATTATTTTTATTTATTTTTTCTTTCTAATACTGCAGTAGACAGTATCAGTAAACTTTCTATACAGTTGCTGTGAAAACAGTCTGCATCCTCTATCTTAATTGGCCCCTAAAGATACTCAAGTTACAGCCTAAAAACCCACCACCACAATCAACAAGATGGAATCGCTGCTTCTAGTCCATGGACAGCCCCAACAAGCAGATCACCTGGCCCCAACTCAACATTCACTTTCCCATCTGCCAGTTATTTCTCCAGCCTCTGATGTCCTTGGGCAATTACCCAGTAAGCTGTGGCATGAATGAATGGTCACCCTTTGTAATTTCAAAATCATCCAAAAGCTATGTCTAGATAAGAAGAAAATAAAACCTTGTACCTTTTCCTAACAATATTCCAGCTACCAAAGCTTTCTCACAAGCCAATGCTTTATCCTCTTTCCAATCGCTTTTTGCCCAAAAGGAGCTGAAGTGAAAGCTTGGCCACCAGTTTTTCCTGGAGTTCCACTCTTCTTGAACCCAGGCAAGGTGATTCCTAGAAAAGAAAAATGTCAAAAGGGAAGGTCAGTGATGGAGGTGGACCTATACTGCCAGAATTTGAACTTAAGAAGAGTCTGTGAGTAGAGCGCCTGGGTGGCTCAGTTGGTTAAGCTACTGCCTTCGGCTCAGGTCATGATCCTGGAGTCCCCGGATCGAGTCCCGCATCGGGCTCCCTGCTCGGCGGGGGGGTCTGCTTCTCCCTCTGACCCTCCCCCCTCTCATGTGCTCTCTCTCTCTCATTCTCTCAGTCTCAAATGAATAAATAAAATCTTTAAAAAAAAAAAAAAAAAGAAGAGTCTGTGGCGTCCCTTTTCAGGCAGCCGGGAAGATGGCGGACATTCAGACTGAGGCTGTCTACCAAAGCAGCCAACCATCTCTCAAAATGAGAAGAGGGTCCTGCTTGGAGGAACATACAAGAAGAAGCTCCTGCAATATTATAAAAACATCGGTCTGGGCTTCAAGATGCCCAAGGAGGCCACTGAGGGCACCTATACTGATAAGAAATGCCCCTTTACTGGTAACGTCTCCATCCGCGGGCAGATTCTGTCTAGTGTGGTGACCAACCAAGATGAAGTTGCAGAGGACCACTGTCATCTGCTGAGACTACCTCCACTACATCCAAAAGTACAACTGCTTCAAGAATCGCCACAAGAACATGTCCGTGCACCTGTGCCCCCTGCTTCAGGGATGTCCAGATCGGTGACATGGTCACAGTGGGCAAGAACCAGTACTCGAGCAAGACTGTGCTTCAACATGCTCCAAGTCACGAAGGCCACTGGCACCAAGAAGCAATCCCAGAAATTCTGAGACATCTGTCCACACCCCCCCGCCAAATAGTTATTTTCCCAGTCGGGAAAAAAAAAGTCTGTGGCAAGATGACAAGGAAGATGTTCTAATTTCTGAGTGTGACCATCCATGGTATAGCACATGCATGAAAGCAAATCCTTTTAGGTTCTTTGACTTCTGCTTTCCATTTCATTAAAAAGCCAGTTCGGTACACACGGCAGTTAACAGCACACACCCTGAACTCAAAATCCTGGATCTGAATCTCATCTTCCATTTATTATCTATGTGATCCTGGGCAAGTTCTTTAACCTCTCTGAGCCTCAATCTCTGTGAAGCTATTAACGGTCCCCATCTCACACATCATTATTAGATTAAACAGGCCCAGGAATATAGCGGTCTCATATAAAGCTCTTTGCATGCTGTCTGGTACTTAGTAAAAGTTCAATAAATGTCAGCTATGATGATTATCACTTAAAAATTACTTTAAAAACCTTACTTCATATGCTACAAAGAATTACTACTCAAATTAAGATGCCATTATTATACAAATACGTGAACACACAGGTTTGACAGTTGAACCCAGACAATGCTAAGTGTTTGTCAATAATTTAATTGAGCAAATACTTATTAGCACCCATGTGTCCCTGTGGCAGAACTTCTAGAGGTTTAAAAAACTGAATAGTACATTTCTCTGCCTTCATGAATCTTGCAGTTAGTTGGGGTTTATATGCTGCTGTAGATGTGGAAAGTGGTTTATAGTTATCACACCAAAACCATTTTATAATCAGCCCTCTTCCATCTCCAAGGTCAAGTCAGATCTGAAGCCTGACACAAGTTCCCATCGATGATGAAGCTTCTAACCAATTAAGATGGATAGGATAAATAAATGAAACTTAACTTTGTCACAAAGTTAATCCCTTCCTCACAAAGTAAAAATGACCAGGACCACTCCTGCTGTCACTTGAAATGTGGCACTAATGATATCATGATCACAGGGGTATAGTTTCAGATATCCAGCTCACAACGGACTTAACAAATATGTGCTATGATGATCTTATGAGGCCCTCAAAGCCCCACTGAAAATTACTGAAAAACAGCTGGAAGAAAAGCTGCTTCCTATGTGATCTTACAAGATGATGACACACAGATTATCAAGAGCTCTATAAAGAGTCTAGTGAAGAGTGGGAATGCCATTATTTCCAACTTGAAAATGTACAACTTTCCGAATATTGCAGTGGTAAGGCACAGTACTTATTCTGACAGCATAAAAAATCTTTTTTTTTTTTTTTAAGTTTTTTATTTTATTCATGAAAGTCAGAAAGAGAGAGAGAGGCAGAGGCAGAGGGAGAGAAGCAGGCTCCCCGCCGAGCCGGGAGCCCGATGCGGGACTCGATCCCAGGACCCTGGGATCATGACCCGAGCCGAAGGCAGACGCTTAACCATCTGAGCCACCCAGGCGCCCCTACAG